>NC_088643.1:60322957-60475457 GCF_964019385.1 Sycon ciliatum | reverse complement strand
GTGCACGGGACAGCGTCACACAGCATACAGCATACAGCATACAGCGCACAGCATACAGCATACAGCGCACCGCACACCCAGCATACAGCATACAGCACAAACAGCATACAGCACAATCCGCAGTAGATGTTGCTATTCAGCCACTCAACCTGATCAAGCAGTTAGTGCCATACCAGCAGGTTTATGTTACAATTATAGGCTTTCAGCAGGTTAGAACATTTATGCTTTAAAACAGCTTAGTTGCCAAGTTGACAGATTAGTGTGTTAGCAGAAGTTGCAGAATCACTACCCATGACATGACATCAGTTAGACACAATGCAGTTCAAAATCACCTGGACTGAGACAACCACGATGACAACTTGTCCAACTCCAAATCAATTGAAAACCAAGCAGCAGGGAATCGCTGGCAGAAATTGGTACCCTAACAACTGCATGTCTACAGTGACTAAACAGTAAGCAGGGCACATTGCTTACATTCATAGAGGGAATGGAGGCCAGGCGTTCCCGGCCCTTTCTCGATAGGCTGCCATTACGCCGAGGTGGACCTGCAGGTCGTTCTCGTGTCAGCGGCTTGAGAACTTCGGCATTCTCTGTCACCTCGTCGAACTTGCGGCCTGGACCTCTTATGGTGGAGACTATGGCACCGTCCGGTGTATCGCCATCCACGCTGGGCCTATACACATGAACACGCACGCAAAAACACAATGTACACACATGCAAAAACACACACGTGCGCGCATGCACGCACACACACACACACACACACACACACACACACACACACACACACACACATACACACACACACACAAACATACATACAATGATGCAGTTCTTGGGTGTAGAGGATCCGACTTGGTTACTGATGCTAGTGTGACACTGCACTACACAGCACTACACAGCACTACACAGCACTACACAGCACTACACAGCACTACACAGCACTACACAGCACTACACTGCACTACACTGCACTACACTGCACTACACAGCACTACACTGCACTACACTGCACTACACTGCACTACACTGCACTACACTGTACTACTGATCGTACTGCCTACGAGCCATGACATTGTACAGCAAACTAGTGCACATCAGAAGACCACTGGGTCCAACTGAGCAACACGGATATCAGCCATCCAACAACAGTATTCGGACCACTAGCGTGCGTTTGCTAACGCCAAGAAGGAAGAAAGTTAGCAATCACATTGTCATAGACCGCACCACAACTCTTCGTGAAGTGCAAGTAACAACGACACATAATGCAGGTGTTACTACTCTGCTAATCAGAAACGGACTAACGTCTACCCCCGCAACAAATACAGGGCACACACACAACAAATACAGGACAGACACAAACAACAAATACAGGACACACACACACACACAACAAATACAGGGCACAGACACACACAACAAATACAGGACAGAGACACAGACATACACACATAAATACAAGTCCAGTGGGTACTTACTTCCTGCCCTTGGGCCTTTGTGGAACTGCTGGGCGCTCCTTCTTTTTCTGGCTTCCATCCTGAGCATCATACCATGCAAGAAGACAATGTGTTCAGCTTTAATATGGTGTTTGATCTCTCGTTGAACAATTTTTTTGTTGTGACAGCTGTACTCGCTACGACCTACTTATCGTTCGCCCGGGATGCCGAATGAGATGAGGGAATTTTTTTAATTTCCAAATGAAAATGTGTCTACTTGTACAGCACTAGTCTATCAGAAGGAAAATGTGTAAAGAAGACGGGAAGGACATCGGTAAGACTACATCTACCATTTTTCCAAAACTGTCAGAAACAAAAACTAGCTATTTATATGGTGCATTTCACTTACCAGCCCAGTGTCGGATGCATCACCAGTCATATTCGTCCCTTCTTCTGCGATTGAGCGTCCGTTCTGATCCGTGCTACGCATGCCCCTAGTGGCCTGGGCCTCCCTGCCCACGCTCAGTGTTGTTTCCACGCTACCTGATCGCCGAGAAGGAGAGAAACTGCGAAAAAAGAAAGCATGCAAGGAGCACAGGCTCTCAGGATTACAAAGACAGAACTACAGTCGTCATCACGTTTTAACCCTTTGCTGCCCACGCATACTTAAACCAACACACGTCTATCGGTTCGACAGAGTATTGAAAAAGCGACTGTTCTCAGCCGATTCCCGGCCGAATCGACTCGGGTTTTTTTGTCCTGCTAGGCGTAGACTAGGGGAAGCCCGGGACATCGAAATCTATGTGTCGACATATACATTGTTGAGCCAAAATTCCTTGAGCACGCGAACTACGCTCCATGTGCGCTTCACTCAAATCGTGTGTCAGCTGTTTTTGACGGAGGTGAAAGTTTGTCGGAATGGATGTCAGTGATGCTCTCGCCTTGGTCCTGGCGACCGACAACGAGTCAAGCGATGATTTCGTAGGTTGAGAGCGAGGATGAGTTGTTGTCGTCTGAGGTGGAGGAGGAACTGGACCTTGACCTAGATGACGATTTGAACATCACTAGTGGCAATGCTGACAGTGATGATATATTTGAGATTGATCGGCTGAAAACAGCTCTGCCGCCGAAGGCATTGGTGATGATGAACAGTCGTCAGAGGATGAGGACGAAGGCCCAGGACCAACCAGAGGCAGCCAGAGAGGTCCCGGACGAGCTGCAGTGAGAGGTCGAGGACGTGACGGACCAAGCGCACGCGGACGTGGACGTGGAGACGGAGCAAGCGCACGTGGACGTGGCGCGCGCGCGCGCGCGCGCGGACGTGGTGCCGCTGCACGAGACCGTGGCGCACACGGATGAAGAGGTCGAGGAGGTACCGCTGTCCCTTCTGCAGGTGCAAGAACTCTGGATGATCCGGACAACCATGCTGTTCCGAAGTTCTCCCATCAGCCTGCTCGGCCTGTTGGAAATCATCTTCCTCAAAATTTCAATCCAACCAAAGAAATTGATTGACTGTTTTTATTTCCGCTGGAATTTGTAGGAAAGTTTGTTGAGTTCACGAACCTGTATGCTGAGCAGCACATTGTGAACAGGCCCTACTATGCCACAGATGGGCAGAGGGCACCAAAATCACTCCAGGAAATTGAGAATTTCCTGGCTTTGCTAATCTACTCCGGCTTGGTGCACACACATCGCAAACACAGCAGAGAGACGAGATGGCAGGAGCGATAGGCCTCAAGAAGCGGAAGGATTTCAGTGGTCCCTGTTCTGCCAGTATCGAGCCTGGGAGGGTTACAAGCCCGCTGCGCCGCTCGCACAATCCCGGCTCACCGATTATCACCATCCCCGGAATTTGCTGAGGAACGTTCGCCATCCCCGCCAGCAAAGCGGAAATCACCACCGCCGGAGGATCAGTCTCCCGTCCCTACGCCGGCATCACCACCTCCCGAGGATCTGTCTACCAACCCGACACTGAAGTGGATCGCCACCTGCTGATGTCTCTGTGACTCAACCAGACCTGATAGAATTAAACATTGATGATTCGGATGAGGAAATTCTGACCGATATAGTCTAAAACCAGTAATGTTTCTTCCTTCACGCATTGCTCCTGCCTTGGATTTTTTCTCAGAATAACACACAGAGACAGGCCTACCACGGTGGCGCGTTCAACGGAAATCACGTACACAGGGCCCTTCAACCAGCAGTGATACAAGCTCTTGTTTCCGCACCCATGTCCATCATCGGTAGCAGGTGCCCATCACTTACTGATGACACAAAGGTCATCGTGGACCGATACAAAGACCTGCTGTCGACATACTCCGAATGCACAGCTCTCTTCAGCCACTGCAATTACATGACGGATGAAGAAATCACCTCATTGCAGTCGAACATGAAGCTGTGTCGCGAGCACGTCGTCAGTAGACAGCTTGGGAACATAACTCCAAAACTGTACCTCCTTGAGTCTCACGTAGTTTCCTCCATCAAGCGTCTCTGTGTCGGACTGGGGATGTTGGCTGAGCAAGGTAGCAAGAGCATACATGCCAAATTCAACACGCTCCAACGCAACTACTCCTCCATGCCGAACAAGCTGGATCGGTTGAAGGCTGTGACCGCGGCATGCAGCATCTTGTGTCAACGCTGCCACAGCATGAAGCCTTGCGTCCAGCATCAAAGAGGAGAAGAGCTACAAGTCAGTCATAGCCAGGTAAGTACTTCCTCCGCGTCATTAAAATTGTCGCTTCCCAGAGCGATTTTTCAAATTTATTTTGTCCACTCGAAGGGCAAAGAAATCAGCTAGAGGCAGAGCATTGTCGACGGACCAAGCTTTAGTTTGTGGCCTCCCGCTTCGCTACACTTGCAGCTAAGGTCGACGTCTTCATCAGAGTTTGAGGCAGACCCTTCAGCACTCAACAATACGCTGAACAAGACGCGCATTCAAATTCAGGTCAAGAAATTTCGTTTTCAAGCGATTCATGCCTCCACGTGGCAGGCGATGACGCCAAACTAGCATTTTTCAAGTACACTGTAACGACCTTCCAGCGGGATAGGGTGAGCAGTTCCGCACCTTCTTTCTTGGCAAGCGTTTCGCTGATTTTGTTGGTGTTTTCAGACCTCCTACCTTCGCAGCAACATGCGCCACACGTAGCACATTTTAGGAATTTGAGAACACATTCTTCTTGCCATCGTCAACTTCAGCATTTCGAATTCAGGAGAGATACCAGGATTCTTATACCCGAGCTTTCAGTCTTGATAAATGCCCACACGAACGATGTGGGACGGCACGAACTCCAGAAAAACAATACGGGCCCTGGGGCGGAATAGTGCAGAGCCCGATGAATTTGTTTGGTGCGGAAGAGAGCTCCGACAAAGTCCGAGGCCACCACGGCTTCAGTAACAAGCAGACATTGCGCAGGAAGGGTCGCACCAATGTTCGAACACAGAAAACAGCGATTCCGACAGTCTGACTAAGACGAACAAGTCACAAACATTGCAATGTGCAAAGCAACAATTTTAATGACGCGGAGGAAGTAATAGTTTGAGATTTGCTTCTTCTCCACTTTCTTCATTGTTTTGTCCAGGCAAACATCAACTGCGGGGAGAATATAGTTATAGCTGGTAAAGATAGAAACGCTCGTCAACAACTATCGTTCTCTCTCTCCCTCTCTAGATGTAGTTCTTGCCGTCAACTGTCGACATGTTCTTTCTCTCTCGAAATATTCTTCAATAAAATCAGCTGGGCTCTTTGCAAGATTCATTTCAATTTTTTCATTCCACGCAGCGCGGCCAAGGCGGCTGTACCGCGTTTTACTTCGGTTTCGGCGGCATAGAAATTACAGAAACGGAACATGTTTCAGGGATGAATTTACTGTCATATTTTTGCATAACAGTTTCTGCTGTACAAAATCACAATTGTGTAGCAGTCTTTGATTTTGATAAGCATTTTTCTTTAAAGGTTGGATGTTTATCACATTATCCTTCTTGAGAGTGATGCCTGAAAGCCCATTTGCAGAAAAAATAGCTGAAGCATACATGGGCACCCAGATTGAGACTCGAGTACCTGCACCACATACACTGCACTGTATGCATGTTACTTGACAGCGCAGGCTAGGCATGGATAGTCTGTATGTATCGCAATTTTCTGCGAGTCACGGTGACTTTTGAGTAGCAGTAGATCAATTTTGCGTCGCAAACTGCGATGCGATACAAGATAAATTCATTCCTGTGTTTACAACTTTCAGCGAGTGTTTCAAAATCCGTACTGTGAACGCGGTCAAATGCCGCCGTATTTATAAATGCATCGCGAGCGACAGCCGCGTGAGATTGGCAGACTCTTTTCCCAAGAAGTAATATTCAAAAGCACACTCGTCCCTCCAACTCATAATGCACCCGGGTGGGGCTACTCGGCTGACTGGTTTTTCGGCAATGCATTGTTACAGGACCGTACAAGGATGACTTGTAGCGATAAACAATGTATTTGTATGATCTTGTCATGGCATAAAACATTGAAGCAAGCTTTGCATGATCTCACCTATCCACCGGCTGTGCGGCATCATGCCTGCTCACGTCCTCGGTTTGGATGGTGGGAATTGCCGAGGTAATCTCTGCTATGGTTGCTCTGCCTGGCCGATGGTTGCCCCGCAGTGCAACATCCTGCACACACGCGATGGCACGCACACAGTAGGAAAATAACGTTGTGTTTTGAGTGTTGCATGGAAGTAATATTTAACAGAACAGCAGCTATCACACTCACAAATGAAGCTAACTGTTAAGAGGAAAGAGGAGAAGGGGACCAAAGTCAGATATTATATTCCAGTAGCACCCGCCCTTCAAGATTCTTCTTGAACACCAGCAGACTGTCTGATCTTGCCCACTACCCAGTTTTAATTAAACACACAAGCAATCACTCACGTCCTCTTCACTGTTACTATCCGGCGAACCATCCGCAGCGGAGTGTTTGCGAGGCACAAACAGTCTGGATGACCCGGTGGACGTGTCCTGGCTACCATCGCCATAGCGACTGCCCGGTGCCATGATCTCAGCCATGTCCTCACCGGAGAAGTGATGAATGCTGCCGCTGCCAAGGCTGCCGATTGCACTCTCGTCGCCGTCGTCACCGATAGACATTCCCAGCAGCTTTTCCCGGATCGTATTCTCAATCACCTCATCGATCAGCCTGCACAGACAAAGCACAGACAAAGCACAGAGATCACATTGTAGCAGACGCATATAAATGCCGGTTAGGATTCGACTCTGATTCGTGTGACTGCCCCAGCTGTGCAAGACTACTACTACTACTACACATAGTATTTAGTAGCTAGTGTGTGCAGGTAACACACTGCAGGTCAGTAATACTTTATGCTAGAAGGAGAAAGTCAAGAGAGAAAGCACTGCACACTGCACACAACACTTACGCATTGCTAGTGGGAGTGACAGCTGAGTCCGGCACTGGTGTTGTCACGACACTGCATGCAAAACAGTGACAGACATACAGGCACACAGACAAAACGATGCGGGCTTGCAAAGTGTTCACAACAGCTCAGCAGCAGCAGCAGCAGTAGCAGCAGCCGAAACAACAAAGTAATGCAATACATGTTACTGACATAGAATCTGCACTCTATATTGAGTACAGCTCACTGCACATCACATGACTAAAGCTCAATAGGGTACGACTCATCATCACCAGCGCTGGCACACATATAATTATTATGATATGAACTTGGCAATCTGTGGAGGTACAAACAGGCGAAAACAACAGCGGAAGAGTGCCCAGGTGTACCGACAATGCGCCAAACAACAGCGGCATAACCCGGGGTGCATTCTATGTGGTTCCTGACTATTCGGACACGACATGCCTTGTATTGGACAACAAAAGTAAAGCGCTGTTTTGCAACCAATTTTGTGGAAATTCTGATTCCCGAGCATGCATTGAACCACTACGTCCCCGAACAGCCGTTACAAACACCGAGCACTGCAATAAAAGCTGCAAGCAAGGGAGCACACACCTTCCACTCGGGGACCATGGTGAATCTGCACGCCCATCATTGTCCAAGGCACTGCATAGGGAACAAGACAATCCAGCAGTGTGTCAATGAACAGCAGCAAACAGACATACAATCATCACCTGCACATGTACATGAAATACATCTACATGACATTCCTGCTTAGTTTCATAACACTTATAGCCAGTCTACTGCTGGCTACAGAGTGAACACCACCGGTGAACGAGGGGTTATCACACTTTTAGCTACACTGTATCTGAACCGCCCCTCTCGTAAACAACGGGTGCGCACCGGGTCCTGTGCAGCCCTAGACCCGTGAACACTGGCCATCATCATATGCAAGTTGTGTAACAGCTACATCCTAGCGTATCACAATGTGCTCATTACCCACAGACAGCAACACTGAGGACAACGAACACCACACTCAGACACTTTCTCAGCGACACTGACACTGACACTGCCTCATACCTCAAACCAATTCCATTTGGCACAGTAAGTAACGCTCCATCACCATTTGCCGAGTCCGTCTTGTCCCTGCACAAGAGTTCAGTTAGGAAAACAAGACGGAGATGCATACACTCAAACCGTCGCAACACGATATGGTACCATGGTGGGTTAGGGCAAGATAGGGCTAAGGTTTGGGTAAGGGCTTAGGTTTGGACAAGGGCGTAGGTTTGGGTACGGGCTAGGCCAGGCCGAGCCAGGGCTTCGGTGAGGGCAAGTTGGGGCTTACAATGCAGGCCAGGGTTAGGGCTAAAGTTAGGGATAGGCTATGGGCTAAGGTCAGAACTATAGTTATGCCCAGGGCTAGGGCTAAGGTTTGATAGTAAGGGCTAATATTAGACTGATAGAGGTAAAGTTTAAGGTCAGGGCTTACATGTAGGTTAGGGTAAGTGCTTAGGTTTGGGCACGGGCTACCTACGGTTAGGGTATGGGCTAAGGCTAAGGTGAGGGATATGGCGGGGGGGGGGGGCTAAGGGTAGGTATGGGCTAAGGCTAAGGTTAGTGATAGCTTGCATAGACCCTGGTCCTACCGGTAGGACCTACCGGTAGGACCATCATACACAGACATGCCACACTGGCTATATACCAGTGTCTTCCATAAAATTGAAACCACACACTACATAGAGCCATTCGGTGAAGTTCTGAAAATTTGGACGCGGTTGGAGGAGTACTACCGCAGGCTACCATGGCAACGCCCATGGAAGCGGCAGAACAAAAGAAGATATATTGAACAATAAATAATGTAAGATGAGCATAGCAGGCTGACTGATGTAAGCAATGCATTATAACGACCGTGTCGAATGTTGAATTGCCGGGTACCATGGCAACGCCCTTGGCAACAGTAGAAAAAAGGAGTTATAATGAAAAATAAATAATATAGATGCAAGCATGAGCATAGCAGGCTGAACACACGTTCACTCAGTGTGGCAGGCCATGGACGATGTGGTATTGAAAGCACGTACGTCCCGTGGCAACAGTAGAACGCCCTTGGCAACAGTAGGAAAAAGGAGTTATAATGAAAAATAAATAATATAGATGCAAGCATGAGCATAGCAGGCTGAACACACGTTCACTCAGTGTGGCAGGCCATGGACGATGTGGTATTGAAAGCACGTGCGTCCCGTGGCCGGAGAGCACATCACGGCATTCGGCCCACACGTGGAGCAATAGTAGCTCGCCTTCCTGCCCGAGTCGCGGACATGCCTGCACACAACACATTTACGCTGTGTGTGTGGCTTGCCGCTGACCTCAGACAGGGATACCAACCGATGCTCGGTGCCGTCAGGCTGATCTGCTTCAGGTTCCGCAGCACCTGTTTGACTTTGCGGCTGCTGCGGGGCGTTGTAGCGGATCAGTTGCTCCGCAAGACGAGTGGTGAATGCCGAGTGGGTGATCTTGTCGAGGCCACAGCAGAAATGGGAAAATGCAAGGTAAGCATTTGTCTCCATGATGCCAAACACTGAGGCATACACACGATGGTGCCAGGTGTCCGTGCGCCACACTTGCTCCAGAGCCAAGCCATCCTGCCGAAGGTGGTTGTGCACATCAATGGAAGGCGCGCCATCGTGGTACATTGCCACCAACTTCGGTCGATCAACTGTCTTGAAGTACAGCTTCAAGTTGTCATCATACCGCTTTTTCTTGGCAGGATCTCCGGCAAGAGTCGTCCCGCACGTGCTGACAAACGAATGCACCTTCCTGTCGCGCCATGCCACGGCATTCAGTGCTATGCCGTCCCTCTGCGCGGTTGCGGACACGAAGCGGCCTTTCGGAGAAGGACACATCGCGGACAGGAGCTTCAACGGGAAGGCTGTGTGCGCCGTCTTGACAACACCCGCAAAGAAGAGCCCATGCTTCATAAGAGCGACTGCTGTCTTGATGGATGCAAACCAGGAATCGCCGCACACGATTCTTCCCGAGCCATGCCATGTATCCGTCAGTCGCAAAGTTGTGGCAGTTCCAGCACCGAACTCTTTCTGCCACTTCTTGGTAGCCATGGTGTCTTTGCCCTCGTTGATCTCCATCGCAAGCATAATGTTGGTGGACGCATCAGCAACGGACTTAATTTCGCAGCCTACACCTTTCGGCTTCCGCTTGATTTTGATGACTGTGGGCATCCCGCCAATGTCACCACCACGACCGTACCAAGCAAACATTGACTCGTCCACCGTCAATTTGTGGCCGGGCCGGATTGAAGTCTGCCACTTCAAATTGCACATGTCGATGAGGGGGCTCACAATTTTCCAGCCGCGCCTGGTGTCTCCGCTGACTGGTGGACGAAAGTGCATGGCAGCAAGAATTTCCTCAAAGCGATTTGCTCCCATGCCGTATCGACGTCCGAAGGCTGGTGCTGGAAGGAGACCCTCGGTCACACTCCAGTGGTCACGCCGTTGGCAACGTACTGGACACAGCGTCATCAGGTAGAGGAGACCTATCACCTTGTAAAACTCAAAATTTGCACACAATGAATGAATTGGACGCCTGGATGCTGTTCTTTCCGCACGAGGAAATGGATGAGATAGTGAAGTGCACAAATGCTCACCTGCGTGACAAGCGGAAATCTGTAACCCGCGATGAGTTTTGTAGCCTACCCTTAGCCCCCCCCCCCCCCCCTCCACCCTAACCATATCCCGGGATATGGTTAGGGTGGAGGGGGGGGGGGGGGGGGGGCTAAGGGTAGGCTACAGTTAGGGTAAGGATATACAGATATTATCCATACCTTTCAAGTGATTTGTCGAGATAGACACGGCGTATGACACCAGGTGAACGCGGTGCAGACACATGTCGTCCATGATGCTGATGCGGTGAAGAGCCATTGCCGCCTCCAGACACCCACCGGTTCATCCTCCTTGGCCGCCCATCGTCAGCCTGCTCTAAGGACAAGCTGCGCTTGGGTGACATCGGGTGGTTCACGTCCGAGCTGTCGTCGTCCCTTTCCAGGGCTCCGTCACTGGAGTGGCGACCATGCTTGGGGCTGCTGCTGGCCTGAAGACAGCAGAATGAGCAAGAAAAAAACACATACACACCATGCACACATACACACACACACACACACACACACAAACCACGTAAACAGGACGACGGGCAGCCAGATATCAGCAAAAACCGACACGCAGAGTTATTCTAATCACGACCAACATACAGTAGTAGCTTTGCCCAGCATGGACAGTGCCAGAAGAAGATGACACTAGCTAATGCCATTAGTCATGATGGCATGCATGTGTGCACAGCAGCAGCAGCAGCAACAAGCCATATTGCACAATGCAAATAAATCATGATCGGAACCAAAAAATCCTCCTAAAGTCAGCAAGCAAAATTACAGGAGTATACACACACGCACCGCACATATGCACACGTGGGCACATATGCACACGTGTGCACACATACGCACAGAGCCTGGGATAACTTAGCAGTAATCCTGCACACACACACACACACACCTCCTGTTTGTCGGCCTTGTACTGGCGATAAGGCTTGGGCCTGTTCGGAGGCGAAGAAGCATGCTGCCGGGTAAGTACACAGGGGGAAACCAACAGACCAGCACTTATCACGAGAGAAAGTGGGCAAGTGTGCAATTGTGCTACACATATCAGTCAGTCGTCGGATCTCACCTTCCATGGGACCTGTCCGCACATGAAGATAGCTCAACTAAACCAACACACTACACACTACACACTACACACTACACACTACACACTACACACTACACTCTTACAGACATACACATCATTGGTAAGCAAATGGAAAATTAGTATCCTACAGTTACCCTACTGCTTCGGCTGCAGTGAATACCTGTATCAAGGGACTGAACGGTGTGGCCATCCATGCCCCGGCACTATTCAGGGATCAGGAGTAATTCGTTTTCTTTCGCATTGCCCGTTACAGATGCTCTCCAGCTTCAAAGATAGGCTAGCTTATGCACTGGACCAGTCCCTGGATATTCCGTATCCACCATGTAGTGCAGCCTTTCCTGGCCTGTGGCGACTTTAAAAGGTCTACGTTTGCTGCAGCACTGCACAGATTGTCGTGCAGAAGCAGGCCTCAAGGGACGCTGCTGCGATTTCTACTTTCTAGCCAAACTGTGACTTACCACTTGCGGTTTCACGCGTAGTACACCTCCCACTGGTGACATTGGAGAATTGACCTCTGATCTGCACAAAACATGTTCAGCAAACACAGAAACGTCAAGACGTTTAAAGGACGTTTTGCCTCCTAGGAAACTACAATACTCGAAATAATTTAAACGCATTCTCGTAACAAAGTATTTAAATCATGCAAGTCCCGTGACTTTTAAAAGTGACCATCCAAGGTAAGTTACCAACAATTTTATATTTTTTGTTTTCAAATCAAAAGTTTGAAAAAGAACAATAATTATTGGACCCAGAAACCCCAGACAGTACCTTAACTAAGAGACATAGCAACTAATGTTAGTGTTCTGGATGTCTTTTTCTACAAGAACGAATGGGGTGTTCCACCACATACTCATCAAAGACAAGCAGAAAGCAAACAGTGCAAATGCAGCTACATACTTATGATAGGCAGACGCTGAGGGAGGCTCCTGGGAAGGACAGAAGGTTGGAACAATAACCCAAACACATAAACGCTCAGCAAGAGTGCAAACGGGAAAGAGAGCGCACGCGCACTCGCATACACGTACACACCCCTAGTGTGTGTATACACATCATCAGAGAATCGGGTAGGGGTTGCATGGCGTGGACACATGTCATCCGCTCTCAAAGGGCTAGAGGAGTACTTCTGTTATAATGCAATAATTCTGATTTCAGATGAGTTGTCTTAGCCACTTGAAAAGCGGATTTTCTGTCCTCCAATAGTGTGCTTAGCTGCAAGTTGTGCTGGTGGGACCATGCATCATTATAACGTCTTTGGCTACGCGGGCAAAATGTTCATCAGGTACAACACCATGCCATGGCTTCCGAGCAGGAGCATTGAAACCTCAATATCTAATAAAGCAAGTCGGATGCTTGTCCCCTGAGTGAGCCACTGGGAGGGGGGGGGGGGGGGGCATCTCTGATTTTCATGTATAGACATCGGTTAGCTCCCGGCGTTACACAGCTTTAGCCTGTTGTTGCCAGGGTTTCATTGCAATGCTTACAAAGTTCAAAGTGTATATAAGGCCGACAACAGGCCAAGATCGGCTCTCAGGTCTCGCCCAGTTGCAAGTCCTGTACCGTGTGTGCCAGCGGAAGGTGCTGGCCCTGGCCTGCTAGCGTTACAACAGCACTTACCCCAAAGATCTCCTCGTAGCGAGACACAAACTTCTCCACGATCACGTTCGTGCAGGTTTGCTCTTGCAGGCCCTCCATGCCCTCCATGGTACATCTGTGGGCAGCCGCCGCCAAGAACAACAGGGAGGTGCAGATTAGGATGCGGACAAGCCGCAATGCTATCAGTGAGAACAGCATGCTCGACTTCCAGTCACACCGGTCACAGTATCTCATTAACGTTGGGCACGTAACCAATCCCGGAATTCAAGCAAAACTTTTTTTAAGAGAATAGATCTGGTCCTGCACGTGGCTTACCTGAACACATTGGGACCAAAGACTATTCCAAGGCCTTTCGCATTCATCTTGTTGTTATCTACAAAAAAAGTCACAAGACATCAAAACAGTATACAGTAGTTAGGAAATGAACAAACATCAGGCACCTCACAAGCAATATGTTTCGAAAGTTTTTCTACCAGTATGCTTCCATGCCTTCTTGTCAGGTGGAATACATGTACAGGCAAAAAGAAGAAAAGTAACAAGAACAATGAACTAAGTACAGCAGAAGCGTGAAGCTACAAGCTGTTCATATTCACACAAAGGAAGCCTAGCCCATGCCAACAGAAGCCTGTTACATTCACACGTAGGCTGTTGGGTAGGTCGTCCACAGCCCGCTAGTTATATATATAGAGTATTTCGCTCCTGCTCTTGTAGCAGTTGAGCACTCTTGCGTGGGGTAGTGCCTTTGCTGTTTGCGTTATGCAGAGCTCACTGACTTGTCAGTTTGAGCACTCTGGCAAGGTACGTTCGGGCCTGATTGGAAATTTTGATTTCCATTGCTATCAGGTTCGGCCTCATTTTCTCTGTGCTGCGCTGATGAGTTCAAAAAGAACGAAACAGCATGCTGTCCGCAGATTGAGTATATATATATATGCCCATTGTTTGTCTATTGTTGTCGCACTACATTGCACTCCTGTTAGATTTCTACACACTTGCACGTTTTTGTCATTCCCTCCATGCGGGTGAGGTTACACATGTTATTGTTAGGGTGTTGCTTCTGGATACTCTTTGTCGCGCTGTTCTATACAGCAAGGTGGCACGCATTCGGACACGATATAACGCAACCGCTGCTAGTAGAGCTGGGTACAACGAACACTGTGACCTGTGTCAACCTGTCTAGAATTGCATTCAGAGCATGATGTGAGCAGCTTCCATACTCATGTTACGTCCCGTGTCCCACATCTATAACTTAAACTACGCAGCAGCCACAACATACGCTCATGTTCCGCAACCGTGTCCAGGAAACTGCAGAGGTACTTGAGAATATTACGATTGGTCAAGGGCAGGATGGCGACGAGACTCCTGTGTTACAGAAAACACAGGTACACAACATGTTAACTAGACAGAGCACACAACATTTTAACAACACAGCGCACACAACATTAACGCAGAGCACTGGGCCGATAGAAGAAACAATACTGACAATAGAGACCTACTGAGAAAGAAGTGACATTATCATAGTACACTGAATGCTGCTCAGTGAAATCCAGCCGCGTCACTCAAGCACAGCCGCGTCACTCGAGCACAGCCGCGTCACTCAAGCACAGCCGCGTCACTCAAGCACAGCCGCGTCACTCGAGCACAGCCACGTCACTCGAGCACAGCCGCGTCACTCAAGCACAGCCACGTCACTCGAGCACAGCCGCGTCACTCAAGCACAGCCGCGTCACTCGAGCACAGCCGCGTCACTCAAGCACAGCCGCGTCACTCAAGCACAGCCGCGTCACTCAAGCACAGCCGCGTCACTCAAGCACAGCCGCGTCACTCAAGCACACGCCGCGTCACTCAAGCACAGCCGCGTCACTCAAGCACACGCCGCGTCACTCAAGCACATGCCGGGCGTTGCGCAGCCCTAGACCTGCGAACACTGGACTGTGAAATGGTGCAAGGCGCAAACTTGAGCGACGCGACTGGATTTCATCGAGCAGGACTGCAGTATAACAAAAGCTTCAATGCCGCACAGCATTCTACAATACTGTTCAATGCCGCACAGCATTCTAAAATACTGTTCAATGCCGCACAGCATTCTAAAATACTGTGCGAACATCGTGATGAGTGTAACTTAAAATACCTACCTAGCCAACACCTCACAACCAAGGATGCCTCCACATCTAGGACACTTGTGTTCAATGCCGATTGTTACCATTAAAAACGTGTTAGGTAAGTAGTTATGTTGTGCAATCAGGCCCCCTACCATGTATAGACATGTGTCCTGTCACAAGGGTGTGCATGATGGGGGGAGGGGGGGGGGGGGGGGACTAATAGCTTATACAAATGCAGAGAGATGTATGGCTCCATCATTCACTAAGCAATTCACTACATCAAAGTACATGTACATACACACAGCCTAGACAGCTAGCGGTGTGCGGCACACTATGGTCCACAAGAAACACCAACACAGCGACAGCACAGCACAGCACAGCACAGCACAGCACAGCTAGCTGCAGGTCTTACTTCAGTTCCTCAACGAGCTTGTCGTCACAGCCATCGCATTCTAGATAACACAAAAAGCATAAATAGCGCACGCACGCACGCACGCACACACACACACACACACACACACACACACACACACACACACACACACACATATACACACACACACACATACAAACACACACACACACACGCACATACATGCATTCAAAGAGGCAATGCAATTGACAGTGTTGCTGCTCAGAACTGGTATATATCTCTCCTTTGTGGCAAAACCCTATCACTGTAGCGACTAGAGTAAATGTACCACCACATTATGCATAGAGAGTCTAAACAGGTAGAAAACTCACAGTGAAATTTCAAGTTTCACATGCACTTGATAAGACGCATGTCCAAAGATGCTATCTACTATGATGTATAAACATTTGCGCTCCTTACTTTTGCTACCTCGGATGAACATTGAATGCTGATAGCTTGGTATAAGAGGCTCCGGCAACTCCCGCTGAACACAACACAACAACAATGCAAACAACATGCATTGGTCAAAACGCGTATCACGAATTCATGATGCTTCAAGACTACGCACACCACTCAAGCTACACACACAACATGATAGCACGACTTGCAACCAGTACAATAGCAGTGACAGCCTCGATTAAATTATAACAACAGCTACTAGTGGGTAAATCCCCTCCCCACATGTACTTCTGAAGGGCATTGGAGATGACCAGGCCAGTCACACCCCGATTGTTTTAATATTTTACTAGCTTATTTGTTCACAATCATGTCTCGCTTGCCAAATAAAAGTGATTTACACTATAGCCTGCGATGACAACTAAAGAAAATAAGCAAGCAGGCACACAGCTGGCCTTATAAAAACGTTTGGAAGTGTACTTTTATCTCCGTGATGATCAGAATCAGAGAAGAAAACGCCAGCAAAAGCCCGTTCTTTGTTAATGTTTGCCACACACCCTACCAAAAACTGCTTCAGTGCGCCAGCCACTGCGGACAGGTCTCCCATGAACTGCTCCAGGTCAATGTCACCACCTCGATCGAACATGGTCTTGATCTTCTCCACAACTTTGGCACTCCCACTGACTCTGAACAAACCCTGCTCATCGAGTCCTGCAAAAACAAGCAGTGACAAAAGAAACAGGGAGCAAAAAATTGAAGCAAAGCCAGTGAACAGACCAAAAATCGACTGAAACGTGAATGACACGTTCACATGATGTTGGAAACATGCCACCAAGTGTTCACACTGGCCTTAAAACTAGCATTGCCCAAGACACACCATGACTCCTCCGAACTAAGCCTATTCTCTATAAAGTAATCGCTGGTACCGTGCTGTTACCGGAAAAAATCAAGGATAGAACACTGTGCGAGGCATGGTAACCAATTTCGCTGGCAGCCCAATCAGCTGTTGCGACTCGCCGAGTGGCAATGGTAGTGCGGTGAGACAAATAAGTGCCACCTGGCCTTACCATGCTTGGTGATGAAATCGATCAGCTTGTCCATCACTACTGGCACGACAGCAACACGGCCAGCTTGAATCATGAGCTCACCGAGTGGCACACCATACGCTGCAGCTGAGGAAAAAAGAAAGAAAAAAAGACAGGCATGTTAAAGCTTCGTTTTATGTATTGCAGGTGCATGGAGAATGTTGATGGCTACTTCACTGTTGGTCTGTCCCAAAGGACAATCGCGTTCTAAAGGACGCTCATCTTCTCAGCTAGCCATATCGCTGCATGACCAAGTGTACACATTGGATGGCAACCATGACAGCATGGCGCACTGCAGACTTCTGGCACGCCTGCAGCATGGCGCACTCCAGACTTCTGGCACGCCTGCAGCATGGCGCACTCCAGACTTCTGGCACGCCTGCAAACTGTCCACAACATACACTGTAAGAGCGCTCAGAGAAAGCCAGCATACCTGACGGGACGGCATAATAAGGCCCGGCTGGGGAAAAAGAGTGAAAACTGCATGCTCAAGTCCTGCTCAGAAGTTGACTAAGTTAGTTGAACACGTTTCTGTTCATGTTGCGACTCGCTGCCTACTGGGAATGCGTAACCTACCAAGAGGCTGGCTTGAATGCGGCTACTTATTCGTGGAATCTTTCTATCCTCAACGACTGGGCGGTGGGTCTGATCCACACACATCTACCTCTTTAGGATCTGCACCTCTGACGTCTTCGATCTGAAAGAGCTAGTGACGCTTCCAGGGTGCAGAAAAAAATCGCATGACTTCGCATGCAAACTATGCACCCATAGGATGCTTTCTCTACCGGCAAATGCAGACATCCTAACAAGTAGCCACCACCTTCAATGTTGGCTCACCACGCTACACCAAGTTGAACAGCCGACTGGAACTCACCTCCATTTTGTTTCCGCTTGCCCATGGGTGAGGCAATGATCTTTTTCATCCTGGCCACGGTCTGCTGAGCGAACTGAACTCCATCGTGGGCGGAAAGGTGATGGCTGGAATCCTATTGCAGCACACAGCAGCACACAGTGACCAACTCTCAATCACTCCTAGAGTGCTGCACAGCATACTAAACTGCAAGAACAGCAATTGAGACACAGCTCCACACCGCCGCCAGTCAGTGTTCAGCTTGCCAGGAAGCAGTACAGCGGAGAAAACGTGCAACACTCCGTATGCCCCAGGTTAGAGCTGGACGAGTACGGATATGGGTATAACGGGTATAGCCGTGTGACAATGCATTGCGGTGCGGTCCGTGTTCACACAACCAATGTGCATAAAGGTACACACACACACACACACACATACACACACACACACACACACACACACACACACACACACACACATACACACACACACACACACACACACACACACACGTGCAGCACACTCTCAACGACATTCTCTAGGATAGGCTGTATACAATCATGTACATGCCGGAGCAGCACAGAGACCAGTACTATACTGGAGAGTAGCATTCATCCACTGGCTCTTGTTTTTTTTCCCAATGATCAACGCCACAGTTAGTTTGAAACTGGCTAGACTAGTCCGTAGTTGGCATCGAAACAAGCACACAGAGTCACAGATTGCTGCATATGGCCAGCATCTGTTGTACAGAATGCAAATTCTGTCAAACGTCGAAAAGACGGAAGAAATAGCAACAGCTAACACCTTGTATTTCCCACATTTCCCAAATGTGTGGTCTAATCTCCACTCTTGCCAAGTCTCGGAAACTACATACACCAACCTGGTGGAGTCAATGTTGATGTCATAGAAGTAATTTTATTTACAGCAAAGAAAAGGACCAAGGAACTACAAGTTACGCTATAATGCCCACTAACACCGCCAGTCACAGT
This sequence comes from Sycon ciliatum, assembly GCF_964019385.1. NCBI lineage: Eukaryota > Metazoa > Porifera > Calcarea > Leucosolenida > Sycettidae > Sycon > Sycon ciliatum. Next base: position 60,456,462 of record NC_088643.1, on the reverse strand, counting down.
AGGTATCGGTGATAGCGTGGGTGTCTGAAAAACGACTTTCTATTCTTATTTCCGATATTTCTTACACGCGATAAATCAAGTGTGACATATCATGTGCATGTGTGCAGAGGCAGGATCTCTAGGAAGATCATCGTACATGCAATGACTATTTTATATTATGTAGTGTTACGGTGCATGCGGCTGGTCATAGTCACATGTGACATAGGCTTACCATGTGGCTATGCAACATGAGTTACATGACCACAACAGTTGAACCTGCAGCACTACGACCCAACGCGAGTCAGATCGGAACTGCATTGAATGGATATTATTACTACAGGCGATATACTTTGTACTAATCTGGTATGTTTTGCTACACAAAGTCCATTCCTAGGACCGATATATTCTACTGTACGATAAAATTGCTTGTAAGAATAAATGTGCACTTGAAATCCATGTTATGATTATGAAAACATGAGAGTTCATTCTTGTAGGCAGTATATTCTTTTACACGACCATGCTATAACCGATACGCACTGTACTTGACAATCAGCTCAAGCGATAACAATTATAATTATGACGTGCCTAACATTGGTCTTGCACCATCACATCACCAATGCGAATAGCGGCGCGCAGCAGTTTGTTCAATATTAACAGATTGCCGCTGAACTGTGTCAAGTGCGAAACACCGTGCACGGTGGGCAAACACACACACACACACACACACACACACACACACACACACCGCAGTTTGACAGACACGAAACCTGGTTTTGGCAACTACCGGCCCATGGAATCAGCTTCTCATGGTCTTTGAAAGCAGGTGGTCCGCGATTCCAGGGCAAACCGGGCATATTTAGAATACATGCCGTTCCGAAACTGGAAAGAAATTGGGTCTATTGGCCAGGTAGTCACTTGGTTGGGTTTTTACCTGCTACTGTATGTGTGGATGTGCGATGTCCGTGTCTAAATTTCCTTCCCAATAGCCTCGGACCTGAAACTGATCCAGCTAGCCGATAACTGTTATGGATGCGAAGAGGATGTTACGCGGGTAGAAACGCGGGTAGAAAAATACAACAACTAAATGCACTGTGAGCAGTATGTGCAACATCACAAAACACATTTACAAACAAGATACTTGTGCAGCCAGATGAAGCCATCTGCGTGGAGCAAATCACCACACAGTTTAGGAGCTCCAGGCCAGGAATGAGAGAAATGACATTCTGTGTGACAGATCGCTACACCACAGAGCCCACTCTCCAGTCCTATTTTCCACACACTGGCCGCCTATGCATATGGACCCATGCCATGGGCATTGCCCAAAGATGACACCACATGTCCATAGAATGACCAGTGAAGTCTGAAAAACAAGATTTATGGAGAGTTGCTAAAAATGATCTACCAGTCCGGCGACACTACGGCATCACCAGAGTCCTTGCACAAGGAACAGGAGCATTGCCATTGGACATTATTTGCAGCAGTCACAAACATACTGTCTAGGCTATCAGTGTTGATCTGAGTGCAGGCGCTAGGCAAGCGATTGCCAAGTCTGCGATACTCATTTCACGCTGCCACGAACATGGACACGCGAAGATTATTCTCTCATTTGCAATATCTGGGCATAAAATAATCGGGCATGTGTGACTGCTATCTACCTGGTGCGAGCGATGCAAATGGCAAGGAACTGATGTTCACACGGACATTGTAAATCTCTTCCGAATAATTGCTTGACGGCTGCCGCAACACCTTGACAACCGCATTTTCGAGGGCTTTTCGCACCCCAGCAGCGACCTCAGAACAGAAACAAACCCGCCAGCTAGCTCTCGAGATCTGCCATCTCTCTTATTTTACTCGATCTTCCCCCATTCCGATAGTCTTTGAAATGATACAAGTAAGTTAGTTACTACAAGTACAACATACACGCAGGGTGACAATGGGTGAATATACTGACAGGACAAGAACAATGTGAAGGTGTGCATGAGCTGCTGTCTACGAAGGGCTTGTGGAGCTCGGCAAACAGTACTAATAAGTGACACAATCTCATGCTGCTCCCTTTCCCGTTTCCTCTACAAAACTCATCAAACTAGGCACCCATACACACAACATTGCTATGGCGTCAACGTCGTGTCGCCGGCATACCTCTTTAGTAAGTCCATGCAGCTTAGGTTCCATTCCAGACATCAGCACAGCCCTTGCGACACTTCTCCAAGCAGCAGTGGAACACCGAACGACTGGCAGGTCCCCAAACAGCTCGCTAACTACACCGCAGCTCCGTTGCGCTCACAACGCTTACATCCAATCGCCAGTAGGAGTAGATCTACGACAGGAGTAGCAACTGTTTTCCAGCGGTTGCTGGTACTTCCAACTGTCGTGGCAGCAGCCCGTGCCACCATTCGATTCGTCGCACGGCTGAGAAACGAGTACGGCAGTTGCTAACTATGCACGCAAATCAAGGTTAGCCGCATGCATTGCATTTGCAGGGCCATGCAGGGCCGATGGCTGATGGGTAGACAACTCACCCTACTACTACCTACTCGGCTACTGCACTGCTCGACACGGTCGTCGATGATAAAGATCGTCCCACTGGAATCAAAATTATTCGCTCCGTCGACAACACACACACACACACCAGTGAGTTAGCAGCACGGGACTCGGGCGCACTCGCACATAACAATCTCACAACGCAGCCATGGCCACTGCACTGGCAGCGCCAGCAGCTTCGGTCGCCCTGGTCATCACACAGAGTAGATCTACACCCAACACAGATGGTAGGTCGGCGGCAGTTCAGGTCGACATCGATCGGCTCCAGCACTCGTTTCAGTCTTTCACAGCCTGCTGCTGTTGCGGTAGTTCCCGAGGAAGAGAAGCTCCACTTCATTCAGATCAGATCCGATACTTGGCCATGATTTTTCAGAATGTCGTGCTAGTATCCGATTTTAGGAAAATCTATGGTCACGTCACATTCAGGTGAGGCTAGGCTGCGCTGAGTGCAAAACAGCTGTACTACCACACGTCTACAGCCTGTAGTGTAGAGTGTAGTGCTAGTGCTACGCATACCGGTAGATCTACGCTCAGTCAGTGATCGTTTGCGAGAACGAGAGGTGTGATCCGATGCATGCACTGTGAAGTGTGATCAGGTGATGTCTGATTGACAGAAACTGACACAGTCAGTGACATACTGCACCCACGTAGCTCTACACAAGTACACATACTAAGTAGTTGAGCGGTTATGGCATGTGAAGCGGCGCGCGTAGGCCGAGCGCTATGCTAACTATCTCAGTATCTTCCCATCTACATACTAGTCTATGGTCGTATGGATCTACTCACACAGAAGTAAGAAGTCGCTCTGGCCTCGACCTCGCTCTACTTCGCCGGTTTGGTGCTTTTGAAGGTGCATGTCTACTCGTGCCGCCAGAAACAATGCAAACAACGCAGTGAATGCACGCATTTCTCATCATCAATCATCTAGATTGCAGTGATCGCGGTCATAATGCGGCCCTTTTGCCCCCATGCTTGCATAGACTGATACTTTGAGACATTGATAGTGGTAGAGTCTGTTGACGAACCAGTCCGACTGTTGTCAGTTATGTAATTTTTGTACTCGTAGATCTACTCCTCCCTGCTGCCCTGCGTAGCGCGGTAGATCTACTCCTCCCTGCTGCCCTGCGTAGCGCGGTAGATCTACTCCTCCCTGCTGCCCTGCGTAGCGCGGTAGGTCTACACTGTCACTGGGCCAGGACTGGAGTGGTGGTTGACAGTCTGAGTCTGAGTCTGTGTGTGTGTGTGGAGTGTGGAGTGTGGTGTGGTGTTTGGAGTAGGACGCACCGACGTCACGGGTAAATCTACGCCGACACATTGTGCCTTGACAATGTGTTTTGTAACCGGACTGGTCAAAATAAAATAATATTATCGTTGTCGTTTAAAAATTCAATCTGCTTTTAATGTTCTTCTTCTTTGACGCCTCACCGACCATGCATGACGACCTCTACTGGCTCTAGCCTAGGCGCTAGGGCCGGCTGGGGCTAGGGTTCCCGGCTACAGCCTGCGGGCAGGCGGAGCCGTCATGATGATACTGACATGCGCGAAAGACGGAAACTAGCATCATCTTTCATGTGCTCAGCTGTTTTGTGTCGTTACACATGACACGACGTGTCGAGAGGGCCCGGAGATCCGGAGAGGTCATGATCATCACTACAATACTGTCAATAGTCATCAGGATCTCTAGGAGTGCAGAAATCTGAGTTGTCGCTTGCTTTTCCATCGTTACTCAGTCGATACGGAGTTCTCGCGTAGTAACAGTATCGCACCAGCGCTCACTCTCCTGAGATACATGTACATGTAGCTCGAGTCGACAGTACATGTAGGCACCTTTCGCATTTGCTACGAATCGAATGCGAAACGAAAGTTTAATTTGGCTCGTAATCGTTTCGTTGAAAACAGATTCAGGTTTCGCAAGTCGTCATGCAAATGTGCATGGCAACTACGAATCGAAAAACCAAGCAAGGCTTCTTTATAATTATTATTGTACTGTGTGGTATTAAAGTTGTAGCAAGAGGAAAGTCTCGCTCTTGAAGTCTTCCAGGCTCCAGCCAAGCTAGCCTTTTTAGAAGCACATGTACAGTGAGTTGTGCCTTCAGTTGCGCTGAAAAGTGAAAGTACAGGACTTCTGCATAGGAAAGTACAGATCCCTGACATTTTTGGCTGCTTTTCGGAAGAGCCTTCAAAAACCGACACTGTCCGAAAACCGGACGGTTTAGCAGCACTGTAGATGGTGGTTTCGCCCAAAATAATTATAGCAGCGACGTCAGCATCATACAGTGTACTGACTGTAAGAGTAGCATCACTAACGCGCTGGTGGCCATGTTTTTAATGAAAAACTAGCGGGGTCAATACAATAATAGCGCTAGCAGGGGCGATCGAGATATCAGACACCAAGAGGGTGTGCGGAGCAGGAACAGGTGCTGCTCGGAAGAAGACTCAATGCATTGTTTGAGGTTGGGTTGTGATGTCGGTAGGGAGTGAGTTGTAATGGGTGGGGGCGCTGTTGATAGGGAATCTCGGTGCCTGTTTGTGTGTCACGCGGCGAGTGCGATGGAGTAGGTCCTCGTCTGTCGAAGGGTATATGGTTGGTGTTGATGTTGTGGTGCAATATGTGGCTGTTGCAGATGTGGTGATGGATGTCCCATGCTAGTAGAGCTTGAGTAGTGAGCTAAGAAAACAAGAGTGGGAAGCTTTGCGTGATGCAGGAGGTAACTGTGGTGAACTAGTGCAAAGAGGGGAATCCGAAGGCATAATGCGAATAGAAACTTACTGTGTTTTGTTGTAATCCTGAGTTTCATGGAAATTGGGTCTGTAATGACTGGCCTTGAGTTACAACAAGCAAAGTTTCTCGTCATTGTGAACTTGTGTATGCACCTTACATGTACTTGTAGTAAGTAAGTTGTACAACAATTCCCTCCACTAATTCGTTGCATGCACTTTCGCAGGGTGTGGCCTCCATACAGCCATAGTGCCAGCCAGTAGACCTACTACTGGAGTCTACCATGGTCAACGTGAGATCAATGTGGGTTCTGTATCACCACATAACTTCATAAGGACCGGGAATGCAATGAGAAACTTTACTACGTACTTTGATACAGAACCCGTAGAGCTACTGATCTCATGGGAATTATTGTTACGTAGAACCTTACACAGCACTCAGTAGTACTTCTTCCAGCTACAGTGGCAGTGGCAGTGGCAGTGACAGCCGGCCTGCAAGTGCAACACTACAATTGTAGCTGCCCTCTTGACCAAGACACTTCACTACGTACATGTATGCCGTGGTATTAGTACTACATAATACAGTATTAGATAACCAGGGCTAACACCCATGCGGTTCAAAATAATGGTCGCAAGACCAGGGCTCTGCCAACTGTGGATGGTTGTAGTACGGTCACTGTTTCCGAACACAGTGATCCTCTGCATCAGTTGTTTGCAACATGCTGTCAACCAACAGTCACAGTACAAGCTGATGCATTCACGTATACACAACGACTACACGACTAGATCATGGGCTTGGAGTTGGAGGTCAAAACGCGGCATGGAATCAGTTAGCATTTGGCGGATATTGCTCGAAAAGCAGTGAAACTGGCAGAACCGTACATGTACAACCCTTGTGGCAGGCACTTCCTTGAGTTCTGCTCCATTTCTCTATCCACAAACCAAACGTGCATAAAACGTACCAGAAAAAGTACCAAATGTTTGCCAATTTTCCTGCCAGCAATATCCATGATATCCGCCAAAGGCAAAAGCTATTATTGCGAATTCAAATAAAAAGAACAACAACAACAACTAACTTTCATCAGTTTTGCAGCACATCCCTGCAGGAGCCACGTAACGTGTGCTAACTGGTGTACGTGACTGTATAGTGTATATACATGTACATGTACCGGTACATGTAACGTCATTGTGTTCGTACACCATAAAAACAGACATCTCATGAGATATTATTATGAAATGACCCAAAGGCAATGTGCCGCCTATCGAGGGGTTCATTTGATTGAAAGAACAGTAGAATGCCAACAAACGCTCTGGGGCGGGGTTTGGGGGGCTACAATGTAGGCTCCTGTTAGTTTCAAACAAATATGCGATATAATAGTGGCATGGATTGTCACGCTATACTTTAGTTTTAGCGAACGGTTGTAATGAGACAAGTGTCACTGTGACTGTGTGTTGCCACTTGTTGCACTACGCGCCTTGTGTCGCTATGATCATTCATGGGGACTGACTGATGATGATGAGTGATGATGATCGGGCAAGGTTCGCTGCATGCCTCATTATTGTCGCCAACGATACCACACCAGTAACACTAACAGTTCCGCAGCATGTGTGACTGTTTCAAAGGCTGATCTGCACTGGCGGCAGTGCATCATGGCCACTGGCCGCCCAGCAAGACTGGATAGGATCAAGACTGTATTGTACTAGAATGTAGGGAAATGGTAATGCAAAACGCGAAAACACTGCTTGCAACGACAAGTGAACCCATGCAGAACAACCCGCTTCCTTTTCCTCTCCAGCGCTGGAGTGTAAATCACTAAATGTATTGTTCGCAAGGTTCGGGCACACACGTGGTTGTCCACGGAGGAAGAACGTTTCACAACTTCGACCGCTTGCCGGATCCTGTCCTAGCACTCTAAACGTGATCCAGCCATGTAACATGTGGCCGCCCTAGCCCACAAAGGGGCCACCATTCTCGTCGGTACATCAACCATGATCATGATGATGATGATAGTATACAACACTACTCTTTATCATTCTAGCGTTGAACGGTTCACGGGGCTCTCCCGCCACACACCAGTGCAATGGCAGTGCAAACCAATATTGCAATGCAGTGGTGGTAGATCTACACATGGTGCACCGGTGGTTGGGGTAGCGGCTGCACCCACGTTTGGCATTTTTAGAGCATTTTAGCATGTCTACGAACGTGACGACGTTCATATCAGGCGATGTCTCACTTTCTGACTCGGGCAGCTGCGTGAGGTGTTAGTTGTTTCGTGCTGTGCTGGTGCTGGGCACAGACTCCGTGCATATTTAGATAGTCACGGTGCGAGTAGTGGTGCGAACTAGTCGCCAAACCTCCGTCCGCGTGTCCTTGAGTTGAAAGCTTGTTCCTGTTCGACCGCCAAGTACATACAAGCATAATACGATTGTACTGTCGCCGGGGCTTTTCCTGAACTGAAGTCGTTGTCCTTGGTTCGTCCGCACAGGACTGTCTTCGCTTGGGCCAGTTTCATTTTATTTTTATGAAAGTGTACATGCCTACATAGAAAGTCAAAGGAAGAGAACAACAACAACAACAACAACAACAACAACAACAACAACAACAACAACAACAACAACAACAACAACAACAACAACAACAACAACAACAACAACAACAACAACAACAACAACAACAACAACAACAACAACAACAACAACAACAACAACAACAACAACAACAACAACAACAACAACAACAACAACAACAACAACAACAACAACAACAACAACAACAACAACAACAACAACAACTATCGTGAGAATAAAGATTTGAAACAACACACATCTCTTATTGGCCACAGGCCATCGTGAGAATAAAGATTAGAAACAGTAAGAGAACACAGGGGACTAAAGAGGGCGTGGCGTGTAGGTGATAAAAGCTGTGCAAGTGATGTGAAGTGCGCTCCCCCAGCCGATGGTGATGGTCTCAGGATCAAGGCGCACATCACGCGTTACTATTGGATACTAGTACATCATTTTAAATGGTTTACACTATCTCCTTCTATGGCATCCAACCTCCTACTGGCATGTTGCATACATACACATGCATGGCTCAATCCACTTCATTCAAACCTACGCCTCTCAAATCTCCACAGTGTACACGACCAATCAGTTCCAAACAGCACACACAAACAGCACACACAAACAGCACACACACACACACACACACACACACACACACACACACACACACACACACACACACACACACACACACACACACACACACACACACACACACACACTTGTACTTGTACTTGTACTTGTACTTGTTGCACACTGCCAAAACCGGTCACGTGGGTCTCCCCGGGAGAGGGGAGAGAGACTCAAAAGGAATCTTGGAAAGATGACTCAATTGGCTATTGAACCGCCCAACGGCCGACACCCCCTGAAATCCCCAAAACTCTGGGTGGACTTGAAAATGATCCCACTTATGGGCTCACCACACCTCAGTAAGTGGGTGAGGACAAGGTGCAGAAAAAGGATTGACGGCATCAGGGTATCCGTCCTGGGATCCAACTGCAGTTACCCCTGCCCCCAGTGAAGGTAATACGTGCTACTAGTGTGGGTGGCTAAATCAGAGTGGATCTGATATTAGCTTCACTAGCACCATTGATTACACAAGAGTTAATCTAGCCAGAAGCAGTCCATGGTTAACAGGTATGTATACTTCAAATAGAAAGTATATGAACCCTGGAACCAACAAAGGTGGCAGGTACAACATTACACCTTCATGTAGCCGAGCCCGTTGGCAACAGACCCAACACAATCAGGCATAAGTGTACCCACCAACCGAACTAGCTGGCACACACACACACACACACACACACACACACACACACACACACACACACATACACACACACACACACACACACAGCACAAACAGTCATCAAGACTTAGTCTTCTTCACTCTCGGTTCAGAAAACAGGTCCAATGGCAGTGCAGTTACTATCTCCTGACAGTGACACAGAACAGTCATTCAGTCCACTCTTTTTTGTGTGCAACTTATCGAGCCTGGCTCTGTGAGCAAGGGCTAAAGAAAATTCTTTCGAAGACTCCTTTACTGTCCACCTTCACGGAAATCTATAGTAAAAGGCGAAAGATTTATTCGTGGTTGAAGGTAAACCAGAGTATGGCCTATCCAAGTTCCCGGGCAAGCTTCTACTTACCTGCTGCACTTTAGAGGATGCAGTTTCTTACAGTATATACATGTATGCTGCCAGATATATCCCTCTAGACTACACACACAACAGTCATCATTTTCTCTATCAAAAGTGTAAATCAACTTTTGAAAATAACCAAGTGCGACAAGCATAATTTGCTCGCCACATCGACAGGCTGCCAGACCATATTTCTATGGCAACACCCATTTAGCATCTCATCAGACATCAGCTCATGTTAGGACATCTGTACTCGTCATCTTGACTTCAAGAAAACTAGTACTTGCTCTGAACCAGCACAATATGAACGCATTGAATGAAGAAAGGGATTTGGAAAAAAGGAAAATTGTCAAAACATGTCCCCAAAACTAGATTTTGCAAAACTCCTACATTTTAACTCTCTTCCTCTCGTTCTCTCTCTCTCTCTCTCTCTCTCTCTCCTCCTCCTCCTCCCTGCAAAGGGAAAACATTCCCAACAGCAACAGCAACTTGCAATAACCCATTCTAGCACAGCCACATGTACTTCCCATCTGATTGTTTCTGATTACAGGAATAGTGTACACAGAGAGAGGAAAGAAGAATTATACTTTTCTCCTTTGCTTTGTTTTGTGCAGGGGCTGCGCGAAAGCAAACCCCCACTATCATAAATTGTACACCCGAGTTTCCTACGTATGGGGAAATTGCAAGCCTCAGCCCCAATCGAGTTCAATGGAGGGATATCGTCCTGAGGGAGTCGCCTTCTTGATCACGGTCCCCTGTGTGCAAGTAAGTACATGTATGACTTTCCACTGCTTTCCTGTTACACCTAAGAATTGCTTCTTTCCACAGTGGCAATCATCACACCACCTCCCTCGCATTCACATGCCTTTCCGTTCTGCTTTATCCCATGCATGCAGTACAAAGTACTACATGTATGTAGGTCAAAGCCAGTAAGCAAGTCCCTTGTCATCTTACACACACACACCATCAAGAGTAGTATAGAACCCCGAGAGTGTATGACTCTGATCTTCGAACTATGGGTGCCCTGCACAGCGCACTGCCTTCAAGTTAAATATGTACAGTCAATTTCGCTAAATAACGACTGCGGATATAACGACAATTCGCGAATAACGGCAGAATTTCCATGCCCAGAGCAAAGTCCCATCCAACTGTACACATATAATGTGACTTCGGGCATAAGGACACTTTGCGAATAAGGACACTTTTCTGATGCCCCGCCGAGTGTCGTTATACGCAAAGTTGACTGTAGTGAAATGACGATCCAGCTGCCTGGATTTGAGTTTTCCTACGGTTTAGCCTCAACGATTTCATGTGCATAACAGCAAGTTCAAAGGCAATGCCTGTTCATGACACATCACGTAGAAAGCTATCCGAAGTCTCCAAAGACAGCGGAGTTGAAAGCAGATCAATAATGACGCAAATGACCAGAGTTCGTGGCTACGCAATGCAGGCAGTGTGCTGTGCCAGACCCCATATGCAGCGTTGCATACTCTTGGGGTTATGTACTCTAGGGCTGTGTTTACAGGAGAAGTTTCAGCCCGGGTAGAGTTCAGCCCGGGTTGAAAGTCTGTAGGATAGACAAAATATGTAGGTGTTTTAATACATGAAGACAGTTGACCCGGGTCAAATACTGATATGCCGCCAAAAGTCCACTTCTAGAGTCCTCTATGGTCACGTGAATACTTGCGCGCGAATTTTGCCTATGCAGTGCTGTTCAAACTTGGCGCCAGATACGCACAGAAGTACGGTAGTACAATTTCGCGATTTCAACCCCCCCCCCCCCCCCCTCCCAAGGGGAGGGTTGAAATCAACCCGGGTCAAGCGCAATGCGTCATGTAAACGCGCCAGTCAATATGTGTTCATGGCGGTTTGAAACGCCTCACGTACACACAGCCTAGATATCATTTTGATATCACACTATCTTCTTCTGTAGTAAAAATAAAATGAGAGAGCTTGGAAGCTCAGGGCCCTACGCTATGCTTTTTTGCCTTGATGACCTAGACGAAAAAAGCATAGGGATGTTATAAATTCTTATAAATTTCTACTTTTTGTTTTAGACATAACCTGGGATTCGAACCCGCACTATCGCCCTGCATGCATCCCCCGATACACTTCGCATACATACTAATTCTTCCAAGTTGCTTCACGTTATGATCTTGTATTTGAAAGCCCTATTTGAATATGCATTGTGGCCAGCCGTCTTTTGATTGTACGGTACGGTACGGGACAGGTACGGGACAGGTACGGTCGAGGGTAATACGACACCATCTACCACCTTGATGACGGCAAAAAAAGAATAGGGATGTTATAAATTTTTCAATTTTCCTATTTTTTCAGGCATTACCTGGGACTCGAACCCGCACTATCGCCCTACATGCATTCCCCCATACACTTCGCATTCATACTCATTCTTCCAAGTTGCTTCACGTTATGATCTTGCGTTTGAAAGCCCTATTTGAATAGTGCGGCCAGCTGTATGTGGCCAGCTGTGTTTGATGGTATGGTACGGTACGGGACAGATACGGGATAGCGCCAGGCGTGACACAAACACACAAACACCAAACGAGAGAGCTTGGAAGCTCAGGGCCCTACGCTATGCTTTTTTTTTGCCTTGATGACCTAGACAAAAAATGCATAGAGGTGTTATGTATAGGATAGTGCACGGATCCGAGGAGAATATTTTTCATAATCCCCAAGGCGCGCAGCGCCGCGGGGATTATGAAAAATATTCTTCCGAGGACCAATCCGTGCACTATCTGTATATAGCTCGATTTGTCAGGGGTCTGCGCAGCCATCGATCATCACGTGCACGGTACACAGTTGTTGGCTTTCACACCTTTTCAGTTGTAAGCAGGGAGTACAGTACTCAGTAGTACTTTTTCAAGCTCAACAAAAAAAAAGGAAAGGCAAGCTTGCAAAGCAAGGAAACATGACACAGGAACAAAACACAATTTGACAAATGAAAAAAACAATACCTGATCTTTTTTTCTCTTTACATTGCCTCAGCCTGCTTTTATGGATTTCTTCTTGTTCTGGTGGGAGTTCAGGCCCCACATGTTGTGTACTCTTGTAAGTCCTGATCTGTGTGTTTTTCTCTTCGAATTTTCTCAGCCAATTAATTTTTGAGGGGGAGGGAGGGAGGCCGAGGGTGATGCCTGATGGGCGGTATGACCAGTGTTCAGTTTCCATGGCAACATTGTTGTTGAGATCGAGATGCGTGCGTGTTGGATTTCTTGCGAATTCAAATACAAAGAACAACATTTCTCTTGTTTAGGTTCCATAGTAAACCTATTTACGATACAATACAGTGTAATTGCTTTCATTTGTTGTTCAGTTTCCATGGCAACGTTGTCGTTGACGTTGCAGACATACAGTCATGTACTTTGTTGCCAATTATTCATGAGCAGCTGTAATTGCACGTTCACATGTCACATCCATGTTCATCTGATACAAAAAACATATTCACGGTGCTCATGTGAGAGTTTTGTAAATATGTCCACTTGTTCACTTACCTTCCTATAATAAAGTCATTTGATTGAGATTTCACACAGCAGCTTCCAGGCTGGCTCTTTGGGGTTTGTTTGGCTAGCTTGCTTTGGCCTACTCTCGCTAGGTATAGTGAGAGCAGTCCAAAGTCTTGGGCTCTTTCCCCTCACCTAGGGGATTATGAAGAATAATCCCCTGGGTCAGGGGATTATCAGCCCTAGAACCCCTGACAAGTCGAGCTATAAATTCTTATAAATTTCTCCTTTTTTTTTTAAAGACATAACCTGGGATTCGAACCCGCACTATCGCCCTGCATGCATCCCCCGATACACTTGCATACATACTAATTCTTCCAAGTTGCTTCACGTTATGGTCTTGCATTTGAAAGCCCTATTTGAATATGCATTGTGGCCAGCCGTCTTTGATGGTACGGTACGGGACAGGTACGGCACAGGTACGGTCGAGGATAATACAACACCGTCTACCGCCTTGATGACCTAGGCAAGAAAAGCATAAGGATGTTATAATTTTTTCAATTCTCCTATTTTTTTTAGGCATAACCTGGGATTCGAACCCGCACTATCGCCCTACATGCATTCCCCCCAGACACTTCGCATTCATACTCATTCTTCCAAGTTGCTTCACGTTATGATCTTGCGTTTGAAAGCCCTATTTTAATATTGCGGCCAGCTGTGTTTGATGGTACGGTACGGGACAGATACGGGATAGCGCCAGGCGTGACACAAACACACAAACACACAAATACCAAATTAAAGCTGTGTGGACCCTGGCTAGCGCCAGACGTTACTGAAGTAACGTCTTCTGCATAGCTACGGGAATTAAAGCTGTGTGGACCCTGGCTAGCGCCAGACGTTACTGAAGTAACGTCTTCTGCATAGCTACGGGAATAAAACTACCGGCATGCTGCATACATGCAACCAAGAGTACAACTCCGCTCTGTTTGGCCCTACAGTAGAGTCGTGCATCCAAGAACGTTGTTTCCAAGGGGTTAGCCTGGGACGTTCTTATTTTTCAGATATCTGGCTGCGTTCTTTTTTCTTATAGCACGTTCTTGGTGGGACTTTCTTGTTGATGCCAACTTTTCACTGATAAATAGCCCATGTATAACGTAATGTTTGAATTTCGCTGCAATACAACTCAACTCTCTAGGGGAGAGTCCACTCTGGCTCGCACACACCAGTCTTCCGTCTGTCTCTCTCAGACTCTATCACATACACACACACACACACGCGCGCGCTCGCCTGACCAAAACCCATGCCGTACCAGACCAAGTCTCGCTCTGTTTGAGCAAGAGTACATGAAAACCAGAGTGTGCGGCTTGGGACCTTTTCTGCTATGGGTGTCTGTCACGGCGGAATACCGTGATTACATCATATTTGGCGCAGATCTGAGGCGGGAAATGGCGTAGTGCGTACAACTGAGCTGCAGTTGTGCAGAAAGAGACCCGCTTGAATCCTGCTTGTACGCGCTACATCACTAAAATGATGTAATCACGGAATTCCGCCGTGACAGCAACCTATCCGAGCTGCACACTCTGGTTTTCATGTACTCTTGGTTTGAGGGATACAGCTTAACCATTGTGTAGACAGCGCAAAGGACTACACGTACAGACAATAATATAGGGGACAGGACTCGGACCATATGAACACTCCTCCTGCATACTGGATTATGTTGATAAAAGAACTAGTTCAAGCACACATGTCGTACTACTAATTCTAGAGTAATGGTGCATGCATTGGCAATGGAACAAGATGCTATCGCCGTTGTTTGTATACAGTACACGCCTAAACCATGACATAATAATCTAACTCCAATGGATTCAGCAGATCAGGACAAAACAAACTCATAATTTCAACTTCAACAACACCCAGCTCAACATGACAGTAGCAGTGGTCGTTGTTGTCGTCATCGTCGTCAGCATCATGACAATAATACTAGCGGTACATGTACACAAAAGGTTGAACAGATGCCGAGACAGCAGTGAAACCACACGTACACACAGTACGGCACTCAAAGCAATAAGGACAGGTGTGCTAGAATGCACATCACCGTCGAGTGGATCGGAGCCACTGCAATCATTCAGCAAGGCACTAAAGGAACCAGTTGCACACTTATAAGTCGCAACAGCTGTAAGGAACAGGCAACATAAAATGATAACTTCGTAGAAATACAGAAACAAATGTTCATGGTGTCCCTACTGAAGTTGCAATTTGGCGATTCGGGATTGCAACAATCGGTCTCTCTCCAGAAAGAGTTCGCTGCGACGGAGAACTCGCTGTAGACGCCGCTCAAAGTATTCGCAGTTAGCTTGAGAATGCACAGGTAGCGCTGATTCCCTTTCCCCCGGATCGGACTGGGACAAGGCACCTGCGTGGTCACGGCCTGAATGCAACGGTCGCATGGCTACAGGCAACCCCGTGTCCGGTAGATGCGCTGCGTCAGATCTCGGGCTATTGACCGCACGTCGTCGGCGCACAGAAACACTGGAACCCAGAGACTGGTCGCTGGCAGGCTGAGCAGACACGGCAGAAGCCCAAACCGGGGAACAATCTCCACTGCCCACTTGCGACGAAGACTCAGGTGGCTTGAGTGGAGCGCCGAGAAGCACTGCTTCAGAAGAAGAAGGCGTGTTAACGACACCGGGTGTACCAGAGGTGAGTGCTGCTATTTGGTGTGGTGTACCATTGCCATGGCTAGACTCTTCACCCTGCTGGCGCTGAGGCGTATTATCAAGACGCTCGACTGACACAGCACGGTGGCACAAAGACTCATTGCAGCGTCGCGACACTGACCCTGAGCTATGACCAGAGGAAGGCAGAACGGGTGCCGAAGGCGGCGGTGACCCAGTCGACAAGCGGGGACGGCCAGACTGCACCAACAGCACATCAGAAAACGCACAAGAAGAATATCAGCATAATTATATACCGCTGTTAAGCATCCGTTACCAATGACAACAGCCCCGTGTATGCTGCTAGCATGCTTGCCATGTGAATAACGTCAGATGAAGCATTCTCACGCCAAATAGCCATACTGATCTCCCACAACCACATCCAAGATCTACAAGGAGCAACAAGCAAAATTCAATTCCTTGCCCCAAAGCAGAGTGCTTTTACCAAGCATGAGAGCAACTGGTCACGAATACCAGCAGTGACACCCACACACCGTTCGCGTATCTACGCTTCGCACCTTACGCACAAACAAACAGGAAAACTAGAAACACCTCATCAAAATCCATACTGACTCACCCCTCCCCAAATTCTATACAACATCTAGTACACTTCACCAGAAGTCTGTCCCAGTCGCCAGACTCCAAAAAAGAAAAAGAGTTCATGAGATACTTGTATGCTATTGAGTATTGACAGACACCTCAGTACGTACTGCCGGCTGTCGTATTGTGCGTGTCCCTGTACTGACGCCATGCCGCGAGATATACTCCGGTGCTGTTATGAGGATTCTAGCCCTGTTCTTTCTGTGTGCTGCTTATTGCTTACAATCCCCCCCCCCCCCCCAAAAAAGATGCCCAGAAGGCTCTGGATGCTCTCTACCGTTAGACACCTTCAGTGATTCAAGGAACATCTCTGCCACAGTGCTGAGCCTGAGCTCCATCAGGATGACACCGGCAAAGAAGGGCTGCAAATAGCAAGATTGCAGGACTCCGCGGGCTGTAAAGGATTTTCAAGAGAAGGTAAGGGGTGCATTCGCATTCCCTGCTGCTGTCTCTTCCGCATCCCCTGCTGCTGTCTCTGCTGCCCCTGCTGCTGTCTCTTCCGCATCCCCTGCTGCTGTCTCTGCTTCCCCCACCCTGGTGAGTCCTATGACCGAGATCAAGCCAGCCACCACACCCAGCTGGCAAGCTAAGCTCTCGTCCGTCGAGCACACATCATCAGCAGAACCCCATCGGTCAAACTCAGCTCACCCAGCAGGCCCGTACAGCCTAGCTCACCAGGCACATGCTCGCTCGTCCGTCAACGGCCATGCCAGGCTACCGCCGAGCATGGCTGTACTCTAACGAGCAGCCACAGCGCCCTCCCCAAAGATGCTACTTCTCTAGTAGTAGGGTACTATCAAGCGTGCCTGGGTTGCAAACTGCACACTCCCATCACTAGTATGGTATCAAGCATGCCTGGCTTACAGATTGCACACTCCCCAACACACTCATTGACAGTTGTTCGTCTTGGGTCGCAGCTGCCTAGTCTGCCTACTGATACACTTCCAAAGTGTGCCACGAGGCGGGGTGGGCTCGTTTCAGTGTGCGGTGGTTTTCGTTTGAGCTCGACCTAGTCGGCTAGTGTTATGCAGAGCCTGCTAGCAATGTAGAATAGTCCACTGGATGAGAATGGGTTCACTTCGTACGGAACCAAAAACTTTGTGACTTTGGTCAATGGCCTTTGATCAACATGTCAGTTCTGGGGAACCGAGCGATGGTGACTACGACGGTTCCAATTTCTCTTGTATAATAGTAGACATATTTCAAAGAAGTATATCCACTGGTTGTGAAGTGTTTTTCGTTCCACTAAACCAAATTTCTCGAGTACAGTGACTCCTTGGAATCTGAATAAAAATGTCACGAAGCTTCTGTTTCCGGAGGAAGTAGTAGTTTCCCCTGAGCTAGTTCTATAGTAGATGTGTTTGTTATTTTCTATAGGATAGGAGTGCGCTGTGCATGCAGGTAGTCATCAGATTCGAAATTCCAGCGTCATGCGGAGCTTTCTTGCCTGTAAAGGGAATCGGCCGGGTGACAGCAATCACACCGTTTACCCGGAGCGTACAAATTACTCGACTTTGAATATCGCCCTGCAAGCGCACACATCGTCACATCAAGAGAAAGTTGACTTACCGAGAGTCGTGTAATGTTGGCAGTTGGCCCAGTATTGCTGGAAGAAAGATCTCGCAATAGTTTCAAGTTAAACTCGTAGTGAGCCCACTGCGAAAAGCACAGAAGAAAACAAGAAGACCGTGTTACAACCCCTGGCGACGTAAGTGACAACATTGTGGGCTCAAAACACGGGATAAAACAATTCTTCGCAAAAAAAAAAGGCACAACAGAAATTATGAAGTGATAGATAGTGATTCCTTTCGAGGAGCATACACGTCATCTGCCAGTGCAATGTCGCAGTGCTGCTCTCATGTTCAGCATTCTCAGGTCGTGGTCGCAGCGATGACAGCTAGCTGTGCGAGACAAGTGGCCATCACGGGAAGGCCTGCTGTTCTGCCATAGTGTGCGCATTTTCGGATACTTCGCCTTCATTGGGGACCAGAAAGACTGGTCGGAGATAAGAATTTCAAGATGGTCAAAACCGGGGCTCTAATCCATGAATGTTAACGGGCAAAATTTCAGAACTGAGCAAAGCAGTTGGTTTGGTGAGACGAAGGTTCAATGGTACTAGGGTCTCATGTTGCCTTCTTATATACGAATCCCTGATGATCAGGGGCTGCTGCTTAGCTGAACTGCAGGCACTGCAGCAATATACCGCTACACTACAGTCAACCTCACGAACAACAACTCCTGAATAACAATCGTCAAATCAAGTACCGTATTTCCGGGGGGGGGGGGGGGGGTGTTAGCTGCACCTTAAAGAACGCATTGAAAAAAAATTAAAAATCGCTCCTGCGGCTTAGACTCCGAATGCTCGATGTAAATCAACCAGCGCAACAGCAATCCACGCGTGCATGTAAGGTGTGTATGGTGCCATTCAATAACTTTTCATGTACTGCAATCCACCATTGCAGTAGCACAAAGCCTCTACATGTTGTGAAGGACAAACTAGACAACTTTTGCTAGAACTTCGGTCGTGCTCAACATTTTAACCACTGGTAACGTCTCGTACATGTATCTACTGTACAGATATCCAGTTAGGTTGCCAAAGAATTCAGAGCCTATTCAGATATCAAAAGTACATACCATTTTCTGCAAGTTACCAGAGAGTCGGGACTGTTGAGTTCGCAGCTCTTCCTGCTGTTGGCTAGTTCTGGAAATATTTTTCTGCAGTTCATCAATCTGCACCTGAAGCGAGCAAGCAGACAGGGGAGCAGTGGAACGCTGCAATTAGACTAGAGAGAGAGAGAGAGAGAGAGAGAGAGAGAGAGAGAGAGAGAGAGAGAGAGAGAGAGAGAGAGAGAGAGAGAGAGAGAGAGAGAGAGAGAGGGAGGGAGGGAGGGAGGGAGGGAGGGAGGGAGGGAGGGAGGGAGACAGAGAGAAAGAGAGAGAGAGAGAGAGAGAGAGAGAGAGAGAGAGAGAGAGAGAGAGAGGAGAGAGAGAGAGAGAGAGAGAGAGAGAGAGAGAGAGAGAGAGAGAGAGAGAGAGAGAGAGAGAGAGAGAGAGAGAGAGAGAGAGAGAGAGAGGGAGGGAGGGAGGGAGGGAGGGAGGGAGACAGAGAGAAAGAGAGAGAGAGAGAGAGAGAGAGAGAGAGAGAGAGGGAGAGAGAGAGAGAGAGAGAGAGAGAGAGAGAGAGAGAGAGAGAGAGAGAGAGAGAGAGAGAGAGAGAGAGAGAGAGAGAGACAGACAGAGAGTGCAGCTCTACATCGACTTGAGTGCTCGCCATGATCAAATTCCAGGCAAAGACATATTGAAATACAGATGGACTGAAGAACAGCTTGTATGCTGTGTGTAGGTAGAGCAAGATTAGCAGCTAAGCTACCAGCGTCGTACCTGGAGGGATTTCATCAGTGCTGTAGATGGCAGGAGTGGCACTGCCATGCGAATGGCAGGAGACGGATGCATAACCGCCGCGGGAGCCGCACCGGCGGTACCAGTCACTCTTCCGCCATCACCAGTAGCCGAGTGTATGTGCTGAGATATCATTGGCGACCTAGCTGCACTAGCGGCGATGGCGATATTGGCTGTTGAGACGGTCGGTGTAACCGATTGCTCCGCGGCAGGAGCAGCACTCCCTGGACTAGCCGTAGCAGCAGTTGCAAAGCCAGAGACGGGTCTACTAGAACCACTGCTTCCAATAGTAGCCTGCTGGATACGACTAGGACCGGTCGGAAGCTGCTCAGTAGACTCAGCCACTGTTCGGCGTGGAGTCTGTGGAGTTTGTGGAGGACTGCGAGGAACAGCGACATTCACCTGACTGTCAGCTTGACGCTCCTTTCTGCCAGGTGTACGCATACCCTGGCCGACAGTCTGTGCACACACAAGACCATAAATACTCTAGTTTGAAAGAAGAAGAATAAAATCAAGAAACAAACACCTAATACAAAAAATGGGGTGCTTGAAAACAGTAGTACGATGTCATGTACTGTATTGACTATGTTCTGTGGCTACTGGCTGGAATATACAGTCGTGGCCAAAGAAATCCGACCCACGTGCCGAAAGCAGCGCCAGGGCTCATGCCCTAGGATGGGTTTTCGGAACGTGTATGTTGTATTTGAAATCGAAACACGGCGCTACCTTCGACTCACCGGTCGTAATTCTTTGGCGACGACTCCCAGGCAGCAAATACTTTTTTCCGATCTGGCCTTAGGCCACTTTTAGAGTAGTACATTTCACCCTGGAATATAAATCATACCGGTATATACTATCGACCACGTATCCTGCAGAGAACTGATGTCACTAACTCACCCGTAAGCTAGATCCGCCGCCATCGACATCATTCTCCTTTCCTGTCTGTGTAGCCCGCTGTGTCTTGTCCCCAGCGTTGTCCTGCGATTTTTCCGTGCTCCGGCGTGGCCGTGGTTTGAGAACTTGTCTCGGCTTCTGATACAGAGCGCTACCATGCTTCCTTTCCAGCTTCTCAAAGAGGGCACACAGCAAACGCAGGATCCGTTTGTTGCGTGGTGTGAGTTCTGAGGGGCCGTTCACCAGGTGAGCAATGTCCAAAAGGCGCAGGAAACTGGTTGGTAAGAAGGAAGCAATAGAGATTTGAAGAAAAGACTGTGTCAAATAAGTTCTAGGGCGAAACGATTATACCAATTACACGTCTACTATCCATATAACGTAATCTCTGGGACCACGCACAAATTATGTTATATCGAGAGTTACAATAGCGAGAGTTCCCAGATTGCCTAGAGTGCTCAACACCACAACGATGGAGCATTACCACAAAAGGCAGAAGAGAATAGAGACAGCCGGCTAGGTCATTGTTGTAACGCTGCGTTTCATGCACATAGCAAAGCTAAGGCAATCCTCAGACAACTGACCAGTTACGTTATGTAGAAAACCGTGTATAAAATACAAAATGTACCTCAAAATGAAGGGTATTACAAGGCGGGTTCAACCGTGCAAACACATACACACTCGTACCACCATCAACATCAGATACCATCAATGTCGCAGAATATATGCACAATAGAACTGAACTGGCTAGCTACGGCTACAGCTTGATTGTACCGCTCGTGAATCTAAGTCGGTGTATCGAGAGTGCGCACGTCTGGGACCGCGCCGCAGCGTGTGTTATGTCGAGGTTTATGTTATGTAGGATTACGTTGTGTAGAACGAAATTTGTATGGGAGTGATGCTGTTTCGGCGCGGGATTTGATTTTTGTATGCACTAGCGAGGTTTATGTACAAGTGAGAGTTGTTATATCGAGAGCAGACCTGTACTTGGTAATCAATCAACTAATCGTTAACGCGTTACGCTATAAATGTAGATTACTCAGTAGGGATTTTGAGTCCAAAAGGTACTGAAAAGTGAAAACCCCTGTTTTTGTGAAGTTCGAATCAGCTTCCGCTGCAAGTATGCAGTTGCCAGGGGTATGGTTCATGTTCTGAGGTTCAATTGACTTCAAAACTACCATGTTTCGGAGCCGCACTTTCACTAATGCAAATTTTTCGGTATTATGAAGACACAGCTTGTGGAAACAGAGCAATTTTTGCACAACATTTGACAATCCACGATCGTTTCATCCCTACAAATAACCATTTTCAATACCATAAATCAGATCACGACATGCATGTCCGTACCGAATGCATTGGCGACGGTTCTCGTCCAGCGAATAATTACAGGTCTCCCAGAACCAGGAAGGGTCGTACCGACCCAGAAGGAAGTTGACGACAGAAACGATCCCCTCGTTACTGAATGCAGAAATTCTCGATGTTTTGGTGATATCAAGTCCAAGCCGGGATACCTTGCGAAGAAGATCCTTTTCCAACGTGATTGCTGCCATTCTCATGTCTTATTCAAACTTCTCAACTGGATCCCGCGTTTCTTGTTCCTTTTGCCAAAACAGTAAAATAAAGGCAAAACATGTGCGTGGCAAAATTTCGCACCATAGCAAAAAAAAGTATGACATCACAGGTCTAAAGAAGCAAAAATAAAAGGACTGAGCGCATGAGCGTAAACTACGGTAATAAAGCGCGTGAGCCTGATCTGATGAGGTGTAGGCAGGGAGTCGTCAAATACCTGCCGACGAATCCACGACGAAGAGTGAGGGGAAGTTAAGGTGGGACTATGCCTTCGCGGACCGGCATCGGCAAACGGGACGTAACTTCAGTCTCCCTCATTGGAATTGCACAAAATTTTCTGTGCTTTCTTCTAACATATCACACCGCACTCTGAGCACATGCCAATGAACCAAACTGGTCACCCTATGTACAAATTAGAAATTCTTCGAAAAATCACGCATACTGAGCTCTAACCGCAAAATGAAGAAAACCATGTAGAGAAGAGAGGAACAAGTTGCAAAACACAATTGCTACTATACAACTTGAGGTGCTAAACCAAAGAAAGGATTGATCTGTTGACAAGGAGAAACACAGTACCCAGAGCAAGAGATATACAAATTCGCGCACATTGACAACGCCTCCTTCAATGAGGTAAAAACATCATAAAACTTGCAGTAATGCATGGAACAATTGGTTTAGCACCTAGCCAAACATGTCACAGAGTTCAGAATATATACATTGTGGGGTGTGGCATGCACTGGCATCCTGCAATCGTGGTTAGAAGCTGCGGAACACCCCTAAAATAGGAGAAAAAAGGCACTCTAAATCTCAGCATTCCACAGCATGATGATGTATTAGTGACCACCTGCCACATAGGGAGTGCCTTCTATCTCTTCTGCTGCATCCTGTCCACCCTTCCTCAACCTCCTGCGCTTTTTCCTGGACAGCTTGATGTGCCCCAACTGCTTTCTGGCTGCACCTGACCTTCTCTTGGCATCCAACAGCACACTGGTGGAGGCGGTGTATTTGCCTACGGGTAGACCCATCTTGCAGAATAGCATCTCAATGCTTGCAGCACCATCGTTGAACCAGCTTGCTGCAATGTAGACTGCAGTTTCTACAGTCAGAGCGGAGCAGAAGCTTGTCTTGGGGCAGAGCTGCCACATAATTCTGTTGAAGCATTCGTTCTGGTTCTGTGTGGCGCCACGCATACAGCGCTCGAGTAGTGGGCGTGCGGACAGGTCCATGAAGATCGGCTTGATTACAGAGAAGATTGCTTCAGGTATGACGTTGTGGTGCTCGTAAGACGGTCCACCAGCTTGCTGTTGCTGCCACTTGCACCAGCTCTCCAGTCCCGGTGGGCAGTGCAGATGTTGGGGCTTCTCATCAGTTGACACTCGGTGCATCACGGAAGCCCATATGACTTTGGCCATGGACTGTAGGTCGCCCTTGTTGCTGCGCACAGCCATACCATAGTAGGCTTGTAGTTTGTCTATAAGTTGGTCTGTGAGACGACCACGACCACTGATCCTGCCACCATCAGCCAACTTCTTCCCAGAGAGGACCTTCTTCAGCTTCCGCAACCGATGTCCAACGCGTTTTTGAACATGGCCCACGCATTCTTCTTTTGTGATCTCCACGTCTTCGCCGTATGGATATGAGTCATGCACTGCCTTGAAACTCTTTGTATCTCCGTCCCCTATAAAGACACTGTGCCGAAGCTTCCTCGTTTCTCTGGATCTCCTCCATATCTTCAGGGCAGCTTCACATTCCATTGCGGGTGCTGAGCTCTGGGTGTTGGCACGGCATTCATGGTTGTCCAGCTTGTCCTGCAGTTCAGCATTTGTCAACTCTTTCTTTGCATGCTGGTTCTTGAAGTGGGCGCACTGGTGGCAGAATCGGGATAGAACTTCAACGTCAAGGACTTTGCCTGTGCCCAATGCCATGGCCACAAAAACACCATACAGCGATGCATAGCCTCTGCGCATCCAGGTTCCGTCATACGTAACGGCAGTATCGGCAATAACGACATCTCCAGGTGCATTGTCCAAGACTTGTGTCGCTGCCGCACTCATGCTATGCTCAGCAACAACCTTGGCCGATTTGTGTAGAGCCTTGGCATGTCCTTGGTATGCCGAGAAGGTCATGGGCACAGGCATATTCAAAGCAGCTCCCAACTTCAGCATTGCTCCGTGCCCGCGACCGATCCAGCGCATGCCAAACACAGCTCGTCGGTTTACATCCCTAACACGCTTATGTTTGTCTGACATATACTGCGATGTGTGAGCTTCACAGGTTTGACAGGTCAGCTCCAGGCAGGATGCAAACCCTTGCCTCTTCGGCTCACTCAGAGTGACTGGTGCATGACAAATTTTGCAACACACAGAAGCCAACAAAAGAGTTTGAAGGCACACCAAGTCGACGAGCCTGAATCCATGAGGTAGTTCTGCATCATTGTCATCGTCCGAGTCTGAACTGGATCCCGAACTCGAATCGCTTGTGCTCAGGTCATCCTCGGAAGAAATCTCAGCATCATCAGAACTAGAAGGCAAATAATCGTTGAAATTTGGCAGAGATTCAGAATCGTCAAGATTTTCTGGCGCACATGCTGCAGCTTCATCTTCCGATTCGGCTCTCAGCGCCGGTTGAATTCCATGAAATTTTCTCTTTCTGGGTCTGCCTGGTCGGCCTTGAGCTCGCTTCTTCCCCATCGCAATAGAAAAACAACGCCTGCAAGCTTGTACAATTGTCACAGCTAGTACAGAACGAAACAACAAAGACGTTTCCATCAAATAATTTATTTGAATCAAATTTGAATTTGCGCATGCGCAATCACTCTGACGGCTGTCATGGTAACCAAACCCATGCGCAGAGGTCGCCAAATCACTCCGCGCACTGCTCCTGAGATTTCCACAAAATTTGAACTATATCAAGGAAGGTTTTTATCATAACACGATTGATTGCGTTCTAAAACGAAAAGAACCAATTGCAAAATCAAAATTGTGAAATTTGCAGATCTATCTCGATCTTTGAAATGCTCTATCTCTGAACTCCTTTGAGCGAATCCCCTCAAATCTTCAGGAGTCGTGCTTCAGCACAAGAGCTATCGTTTGAGATAGTTTTCGACGCTTTCTGAGAGATTTTCATTTTTGACCTTCTGAAGGCATAGTGCCACCTTAAGGCAAAAATTAAAATTTCACCAGTTGTAGTCTTCGGGGTGCTGAGTCGAATGGTCGTGACTCGTGGTCCGAGGAAGCTGAGACGCTCCCTTCCTACTTGAATCCCAATCGAACTCGCGCACTTCCACCGAAATTGGGTGACTGCGCCCTACTAGATGGGGATTTGTATGCAAAATGTCACTAAAAGCGCCATTTCGTTCTTATAAAAGCACGGATGACCGCGATTGGCCCATGTGTTGTAGTCTTTTGGACGCTGAGTCGACTGGTTTTGGTCCGAAAAGGCTGCGATGCAGCGTTCCTCCTTTATTCCCAATCGAACATGGTTGAACAAGCGGTCACGTGCTCCTGCGTACACCAGTCACCTGGTCACCGTGCCTGCAGGGTACAACTTACTAGCCTGTTTGACCTTTTTTGGGTGCAGTCCTGTCACTCGAGTTGAACCTTGGTGTGAAAGTTGTCACCTGCTGGCGTGGTGACCAGGTGATTTGGGCACCCAGGACCACGTGACCGCTTCTTCAACCATGTTCGATTGGGAATAAAGGAGGAACTCTGCATCGCAGCCTTTTCGGACCAAAACCAGTCGACTCAGCGTCCCAAAGACTACAACATATGGGCCAATCGCGGTCATCCGTGCTTTTATAAGAACGAAATGGCGCTTTTAGTGACATTTTGCATACAAATCCCCATCTAGTAGGGCGCAGTCACCCAGTTTCGGTGGAAGTGCGCGAGTTCGATTGGGATTCAAGTAGGAAGGGAGCGTCTCAGCTTCCTCGGACCAAGACCATTCGACTCAGCACCCCGAAGACTACAACTGGTGAAATTTTAATTTTTGCCCTTAACTTCCCCTTTAAGGTGGCAGTCTGGGTTCAGAGGGTCAAAAAACAAAGTTTCGATTTTCTGTATTTTTTCACTGGCAGCGTCTTGTGTATGGTCCAAAGGGTTTATCCTGAAAATTTGAGCGTAATCGGGTGCTTCCTTCCGGAGATATAGCCGCGCAAAGTCTGCACAATTGTTTTTGAAATACTGAAATATCAGCAAATTTCTACAAAATTTAGGTTTGCACACTATTCCGATTTTTACCGTCAATCTTTGAGCGATTTCATTAAAATTTTCTGGAGCGACTCCTGGTACTCCTCTGCGCTGCAGACTGACAGCCGCGCACGATGTTTGTCACCATGGCAACCAAGATAACTTTTGCGCATGCGCAAATTCAAAAAAATTCAAATTTCGACTCTCATGATCTCAGCTGATCGCTCTGCTGTTGAAACTAGTTACTTTTGGAGTAATTGTTTTGGAGTAATTGTTTCTTGGAGCTAACCCCTTCGTTGGCTACTATGGGGAAGTCTAGAGCCAAGGGAAAGCCCGGACGATCTAAGAAAAGGAAAAGAACGTTCTATGGAGTGTCTCAGGCGCCGAAGGCTCCCTCTGGTGAAATTTCGCCTGCAAAACAAATTCCTGACTTGCCACTGTCTGATGACGACCTTGAAGTGTCAGCTGAAGCCACGTCTTCAAACAGCGATAGTGATGGAAGTGGCGGTGAAGTCGACAGCAGTTCCTCCGACAGTGACTTGGATGAAGAGTGTGAGGAAGGGGCGCATGGATTTCGCCTGATTGATCTCGAGTGCCTTCAGCAGCTTTTGTCAGCTGCAGTTTGTTGCAGTGGCTGTAATGGCGCAGTCACGATCAGCGAATCGCAACGGGGAGGCCTTGCATCATGCCTGGAGCTTTCCTGTGTTAACTGCGGCGACATAGCAAGCGAATTTATGTCCAAGAAGTTCAATCGGGTCTGGGAGGTGAACAGACGAGCAGTATTCGGAATGCGACTGATTGGCCGTGGACGTCAATCAATGGTAAAGCTGGCGGGTGCACTGAATATGCCATCACCTATGAGTCGGTCGACATTTTACAGCCATGCTAAAGGCCTGCATTCCGCGTCCAAGAGCGTCGCTGAGCGTAGCATGACTGAGGCAGCTGAGAAAGCAGTGTCCGCAGCAGATGGGGGTAGCGATATCGCTGCTTCCTATGACGGTACCTGGATGCGCCGAGGATTCGCATCGCTCTTCGGAGCCTTCACTATAATTGCATATGATGTCGGCAAAGTGGTGGACTGCGAAGTGCTTTCAAAGTTTTGCCACAAGTGCACGCACTTGGCGTCTAGAAAAGAGAAGGGAGAGCTAACCAAAGATGACTATGATCGACAGATTGCCGAACACGATTGCTCAGTCAACACCACTGTATCAGCTCCTGCCATGGAGAGTGCAGCCGCCAAGACTCTGTGGGCCAGGTCCTTTGAGAGCCGCAAGCTGAGGTACACCACCTACATTGGTGATGGAGATACCAAGAGTTTTAAGGCTGTGCGTGACGCTTGTCCGTATGGGCCCGAGGTGCCTGTAGTCAAGGAGGAATGTGTCGGCCACGTTCAAAAACGCATCGGTACCAGCCTAAGAAAGCTGAAGAAAAACCTTGCGGGCAAGAAGCTTGCTGATGGGCGCACTATAGGCGGACGTGGTCGCCTCACGGATGCCATGATCGACAAGCTGCAAGCCTACTATGGCATGGCTGTGCGGAACAACAGCGGAGACTTGCAAGCCATGGCCAGGGCCATATGGGCATCCCTCATGCATCGTGCATCCAGCGACAGTAAACCTCAGCACCAGTATTGTCCGCCTGGAATTAACAGCTGGTGTAGATGGCAGCAGCAACAGGCAGGTGGTGATGTCTACGCCCACCACAATATCCTGCCAGAGGCAGTATGGAAGGAACTGAAGCCGGTCTACATTCGGTTGTCCGACCGGAGTTTGCTCGAGCGCTGCCAGAAGGGTGCTACGCAGAATCGCAACGAAGCGTTCAATGGACTCGTGTGGCAGTTGTGTCCAAAGACAGGCTTTGCATCCGCTCCCACTGTCCAGATGTGCGTCTACCTGGCCGTGGCCTGGTTCAATGATGGAGGTGTGGCAGTGAAACGCGTTCTGGACGAGATGGGCCTCCCTACTGGACACCATACGACACGTCTCATCAAGCTGCTAGACCGTGAGAGACAGGCACATGCTGCCAGAAAGAAGTCAGAAGAAGGGAAGAGGTCACGAAAGAAGCGAAGGAGGATCAGGAAAGGCATCCAGGATGAGCAGCAAGAGGAAGAAGGTTTGACATATGAAGCTGGTGGCTTCGACTAAGTTCTAGTAAGTTCTAGTTGGACAGACATACCTCCATCTGTACTTGCACAGAGCACTTTTTTTCTCCATTTTCCACTGAGTCCCGTACCTCTTAGACAGCGTAGCGAAGAACCTGTAAGTCACAGACCCCATAAACCATACATTTTTGGAAACTGTGAGCATTTATCAAGGTGCTAAGTGTCATGGATTTTTATATTTGTCTAGTAGCTTTGAGTAAAGTGCTACTGATCGAGGACCTAAATTTTGCGCGATTGCATGATTTTTGTTTGACAGCTTGAGTACTTTGTTCTGAATATGATTTCAAAATTCCGCTCCACTTAGCACCTAGGTATATGTGAAGGAAATCCTGTGGAGCACTCAGTTTCTACCCAGCTTCTTTCTGCGTTTGCATATTGCGTCTAAGGTATTGGTGGTACGGCATAATCGCAGATTTGACTATTGTGTCTGCGGATTCCCATGTGTGAGCTTGATTTATACTTCATTGGACTTAGTGAAATACACTGGGTATGTGGTCAAGATTTGAGCAAAATTCATCAATTATTATGGAAGTTACGGCTGTGTTCATGCGGTCGGGCCGCGAACCCAGACTGCCACCTTAAGGTGGCTCGCGCCTATTTCTAAACTCGTCTTTTGCGCAGGTTCTCGCGCATCCTACGTTCGAGAAAAGACATGCGGAGTTGGCGTAGCGAGCTTGTAGCGCACTCCAGTTTCGAAGGGTCCAGCTCGAGCAGATGGCCTGAGTACGAAACTCTCGTACTCGAGTCTAGAGTGTGAGCTTTTTTCTTCTTTTTTTTTCACTCCTTCACTTGGCTACTTTTTTTGAGGTGCATTTTTTACTTGTGGAAATTGTCACCTGTCAGAGAAGTGTTGGGATGTCCCTTCCAGCAGGCACTGCCCATGCCCATGGTCGGCTTCGGAAAAAGAGTAGAATAAAAGCGTTGGAGTCTATGTGGATGTCTTGGAAGGAATGGGGGACGGCACAGACGGGTACGTGAATGTGTAAAACCTGAGTATTTTGTATTTTCGTTGAATTGGCTCAAGTGACTTGGCGAGTCCCTTCCACAGTAGAACGCCATCCTTCGCAAAATTTGTCTGACTATTTTGTCAAGAATGGCCGTTCTATAATGATAAATCGACTCTGAAGCCAGTGGATTGTGGAGGTCGCCCTTGAATATAAATTGAAATGGTCACGAATGTACGAAAGTATTTTTGATTCGAACATGTACTGGACAACGTGGTTGCATTGTGTCAGTAGAGGGTACTACTGTAGTATCTCACTATTTCTTTATGGTAATCGCTGTCCACCAAGAACTCTACTATAGTTATTGCCACGGCTTGATCACAGCGGTACACTGAGTTTTTGTTGAGAAATTCCTTCAATTTATTGTCTTATCACTCTGACTAGACTCAGTGCTTGAGCGTTTTATTTAGGATGCATTTTTTAGAGATTGATATTTACCAGTATGTGTTTCACATCACTCCTGACGAGAATAAGCATTTGAAAGCAACACTGGCTGACAGCAATCATGCTCCCCAGGCTCAAGTGTGTGTGTGTGTGTGTGTGTGTGTGTGTGTTACAAGGGTGTGCATGGCAATTT
Source organism: Sycon ciliatum (assembly GCF_964019385.1). NCBI lineage: Eukaryota > Metazoa > Porifera > Calcarea > Leucosolenida > Sycettidae > Sycon > Sycon ciliatum. The sequence goes on along the minus strand of NC_088643.1, from coordinate 60,426,456 downwards.
GGTAGAGTATGTTTGAACACAAAGTCCACTTTATATTCACAAACTCAAGTACATCGCAAAATTGTGCCTTCGTATCGCATATTGTGCCTTCATAACTTTGACTAGCCCTAACCTGCTGTCTGACAGGTGTGTCATTGGTGAATGTACATGTATACTGTCTCCCTTCACAACTACGTGCATGTAACACAATATTTACAGTGCACTTGCAGTGTATATAGCTAGATCAATGCACAGTAATCAGTAAATTGTGGCTGCCTCTGTCACATTGTCATATTCACATTCTAAATCATCGAAAATGCCCAAACCAATTTCTACGTGTGCAGAAGAAGATTGAACACATTCTTTCCTTGCATCTGCGCCTTGATCCTTGAAGGATGATGGCGTTCCTACGGATGAGGAAAACTCGGCCTCTAGCCGAGTCTGACGCGAACCGAACCGTGAATTTTTTTTCCTTGACATTGGTTGATGGCATCAGTCACATCTAAGAGTGACACTCTATCTCAAACATATTTACGCAAAGAAGTAGTAATCTTATCTTCATTGGAGCGATGGTCTGCAGGCGTGCGATCATGTGTGTGCCTTGTGTGTGTGTGTGTGTGTGTTTAGTCACTGTTTACACGCACGTTTGTGCGTGTGTGTGGTGCGTGTGTGTGTCTGGCCTGGTATGAGGTTGCTCAGGATATGTCTGCCTGGCGGGTGGACTGTCTTATCTGCCATCGGTCGTTTCGCCAGCCAGGTGACAAACAAGGCACAAATGTGGCGCAGAGCAAAGTCTCCCCATCCAGGATCAGCGTGGTGCTGTGCAGTGTGGTACATGCAGAAGGTGGTTTCACTCTCGTGGTGGTCTGCGCGTGCATCATTGTTTGCCCCTGGAACCATCGAAAGTGTCCGAGCCGGCATCATCTATTCCGCTCAGCGTCCATGCTTCTCTCTTGTGTTTGACATGCAATCGGCAATTCAAGTCAGTGCCTGGTTTCAGACGTCACATGTGCGACCGTGGCCATCGGGCAACCAAGTCTGACAGAGCGTCATATTGTGTCCGCTGTTCTCGCTGCAGCCGTCAGTTCCGTAGACAGAGTGACCTGAGTCGTCATCTCCATTTCTGCTCCTGACAATGACTCCGGCTTCTTTCGGAATGGTGTGGCCCTTGGGCAACCATGCTACAGTAGCAGTAGTAGTAGTAGTAGTAGTGTGTGTGTGTGTGTGTGTGTGTGTGTGTGTGTGTGTGTGTGTGTGTGTGTGTGTGTGTGTGTGTGTGTTCTGCCTCGCCTAATAGCTATCATCACCTTCGGCGATGGGCTTTCCAAAGGTCCAAAGGTGTGTGTGTGTGTGTGTGTGTGTGTGTGTGTGTGTGTGTGTGTGTGTGTGTGTGTGTGTGTGTGTGTGTGTGCGTGTGTGTGCGTGTCTGGAGCGCCACCGGGTGGCGTGCTCTTTCTCTCTCTCTGCTGCCCTTCCGGGGCCCACGTGACCCTAGTGGTAGTGGCTCGACAGGACAGGTGTGTGTGTGTGTTTGCATGTATGCGTGTGTGTGTTTGCATGTATGCGTGTGTGTGTGTGTGTGTTTGTGTGTGGTATGTGTGTGTACACTTGTGTCAATGTGTATTGCAGGGTTAGGGTGGGCTAGTAGAGAAGGGTAGATGTATATGGACATGTACATGGGATATGTAGGTGTGCATGTACATTTAGCAAAGCAAACTTATCAAAAAGGCATTCTGCGCCTATATGGCGAAATTGAGCATTGAAGCATATGTTTTTTATTTTCTCATTGGCATGTACACAGTTAGTCCATTCAATAACCAAAAAATGAGGAAGATTGTAAATCAGGTTCTTGATGAAATACCCGTCCGCTATACATCACAAATCCTGTACAAATTTGACAATTTAGTGAAATTGTCATCGCCTATATCTCAAAAGTTAGCATTGAGACCCCGTTTTTTTAACTCGCCATTTGCATACACTACCTAAGACCAACCGCCCACCAAATTTTCAGATCAATCGTTAATTTTTTTGAAATAGGCGTGAGCCACCTTAAGCATGAACGAACAAATGGGCATGTCCGATAAAATCACGAAAAATCGCAAAATACGGTACATGTAGCCCGTCATAGCCAGGGCCAATCTTTTCATGAATGGACTGCATGCAGAAGTAGGGTGGAAACTACATGACTGACATGTACTAGTCTAGTAGACATTATTAATTGTAGTACTTGCAGAAAGTGCCGCAGGATATTGATCATACTGCAGGAAATGTCACTTTTCGGCGCAGCTTGTCCGCGTCTTTTCAAAGGGACAAATTACAGTACAGCAGAGTCGCACACCGAAGAACGTTGAGCCCACCTAAACTTTCCCGCCCATTTTTTCCCGCTCTCTTTTGATTCTGCATGATCTTGACTCTGTACAAACATTCTGGTACTATGACCGCATATTTTGACCCCCAGTCTTACGGTTTAGTACATTAGTTCAACTTGTACAACTTTTTTGACATTTGTTACACTTGTCTGCAACTCAAGTTATTGCGCCTTTAAACTTGCTTGATAGCGCATTTACCGCCCAACGCCCCAAGCACCCATCTGAATCAAGCCCTATATAACTACTACTAGTACTAGTCTTTATTCATATTATTTCATCCTTGTCTCTGACGAAGCCTTACAGGCAGAAACGCGTAAGATTAATGGATCATAACTATAATTATATAAAGACTTGACCTTGCTGTGTGTGTGTGTGTGTGTGTGTGCTGTGTCGGAGGACCTTACATCCTACCACAAATTGTTTCTAAGAAAGTGCTCAAGGATCAGAACGCAATCAAATTTCTTAACAAAATAAGAACGTTCCTTGGAACAACGTTCTTGGAAGCAACTCTACTGTAACACGCACTGACGGTAATATGCAAGGAAATGGTAGTGGTGTTTGGGAAGGCAACAGTTTCAGCTTTTGAATACATGTAATAAACGAATTTATAAAGCACGACCTTCAAAAGTCACGGCTGTATCTTTCCCTTGAACGCCACACTGGGGCCCACAATAGTAGCGCCTAGAGCAAGATTCAGCCATCATACCCCAACTGTAATCATGACTCAGACAAGTCTGTCCTACATCGGACATGCTGTAATTGCACCAGGCGAGATAAATCAGAATGATTCAAGTTGCATGAGAAGAGAAATCGCCTACAAAACTACAGTGGTAGCAATGCGCTGATGATGCAATGTTCTAACAAACACACAGCTGGGAATCTCAAAAAACCAGAGGTGGGTCAGGGCAAGGGACTCCAGCCATACGCCGTACTGGCAAAGGTATACGAAAGTACAGAGTATACGTTGGTAATCACAGAGGAAGAATAAGAAAAGTTGTCCCAAAGGAATGTAGCCAGACTGCACAGGCACACGACCAAGAAGTAAAAAAGACTGCTCCGCCGGTAAAGGATGACACTTGCGAACTCCATTCAAGCTGCAGGGAGTAGAGTGTGACAAAAAGGCATCATGCTAGTCTCAGATCAACGAAATTTTGTTTGGTCATTTGCCCTAGAAACCCCAAAGGAACTCAAGCTGTAGCCACACAAAGCTACAGAGGCAGAAGAAAAGACAGCACGCTCAAACTGCATGCGCCCGGGTCTGTAAAAGCATTCCCAAAGATCGGATAACTACAAACCGCGACAAAATTATCCAGAACGATCCTTGCCCACAAAACCTACGTGCACCCAAACCTGACCAATGAAGACCGGCACAGCTACCAAAATCCCACAAAAGCCTGCTCCGGATACACAACTGCTATCACTTTAGTTTGATCCACAGCTCCCAAACCAATATTCACATCATGCCACAAGAAAGCCCAGTAAACTCAGACCCGAACAACAAGAATGATAAGAAGCCCCTGCGACCCCTCCCCATAACCCATCTTGGTCATATGGCACCAATTCCTTGATAATGGATGGATGTCCAATCCCATGAAACTGATAGCTCCACACTGCACCACCATCATCTGCCACCTGAACACAATGACAAAAAAAGAAGACCGAAGAAACAGTCAGCGACAGCATTCACATGGACTCGGAAACCCCCGCTTTTGAGTCAGCGATAAAATTCCGAGGGAAGTATACATTCCTTAGTATCACTCAGCTGGAAGTTTTTCAACAAAGATGCTATACATGAAAAAGAAGCTCTAAGTTACACGTCTACGGGCGCATTCCTTTATCCTGTTGGATAAGACAAGTTGGAAGAGTATTCTAATAAACTCTCTGAAGTTTGGAGATTCACCAAAGGTGGTTGAGATCCACATTTGTGTGGCCTGGGCATGCGAACTAGAGCGAAACGCCACGTGTTAATCAATAATTATCATGAGCACAGGACGCACAGCTTGTCTTTCTCACTTACGGGTACATTGTACTACATACGAGTTACTCAAGATCTCGGCACTGTATTACAGTTTCCGTAACTTTCAGGATACATTTCACCAATTTTTTTTTTTTATTTCAGGGTTCCCGTGAGACTCGGCCAAAGGCTGGACTGGTTTCACCAAGAAGTTGGAATATTTGAAAGCACCCTATAGTCATTTGGTACAGTGGTGGCAACTGAAATCCGACCCCTGATTGTCGTGCTTGAGTGCAGTACCGAGTCTAGCAGTCTTAATTTGATATTGTACGAGCGCGAGCGGCGGCTTTCGCAATGTGAGCTCACCGAGCTCGGGTTGGATTTCAGTTGTCACCACTGTAGTTTCATCACGAGAAACAGCATTCAAAAGTCGATTTGGTGATGGTTCACCCCAAAACACTACATAGGAAAAGGAGCATATTTCAATGCCAGGACGATCTGACACCAGACACTGGCATTATTCAACGGAAGACAAATGCTACTCGAGAGCATTTTTCCATGCCCAGAAGTGGCACAGGTTTAGTGCAGGACCTCACCACAGCAAAACTACAAGAGCCACGTGGTTGAAGGCCAGGGTGAGATACAATATTTTTTACAGCACTGCATCATCACAGCAGGATGAAACCAGGATTGAAGCTATTACTTGTTCAATAAGGAACAGGTACCCGCCCGATGTTTAGAACACAAGCAGAATGTTATACAAAGAAGCTGCACAGGCATGACCACGGGCTATGTACAGAAAGTCTCTCGTAAGCGGCATGGGAACGAATATGAACAAAACTGACATGGGATGGCACTCTTGACGAGGGCAAAGTTCTGAGGTCAGAGCTTGCTTCTCGACGAAGAACTAGTTCTTATGATGGCTGTGGTGGCACACAACGCGGCAATAACGAGGGGGCCGGCAGACAGAACGGACACATGGGCTGCACGCCGGGGAACTTACGCAAATGGACCACTGAACAATGGTAGCAACTGCATCCCTGAATGATCCGGGTGATGCAGCTAGGTGAGAACACAGGGTCTATCTTGCAGTGACGTAGCAGTGCTGATGGTGCCGAGTGTGTAGCCATCAGTGCCATAGAGGGTAGTAGGAGGTTCACTTAGGACAACTCACATGTGAAAGAGGCACAGCATATTTTCGACCTGGTAACATAACTATTTAACTCCTCGTCACTAGCCTCCGGTATTTCATGGCGCAGAGAATCACTCGAGATGCACGCTAACAATGACACGAACCAATAGCGACTTGAACAGCAACTACCAGTGCTCACCAGATCCTTTCCTCGGTTCCGACAGATGCAAAGATTTCACGTTGTAATTCATGGGTAGGTTGAACACAGTATGCAAGGTACGCGGCCGCTTCGAACTGTTTTAAAATCAAGGTGGAAATGCTCCCGTCTGACCAGAAAGTATCCGCCTGGAGCGCTAGACCATGCAGGGGATACAAATAAATACATTTCCCACTCGAAAAAAAAACCCGGGATACATTCAAACTACGAAACTCAACTAATATGGATACATGAAATCTTACCAGCAGCTGCTGTGAGTGCACCAGTACACAGGAGTGCCTAATAGCGGCCACCGCCACCACCACCTGATCGGCCACCTATGAAACAAACAGAAAAGGCCAATGCACAAAGCACAATGTCACCAAACCACATGGACACCATACAGACTTATGTCAGCATTCAAGCATGGCACATGGAGCGATCACATGCGACAGCAGCTGGCAGAAATCACCAATGAACAGACAAGACAGGAGAAAGAATGCCTACCATAACTACCCCTATATCCATCATCTCTTCTATCCCGGCCACCATCACGGTCATAACCTACACAGTAACAAAGACCAAAACCTATAAGTATGTCTGCTGAAAAGAAAACTAAATCCGCACCACACACACATGCTTAGCAGTAATGACTGGACTGAAGAAGATTAAATACACAAAACTACATGCACAACAATGCCGTTCAATATAAAAAGTCTCCGCGACTACAGGCATGTCTTTCGGTTTCGGCACAACTGACCATTGACAATTCTATGCTTTTTATTTGGTGGAAAATTTGAGGACTTTGTGGCATCAAGCTTGTTGTGAATATGCATGCAAGCTGCACCACAGGAATGTTTTAACACAGCTGACTTGAAAGCATGCACAAAGTTCACAACGGAAGCTCAGACAGGTTCAATTATCCAAAGTGTGTCAGTTGTATTAAACAGGGGCAAAGAATAAAACGAATCGCATTTTAGCATTCCGATGACGCACTATACCATACAAAAGGCATTCACAGTCATCTAAATCTGACATCGAACCACATGACCAGCAGCCCCCCCCCCCCCCCCCCCCCCAAGCAAGCCAAGCTCATTTTGGATATTGTCCTTACCGCCGCCACCGCTGCTGTAACCGCCGCCGCCGCCGGAGCGTCCACCGCCACCATATCCGCCGCCGCCGCCACCGCTGCTGTAGCCACCGCCGCCGGAGCGTCCGCCGCCACCACCGCTGCTGTAGCCACCGCCGCCACCACCGGAGCGTCCACCGCCACCATATCCGCCGCCGCCACCGCTGCTGTAGCCACCGCCGCCGGAGCGTCCGCCGCCGTCACGAGAGCGGCCACCGCCGTAGCCACCACCGCCGCCGTAGCCACCGCCACCACCACCACCGCGAGAGCCACCTTGGCTGGGACGGGACTTCTGAACCTGAATGGGGCGGTCCATCAGATTCTGGACCACAAGAATGCACACATGATTGCACCAGCACATTAGGATTTGAAAGCTAAAACGAAAAAAATACTGATTTGTGGGCTGCAATAGCAAAAGGATTCAACTTTAAAAACAAAAATGCTCGAAAGGTCAAACCTGAAATTGCCGGATTCTTACTTTGCCATCCTTCTCCAAGGCATTGTCCAGAGAGCGCTGGTCATGAAATTCGACGAATCCGAAACCTAAGCAGGCAAAACAATAATTCAGAACAATTAGCAATACCTCACACCACTGGTCTAAACAGAAAGAATGCTCCACAATTAGAAAAAAATGGAGAACAACCTCGCTGTTGTCATAGTACAGCTTTCCTTGCGTAAAAAGGCAGGTAAGTTACGTAACAGGTTGTGCGACAAGTCTACAAACAGGATGTGCGACACTCACAGCTACCAAGAGTAGTTCAATGTCAGGAATATGTGAGGTCGGGTATTATAATTGTTATTCAACCAGACTTTCACCTCACGTTCTTTCGGAGTAAATTAAAAATAGCGGGTTCTTTTAGGAGATAAAAGCATGTCAAAAAGACGATGACGGATGTGGACTGAATAGAGTTACAAAGGCAAACGTAGAAATTAAAAATTAAAAACCAACCTCTTGCTCTTCCCGTTTCCCGGTCACGGATAATTCGAATGTTCTTCACCTGAGGGAAAGACAAAGGGAAAAGTAAAGTAGAAAAAATGGTGGTCAAAAACTCTCTTCCGTTGGAAATTCCAAAACAACACTCAGCAACGTACGTCGGAGCCATGGAAAAAGTCTTCCAGATCTTGCTCTTCCAGACGGTAAGGCAAGTTGCCCACAAATACAGCGAGACCGGTTGATTCGTCCCCCATTGTTGAAACTGGCAAAGCAAGTAAAGAGTGCTATATCCAAGAAAGAAAGTGAGGAGGAACAGCTTTGACGATTTTCTTCTGCTGAACGCACGCGCAGTACAGTCTTCTCCTCACAGGCCAGGCTCGAACGATCGAGCGGAGCCAGCCACCCGCCATTTTCGTTTTTTTCATTTTTGTTGCCATGACATCGCGTGAAACGCTCCGCGCTAAATAATTATAAACCAGGGAGTCGTATTAAAATTTTACGACTCTTTGCGCTAGTCGCTACCCGTACCCGGCCCCCGCAGGGCGCTAGGGCCCGCACGGGGCCGCACCACCCGGCCCGCTGCCTGAGCATGTGAGATCTTATAATATTATAGCAATAAAAACTGCTTTATGGCAGTTTTCTAAAAAAAGTTATTGTGTTCTAGTCCATGGACCCCGTCTAAAAAGTAAGAAATTAACGAAATGTGATAGCCGAAAATTAAAATTTCACACAAAACCTCACAATAATCACGACACTTGAAGATCTAATAGTACGGCTTTCAACACTTGTTTATTCCGACACTTGTACTTGTACAAGTACATGTACTGCGCCAACATGCTTGCATGTGAAAGAGGACCACGAGGGGAAAAGGTTGTCGCGTGTGTGATTATTGTGAGGTTTTGTGTGAAATTTTAATTTTCGGCTATCACATTTCGTTAATTTCTTACTTTTTAGACGGGGTCCATGGACTAGAACACAATAACTTTTTTTAGAAAACTGCCATAAAGCAGTTTTTATTGCTATAATTTCTTTTGTTTTTTGGCTAAAGGATATTACCGGTATTATTTTTATTTTATTTATTTTACTAGGGTGTTTCCCACAGACCTATGGTCTTCTTACGGGAGCCCCTAGAAAGGTTAAGCATGAACAAACAAATGGGCGATAATCTGTACAAGAGCGAACAGTGGAAGGCAGCATATTCCACCGATCAGAACCTATAATTGTGTCATCAATGGAATGCCCTAAATGATGGCCTACATGTAGCGACTCTACATGTTATTATTATTATTTTATTTTACTAGGGTGTTTCGCACAGAGCTATGGTCTTCTTACGGGAGCCCCTATGGCTATGTACATGTACGTGTATCATATCAATTTCAATACCGTATTATACGCATTGATGTGCAAGCCTTTTCTTGCAGAAAATGGAACTAGTCTTGCATACATGTATTCATGTTCTTCTGCAGGGGAATCATATGAGTAGTGGCGGTGATACTTTTTTTTATACGCAGGTCATTCTGTGGATGTTGCAGAATTTCATGACTCATCATGACTCATAAAATTGTCTTGTCTTTCAGAAAATTCAGATGTCCACACCCTAATTCCCCTAAATCACATTTACATGAGAATTGTAACCAGGTGCGCGCCGCAGATGTTTTTGTTGATTCTGTGTTTATAATTGTAGTCATGGGTTGTCGTGATAAGGTCATCCGGCATCATATTGTAATGAAATCGTAATCCTGTTGATGTCGGTAAAACTTTTGGAAGCAGTTCAATGATTTCAAAGTGTTACAAGTCCACGATTATCTAAAACAACACAGCAAAGTAGGAACAATAAACATGTATTAAAATGTTAACAAATACATTGCTGAGTCCGACACCTCGTTCCAACAACTACACTGATCCCGAGGATATAAGGGGCAAGGATATATGGTTGGAGGTACTGAGAGATAAACAAGGCACTCCATAATAATAACATGTTACACGACTTTGGGGGAGTATGAATGATATCCAGTCAAACCTCTTTAGGACGAACATCAAGGGACCGATGGCATTTGCTCTGTGAGTTTGTCTTAACCCTATTTTTATAACGAGTGAATACAATTATTTCTCCAATACTGCAATAGAGACACGAATAGATTTCTTCTACAGCGAAAGATTCTAAGCCAGACCAAACCATTGACTCGTCTTTTATGAAACAAATGAGTCACTGAACCTTTCTTTGGCAACATGACGGCAACTGAAACAACAACAGAGAAAATACGATACATGTACAGCACATTCTTGCAGGTACAACAAACAGATTGCAGATCGTAATTCTTGCTCTACCGGCACGCAACTTTACTTGGGGCAGTGCAATCTCGGCGGTACTCACAAATCAAACAGCCCAGACTCCAGTAAACAAATCCAATCGTACGAGATTTTCACGAGACTGCACCCATTGGCTTGTTTCGTATGAAGCAAACAAGTCACTGAATGCATGAACCTCTCCATAATGGAGATTTTCCCTGATATGCGAATTTATTTTGCATACTAGTAGTCGGTCAATGCGTCCTTGAACCTTCGCCTCCAGATTGGGAACTGCCAACGATGCTATGCCACTGGAAACACCCTAGTAAAATAAATAAAATAATAATAATAATAATAATAACTGCAAAATTCAGATTCTACCCCATGATCGGAGCACGGAATGCCGGAAGCAATCATGACCAGTGCCTTACTTGTAACGTACCAATGTACAATGAACATGAGTATTTCGACAACACATCTAAGCCTTACCGTCAAGAAGGTGAACTCGCGTTCTTCGCACACTGTTGGCAAGGGCAAAGAGATACGAATGGATCTATTAAATCCGAATAAAATCAGCACACGTTTCCGTAAATGAAAGGGTGAGCATAAGCAAATGAATCGAAGGAAACTGGTCAACTCAGAGATCACCTGTCATTGAGTATTCCGTAAAAGGAAGCCTCGACAGCAGAAAAGCTAAATTTAGAAAAGAGATCCTGTCAGCTTTTCCATTATTATTTTATTGTATTCCACCTAAAATCAGCACACTTTTCGACGAAAGAAATGAAAGAGTCAACACAAGCAAAATTAATGAATCAAAGGGAACTGGTCAACTCACCTGTCATTGAGTAATATTCCGTGAAAAGAGGTCTCAGCAGAGCCGAAGCGAAATAAGCCAGGACACGAAATATCCGAAACAGCTCATGCAAGAAGCAGTTCCAAAGAAGGAAGTTCCTCGCGCATGCACATCCGAAAACGGACTGCACGGCATGCAACACAATGTCTGCCGTGCACGTGCACAGCACGCGGCTACCACCCGTTGGTAGATCTAATACCGAGCACCTTACGTAGAAACTTACGTAGCCTAAGTGAAGTACCGAGCACCTTACGTAGAAACTTACGTAGCATAGCGGTGTCGTTTTTTCTGCCATGTGAACACAATAATAGAAAAGCTGACAGGATCGCTTTTCTAAATGCAGCATGTCGAGCTAGAGCTAGCGGCGATTTCAAATCAAAATCAGTGCATGCAGCTAGCTGCCTCTGGCCAAAAACTCCTTGCGTCGAGTTGTATTGTAGTTCTGTATCTACTATCTATTACGGTATTATTATGAAACAAAACTGCGTGTGCACAGGCGGCTGTTGAAGAATGAGATGGCTTCAACTGCCCCTTAGAGAATGTGACTTACCGGTACACGATTATAGAATTGCTCGCAATACGATCTCCATTGAAGTACGAATAGCAGTGCAGTATTCAATTTTGTAATGAAACGCCAGGTGTATTTGGAAATCGTGTCAGCGATGCGCTTGACTGAATCCAGAGACAGTATATTGCAAGAAATCATGTTGAACTATCCGAGGTAGGATTGTCGTCTTCTCTTCTACTACTATTCATGAAATACCGGTAATACCGTAATGTGATTTCAATCAATTGTTTAGAATAGGAATCCCTTGAACTCATGAATATTACAAGGAGTGATAATTTTTTTAGATATTTTGTTCTGATTTCTTCCTGCACAGTGTAAGTCGTGATACTCTTCTCAGCATCTATGCTCATCTCTATCAGGTAAAAGTTATTTTGCAGCATAATACGCATTGTCTCCACAGTTTTACATTACATGAATAAAGTGTACACAAATGTCGATCCAGCTCGAGCAGTATTACTGATTGCGGTTATCAAATTGTTGTCTCCTCGCCGTTTGTTCATAATAATTTGAAATTTAATTCCCGTAGCTATGCAGAAGACGTTACTTCAGTAACGTCTGGCGCTAGCCAGGGTCCACACAGCTTTAATTCCCGTAGCTATGCAGAAGACGTTACTTCAGTAACGTCTGGCGCTAGCCAGGGTCCACACAGCTTTAATTCCCGTAGCTATGCAGAAGACGTTACTTCAGTAACGTCTGGCGCTAGCCAGGGTCCACACAGCTTTAATTTGGTGTTTGTTTGTTTGTTTGTTTGTGTCACGCCTTTTGCTATCCCGTATCTGTCCCGTACCGTACCGTACCAGCATAGACAGCTGGTCACAATATTTTTGTTTGTTTGTGCCATCGACATACCTGACGCTATCCCGTACCTGTCCCGTACTATCAAGAGTACGGTACCATCAAGAGAATGAGTATATATGCGAAGTGTATCGGGGGAATGCATTCAGTGCAGTAACATTTTGTGTGGATTTGTGTGCGAGGCCGAGATCCCACTAACAGGCTGGCTGGGCCGCCTGTCGACCAGCCCGGGAATCGCATGTAGGCCGATAGCATAATAATTTTACCGTATATACAGTCATGTAGATGTATAGCAGGGAGTCATATTATGTAAACGACTCCCTGCTGTATGGGGAGATTTTCTGGAAAGAAATACGAAGTAGGGAGACGAGTAAATGCAATCAGAATGGATGTTAGTTGCCGTCAGTATAATAAGAATAAGAAGAACGCCCGTGATGGGCAGAGTCAGCGCTGGTCCCAGGGAACGTCAGGACAGACATCCCGTCGACTCCAGAACGCCCGTGATCGGAAGAGTCAGCGTCGGTCCCATAGCTATGCAGAAGACGTTACTTCAGTAACTCATTGAAACGTTTTTGCAGTACAATGATGTAGCTAGTCAAAGGAAAAAGCATTTCCATCAGTTCTAACAACATGCACGATGAGCTAGGCAACAAAGCATAGCGCAGGGCCCTGAGCTTCCAAGCTCTCTCGTTTGGTGTTTGTTTGTTTGTTTGTTTGTTTGTGTCACGCCTGGCGCTATCCCGTATCTGTCCCGTACTGTAGCGTACCAACAAAGACAGCTGGCCACAATATTTTTGTTTGTTTGTGCCAGGGAGTAGTACAATACCGGTATTGTACTACTCCCTGGTTTGTGCCATCGACATGCCTGGCGCTATCCCGTACCTGTCCCGTACCATCAAGAGTACGGTACCATCAAGAGAATGAGTATATATGCGAAGTGTATCGGGGGAATGCATTCAGTGCAGTAACATTTTGTGTGGATTTGTGTGCGAGGCCGAGATCCCACTAGCAGGCTGGCTGGGCCGCCTGTCGACCAGCCCGGGAATCGCATGTAGGCCGATAGCATAATAATTATAACGTATATACAGTCATGTAGATGTATAGCAGGGAGTCATAATTATTATGTAAACGACTCCCTGCTGTATGGGGAGATTTTCTGGAAAGAAATACGAAGTAGGGAGACGAGTAAATGCAATCAGAATGGATGTTAGTTGCCGTCAGTATAATAATAATAAGAATAAGAAGAACGCCCGTGATCGGCAGAGTCAGCACCGGTCCCAGGAAACGTCAGGACAGACATCCCGTCGACTCCAGAACGCCCGTGATCGGCAGAGTCAGCGCCGGTCCCATAGCTATGCAGAAGACGTTACTTCAGTATCTCATTGAAACGTTTTTTGCAATACAATGATGTAGCTAATCAAAGGAAAAAGCATTTCCATCAGTTCTAACAACATGCACCATGAGCTAGGCAACAAAGCATAGCGCAGGGCCCTGAGCTTACAAGCTCTCTCGTTTGGTATTTGTTTGTTTGTGTGTTTGTTTGTTTGTTTGTGTCACGCCTGGCGCTATCCGTATCTGACGGCAAAAAGCATAGGATGTTATAAATTTTTCAATTCTCCTATTTTTTTTTCAGGCATATCCTGGGATTCGAACCCGCACTATCGCCCTACATGCATTCCCCCATACACTTCGCATTCATACCCATTCTTCCAAGTTGCTTCACGTTATTATCTTGCGTTTGAAAGCCCTATTTGAATATTGCGGGCAGCTAGACGGTGTCGTATTACCCTCGATCGTACCTGTCCCGTACCTATCCCCTACCGTACCGTGCCATCAAAGACGGCTGGCCACAATGCATATTCAAATAGGGCTTTCAAATGCAAGATCACAATGTGAAACAACTTGGAAGAATTAGTATGTATGCGAAGTGCATCGGGGGCTGCATGCAGGGCGCGCGATAGTGCGGGTTCGAATCCCAGGTTTTAAAAAAAAGTATTTTTTTAAAGAAAACATCCCTATGCTTTTTTTTGCCTAGGTCATCAAGGCAAAAAAGCATAGCGTAGGGCCCTGAGCTTCCAAGCTCTCTCGTTGAGAGTTGATGACTCATTTCCTTTCTCGGCACAACACAAGCAGTCTTCGGCAATAATTATCTAGGATTCTAATTTCTCAATCTGCGGACAGAACTGTTTCGTCCTTTGTAGACTCTTCTTCTAACGTTTAGGGCTATGTCCTTCTTCAGGAAATGACAATGTCTACCAAGGCAGAGAGAGGACATGTTATGGTGTGACATCATCATGTACAATGTAGGCATGCAGACGAAAACGAGTCTACAGTCCATTTCAAAACTATAGACGCGTAGTGTTTTTGAAATATTTCAAATTTGGCTGGAACGTTTTGAGAATAGTTTTCGGAATATTGCTCAGGTCCGCTCCACAATTACTCTCAAATAGTTTCTTAACGATTGGATAACAGACGCCCGATTAGGAAAAATTTATGCACAAAGTGATCACAGATTTTATGTGGTATATATGCTGGCATAACGGTTTTTGCCTAGGTACGCGTCTATAGTTTTGAAATGGACTGTAGTGTTTGTTGACTTACAGTACTGTCGGGCGCCGAAGAACGACCCAGCTAGAATTTCACCAAGCACAGCGTACCAAGGTATACACAGTCACTCAACTGTACATAGACTGTAATACATGAAACGGTCTATAATGTAGGCTAGGAGGCTGACCCCCCAGCTCTTCGGCGACCCACAGTACTGTAGTCATACGGAGTCTGAAGAAAAGACTTTTGGACGGTCTGCACTTGGATGCCGATTGGACCATGGCTTGGTGTTTAGAGCTTCGCTGTCCGATTCCTTTTCAAGTCCCGGTGGTGACGGCCAGGTTTTCTTCAGACTTTTGGATACGATTATTTTGGTGATGTAGTGCGTACAAGCGAGATTCAGCTGAGCCAGATGGGCTAGTCATTGGAGAAGGAAACGCCATGGTGACGGTCTGATGTTGCAGCACCGGCTTCCTTGAAGAGTGTGCCACGGCGGCCGCACCGGGCAGGCCTGGTCCGGTTGGTCAGGTTATCGCCAGACCAACTTTTTGACCACCAACATGTGTTTACTACTGTGGAGGGCATGGCATGTGTATCCACCATATCGATACACAAACTGTATGAAAGGCCACAATCAAAACCGGCGTCTGGCGGTCCTGCCGGGTGTTCAGTGAGGACAAATTAGTCGCAGCTCCATCATATACGTCTTGAAATCAAATGCATGGAATAGCCGCATGCTGTGAAGCACATATCCCATGCCAAGGTTACTATGTACTTGCTCAGTAAGCGTGTACACTCAAATGTGTCTTATCCGGGCGCCTCATATACAGGCATCTTCAGCTTGAGTTGTTTTTGACAAAAGTACTTCGATTTTGGAGGTTTTGAAGTCCTAGTGAAGCAGCGGCGAAGGTCCTACCCGGGAAGTTAAAAACATAACAATCACGCACTCACAAGCAAGGAGAGTTCCAAGTTCTTTAACCTTCGTATGCGCAAGTGCTTATTTGTCACTGCCAACCTGTGTAATCCACACATTTTCATCAATGGATTCTTTTTTATCCTGAACATGTGCAATACGGGCCAAATAAACTTCATCAAAAACTGGTATATTACAGGATACATGTAGATGATCTGTCCTGAGATAATCAACACAGAAACGAGTAGAACCATCTTTCTGTTTCTCTTCATGTGTGCTTGCTCGTTTTATTTGTTTGCAGAAGCAAACAGTCCAGACGCTACCAAGACACCGCCAGTCAAGTGCCATGGAAACGTACTACCGAAGGTAGGAGTTGCCTTTAAGACAACTTTTCTAGACTGTACCAGTTGATTGGTCTCATAACTTGCTAGAGTAGAACATCGGTGGGCATGATGGTGTGTGCGTGTGTGTGTGGATAGGTGCGCTTCATAGTGCAGGCAGAGATCGGCTAAAGGGTTGGCGGTTATAATAATAATACCGGTTATAATGTCATCAGCTTCAAAATTCGAAAGCAAAGGTATCTTTTCCACTCAAAATAAACCGGATATAGGAGTGATCTGCCATAGCAATATGGCCCAACTTCTGCGAAAACCAGGCTTAGGGTGAAAATCATTTTTTTGAGAAAAATGATGTTTTGTAAAAAGGTTGTGTCGCGTGGACGCTCGAGTGCAGTGAAGTGGAACAAAGAGAATCTCGCTTGTTTGAAGAAGTAGCAGTCATGGCAGGAAGGGTTTCAGCAGTCAGGGAAGTCAAAGGGCTTCCGGTAGAATATTCCCTGCTACTCCTCTAGTCACAACGAATAGTTTTTGAGCTGGTCGAACGGATTCCATCTCCTTCACTCAGGGATGGCGAAATTTCTGCGCTAGCTGCTGCCTGCGGAAAATGGTGAAGAAATCGTCTCCAGTTAGAGTCGTGATGGCGATAGCGAGGAGAACCTGGACGACATCGACCCAGCCAGTCGAAGTATGGAGATACTAGCTGTTTCTGGGCCTCACGCAAAGGGGACACGCGCAGCAGAGCTCATACGTTTGCAGCAAGTTCACGAGGAAAAAGGCTAGAAGCGCAGTGTGAAAATGTTTTGAATTGAAGTCCTTGGCGATGAAGTGCTACTGAATGCCAGGCGAACGAGCGAGCAGATCGAGAGGCCTCCACTCGAGACTTTCCTCGCTGGACAGCTAGCTGCAAGGCCTGCCAAGGGATTGACGTACGGCGTGCCGAGATTTCACTTGCTGGTCAGCACCAAGCAGACACTGCAGCACGCGAGCACACTATCACTATGCGCATACTACGAACAGTGGAACAGTTTGAAAGGCCGTGTTCTTGCTTGTTTTTGAATAGTTGTACTAGATTCACCTTTCAAAAGGTGCCATCTCAACTGGAGTCGGGTTTCCTTGTGGTGTGTAGCGCCAGAGCATGCCAGTACATGTATGCAGCCCCAGAATGTGCTGAGTGAGGAGCAAACAAAATTCATGCAAAACTGTGCATGGCCACTACAGCCTGCAGCACCATGGACCAAGGGCCCTTGAAGGGGCCACAAGAATGTCAACAAGCCTGCCCTCACATGCCTACCTTGTCATGTCACCTAAACAAAAATCATTCATGTCTCTTCCTTCACTCTGGTGGATCTCTCTTCATTTCTTTCCTGTGATAACAATTTTGTGTTTTTTTTGGATTTTTTAACACAATACCCTGGTGTGTTTGAGATACTTTTAATACCACTATGAGTCGACCCACACCTGTAATATTTTGTCTCCTGACCTCCCATGCCCAGTAGAAGCTGAAAATGGGAAAAAGTCATTTTGTGAAATTTCACCCTAAGCCTGGTTTTCGCAGATTCTGGGCCATATATCGTCTATTGTGATCAAATTCTCACTTCAAGACCACTCAATTGCATACATTATGTATCGTTTATGGTAATTGGTGGCACCTACAGGAAGCTTTGGGAAACTGAGATTGTGTAAATGCTGTGCACTACAGCAGTGTGGTCATAGAGTAGATGCAGGTTGTTATTTTGTACTTTACAAGTCTCGGTAGGGTATTTACATGCTTGATGCACGTCTCTTTGTGTATGCCATCATGACTAAGTCGTAAAGTTATCACTGTACATACTTTGAAGTACAGTACTACCCTGTCCAATCATATGTAGTGATAATCATCTATGGTGATCCAATCACACTTCTTCGTGCACCAACGCTGTAACAGATCTCTACCTGTATACTTATTTGGATGGTGCTGTACTCTCTTGCTTGCCGTGTAGGTATTTGCGTGAGAAAGAGGACAGTCCCGAAGGATCTGTACTGACACAGATGGCGAACGAGGTAAAACTTCATCTATCCCTTACTGTCTCGATCTATCTATAGTTGCACTCACTGAAATCCGACCCGAAGTGCGAACTGGCGCCCTGGACCAGTTCCACTGTGCTATGCAGTATACACGTGTACGTCCAGCCGCACTCTACCACTTGCAGGGCGTCAACGGCCGTGCAAGTTGAGTGCGCCGAATATGCACTTCGGGTCGGATTCGCCGAGCGCAAGTGTACTTCCAGATCTAAAACTAGCCGCCAGGATCAGGGCAATGCCACGCACAATCAGGCATTATGTACCAGTGTACATCTAGTTGTGTATCGCCTGCCATGTGCTGAACTCAATCACAAGTGACAGCGCCTGGAGAATCGGTATGTATCATCCAGAAGAGGCTGTGGGGTTTTGTGAGGGGTATAGAGGAGGCTGTTGTTTTATGAAGAGGCCAATATGCGACCTCTTCACAAGAAGAAAAAGCTCTTCGAAAAGTCTATTAGTGAGAATTATTTGAATGCCTCCGGGGTCCTTACTATCCGGACTCGACCTGTATCTTTCTGTCTCTACAGTTGAATTTTTTACGTCTTCTTCTTCTTCTTCTTCTTCCATGTGCATGTTTATGCTGAGAATGAGATATAATCAAAGTGTGCTTCTCAGACTAGCAAGTCCATACACCCACGCGTAGGTCAAGCGTATGTTTGTGCACTCTGTATGTATATGTTTTTGCACCCACGCGTAGGTCAAGCGTATGTTTGTGCACTCTGTGTGTATGTTTCTGTTCACTTATTTCTCCCTGCTCCTTTTTTTTCACCCGTCCCTTCTCTTCTCTTCTCTTCTCTTGGACAGGTATGCTTGGCGCCGACTCTTCTCGCGAGGATCATCCTGGAGCGATACTGTTTGCATGAGATGAACAATCCATGTACGTACTGCCGTACAGCCGCTTATCTTCTGAAGCTTCAAAAGTGAATGTTGTGGTGAAGTTAATGTTTTCCTTGTAAACAAGACTGCCAATTTTCTGGTCAATAGTGCTACAGTAAAACCTGTCGAGGCGACCGCCTTTTCTAGAGGACAATACAACTTGGACCAAGGGATATTATTTCCAGTCGAATAACCATGGATACGGAGACCACCTGTACACAGGGCCCACATTTTGTAGGTCCCTTGCGGTCAGCCTAGACAGGTTTTCACTGAAAAATCATAGAACAAGAACGTAGTCCGTACCTGCCCACCATGCCGATTAGGCCTGGACCGTCCCGATATCGAGGGTGGTAATAGGCACCCAAAAGTGCATTAGTCGTATGCCTCACAGCTACATTTTGTATACATTTCATACCTAGGTATGTCGTTGTCCCGATCTCATGTTTGCAATGTTTGGCAGGTATGAAAGTCATTGTGATAGGGTTTTAATAGTCCACTGTCCTCTTATGGCACCTCGTTTGCCTTTTAAATTCCCTCCCTGTTCAGCCTCTCGGTCCCTGGTTTCCAAATGGATAGCTCAACCGCCGCTTATCCCTGATAAAATACTTGCAGCGGAGGTTCAGCAGGTGAGTTGTGACTTTGCTGCAGTATGTCACCGCGTGTGCTCTGTGAACTACTTTTCAACTGTTAGTCCCAATGCTTTTGGACCATCCTGGTAATACCCACCGCCGTGTCCCACTGTTGCCTGACCTCCCTCTCTGATCAACAACCAAAATTGCTTTGTTGGGAATGCATGCACTGGTGCCATGTTGTCGTGTCGTTACTGGCCGCTTTAGACTCCAGTCTTCCTGGCTCACTTCCAGCGTCCAGAATAAGGCTTGTTTGGGCTTTCGGAGTGTGCATGCATTGCACCAGCATGCACTGTCATTGTTCAGGATTGTTTGGGCTTTCGGTGTGTGCACGCGGCACTGCACCCGCTTGCACTGTCGTGCAGGATTGTTTGGGAATCCAGAATTTCATGCCCTGTGCGTTTTTGCCTGATGGAGATGTTGTTGTGTCTGTAGTTATCACTGAAATATCCATCTTTCTGTTAGATATCAATCATTGGTGTGTCTGGTGCATCTGGTGTATCTTGCTACTTCTGATCAGTGTGTTCTGCAGGATCCCAATTATGGTCCTCTGGTGGACAAGATCAAGCAGTATCCTCACAGCATTGTGTGTTGTGCCACACCACTTGAACACCCACACGCATACCGCTGAATTAAAGGGGAAGTTAAGGCAAAAATTAAAATTTCACCAGTTGTAGTCTTCGGGGTGCTGAGTCGAATGGTCGTGGTCCGAGGAAGCTGAGACGCTCCCTTCCTACTTGAATCCCAATCGAACTCGCGCACTTCCACCGAAACTGGGTGACTGCGCCCTACTAGATGGGGATTTGTATGCAAAATGTCACTAAAAGCGCCATTTCGTTCTTATAAAAGCACGGATGACCGCGATTGGCCCATATGTTGTAGTCTTTTGGACGCTGAGTCGACTGGTTTTGGTCCGAAAAGGCTGCGATGCAGCGTTCCTCCTTTATTCCCAATCGAACATGGTTGAACAAGTGGTCACGTGCTCCTGGGTGCCCAAATCACCTGGTCACTACGCCAGGAGGCGACAACTTTCACACCAAGGTTCAACTCGAGTTCAACTCGAGTGACAGGACTGCACCCAAAAAGGTCAAAAAGGCTAGTAAGTTGTACCCTGCAGGCACGGTGACCAGCTGACTGGTGTACGCAGGAGCACGTGACCGCTTGTTCAACCATGTTCGATTGGGAATAAAGGAGGAACGCTGCATCGCAGCCTTTTCGGACCAAAACCAGTCGACTCAGCGTCCAAAAGACTACAACATATGGGCCAATCGCGGTCATCCGTGCATTTATAAGAACGAAATGGCGCTTTTAGTGACATTTTGCATACAAATCCCCATCTAGTAGGGCGCAGTCACCCAGTTTCGGTGGAAGTGCGCGAGTTCGATTGGGATTCAAGTAGGAAGGGAGCGTCTCAGCTTTCTCGGACCAAGACCATTCGACTCAGCACTTAAATATTGTAAATAGAGAACCCCCGACACAAGCGTTTATCACAAAAGGTCATTTTTCTTTCTTACTGACCGGTTTCATCTTGTTAAAGAATCGTCAGAGTGAAAGGAGAAAAGAAAATACATGCTATTAGTAGGGCCAACTCACTTGGCCAAAACTAACTATGATACAAGTGGACCCATCAAAGCCGCTGGGAGCCCAAAGAGGCGCAGGGGTAGGGGTAATTGGATTGTGATCATGAAAGCATGCAAATGGGAAAGGTGCCGTGTTGGGACTATAGTATACAAATTTTGTTATAATACAGTACACGGGAAGTTTTGGCAGTGTCCAAATTTGGACACTGCCAAAATATTGTAAATAGAGAACCCCCGACACAAGCGTTTATCACAAAAGGTCATTTTTCTTTCTTACTGACCGGTTTCATCTTGTTAAAGAATCATCAGAGTGAAAGGAGAAAAGAAAATACATGCTATTAGTAGGGCCAACTCACTTGGCCAAAACTAACTATGATACAAGTGGACCCATCAAAGCCGCTGGGAGCCCAAAGAGGCGCAGGGGTAGGGGTAATTGGATTGTGATCATGAAAGCATGCAAATGGGAAAGGTGCCGTGTTGGGACTATAGTATACAAATTTTGTTATAATACAGTACACGGGAAGTTTTGGCAGTGTCCAAATTTGGACACTGCCAAAATGCAGGCATGTAAGCCTGCAAAAGTTTTGTGATTAAATAAAGTATGGAGGAAGAATGTGGAGAAATGCTAGATCTATAGTCTCTAAAAGCTTAAAAGACGAGAACGTTTCAATATGAGAGTTGTTTTGTTCTACGAAAGAAGATCTCTACGTTAGAAGTTGAGAAAGATTCTTCTAATATCGTTTTTAGGCGATTATTTGCAAAGTGAGGATGATAGTCAGTTACAAAAGTAATCTTACGTCTATCTCTATCAGCATGTTTCTTACTATTCTGTTTAGGTATAACAGAAGGTGACGGCTCGATACTTGCGAAGATGCGAGCCAAGAAACGGGGTGGATAGCCTCTGAGACGAAGTCTGTGCCAAAAACGCTCACGAATAACAAGCACATCACATAGTAATGAATTTGTCCTATTATAACGAACAAGTTCAGCTATAATAAAAGAGCGGAAGTTTGACTTTGGGTGATCAGACTTGAAAGGAATATAGAGATATGCGTTTCTGGGTTTTTGGTGGGTCCGATATAACATGTGGCAATTATTCTCTGAAAGTACTTTGAAAATTTCAAGGTCTAGGAAAATGCACTCGTCACTAACGTCTGACCAAGTGAGATGTATGTCAGGAAGTGTAGAGTAGAGAGATTGCTTAAGTGTGTCAATGCAAATGCACTCATCGATAATCATAAACAAATCATCAATGAATCTATCAAACAGGTAGATAGACTTTTGGAAAAGTGCTATAGACTTCTTTTCGTGTATGTAAAGAAAGACATTTGCGACGTTTACTGCCATAGGTGTCCCCATTGCCATGCCGTGTTGTTGGTGGTATAAAACATTTTCAAAATTGAAAAAATTGTTTTCCAGAACAAAAGCAATTAGTTCGACTAAAAGGGTCCTTAAAGGATGATCAAGTGTACTAAGGAACTGATCAAGGGCTGCAGTAGTATCGGCCCAGCTCATGTTGGTGTACAGACTAACAACGTCAGCAGTAACAAGTTTACTGTTAGCTGGAAAAGTTGAGCTTTCAAGTTTAGAAGATAAACTATACGTATCTTGAAGAACAGTGTCTGTATGTTTACCAATAAGAGTCTTGAGATGAAAATCAATAAATCTAGATGCTGGCGAGGTGCAATATCCAATACAGGAGACAATAGGTCTGCCTGGGACTAAGCCTGCCACTAGTTTTTTATGTATTTTCGGAAGCATATAGAATTTAGCTGGTTTGAAAGGGAAACAACTAAATAGTGCACTCGTGTCGGATTTGGAAAGAAAGGCAGAATGTTTTTTGCAAATATTTGACAATTTTGAGTGCAATGTATCATGCAAAGATTGGTTGTCAGCAGACATAACAGCATAATATTTCTCGTCAGCTAGTTGACGAAAACCTTCTGCTAGATAGTCGTCTCTATTTAAAACAACAGTGCCAAGATTCTTATTTGCGTTGCAAATAATGATATCTGTTCTGTGTTTAAGACAGTTGTATGCTGAAAACTCACTTGGTGTCAAATTATGAGAACGTTTGCTTGTAATTTTTGCAGTAGCAACACTGGAGGTAAGCCTATTACTGAAATCAAGAAGCGAATATTCGACATCTGGTAGAGCAGTGGGTGGTACTTTCTCTGAAGGAAGGTGAAATTTGCGGATGAACGAGCTATTGGACACTGGAGGTCCCATTCTAGCAAATAAGTCATTCCATCTAGCTCTACGTGTTAGTGAGTTAATATCATTCAATAGTGAAACAGAAGAGGGAAGGTACGTACTAGGACGAAAACTAGAACCATAGCCTAGAATTTGTTTTTCAATTTCAGTGAAGGTAAAACGAGAAAAGTTATGAAAACCAGAGTTAAGAACATAAGTAGAATGGGTACTTAATTTTAAGTTCCAAACAAATCTTAGTCTTAAATCTCTTATCGACTTCTGCCCTTTGGGGGGCTGACTTTCCTTCTGCCAGACGAGGCCTTCACCACAAAGTTTTTTGTCTTAGTGGACTTTGGTTTAGTGGGCTTTGGTTGATTAGGTATGGTTTTCTTCTGTTGGACAGCATTCCCTTTTACTTGGCGAGCCACTTCCTTTTTAATTAAGGTGCCAATTTCTTCTGTAGTCGGTGGGAGTGCTGTGACGTCCATGGGTTTTACTGGTTGTTTTGGTGTTTTCCGCTCAGCAATCTTAGAGAGACGCAAGTTCTTTACTATGTTGGTAGCACATTTCAAGCTTTGGAGGTAGTCGAAACGGTACAGGATCATGCTTGCAAAGTCTGCACCTTGCTTGTCATCCAATAGCGTTGTCACAACATCATCCATGTCTCTCTTTGCTTCGTTTGTAATTGTATTGGCTCTATCGATTTTCTGTTTACAGCTAGCTATGCCGGTGTCAACGTATTCGGTACACTCGTGAAGCCTAGCTTTATCAGACATTTTGGAAAACTTGTTCAGAATGTATTGCTCAAAGACTTGGCTGGTAGACTGAATCTGCAGTTTGTCCAATTTTCCTTGCTGTTCGATGACAATTTTCTCACTTGTAGCAATGCGGTTTATGCACCACGTCACATACCTCTCGAGTTCAGCGTCCGGTAGCGGTGAGGCGCCAAGCAGGAGCGTTGATGGAGGGGAGTCAACATCTTTGACATCATCATCTTTGACATCATCATCGAAGATCACGTCGTCGTCATCAGCAGGAAATCTAGTGCGTTTCGGTGGGCGAGGAGAGCCGTCTGTAGCGGGTTTCTGTCGGCCCATGCCGAGTTTGGCCTTAGCGGAGTCCATACCGAAGGGTTTGGAAAGCTTGAGGGAGGTCTATAACGGAACTTAAATATTGTAAATAGAGAACCCCCGACACAAGCGTCTATCACAAAAGGTCATTTTTCTTTCTTACTGACCGGTTTCATCTTGTTAAAGAATCATCAGAGTGAAAGGAGAAAAGAAAATACATGCTATTAGTAGGGCCAACTCACTTGGCCAAAACTAACTATGATACAAGTGGACCCATCAAAGCCGCTGGGAGCCCAAAGAGGCGCAGGGGTAGGGGTAATTGGATTGTGATCATGAAAGCATGCAAATGGGAAAGGTGCCGTGTTGGGACTATAGTATACAAATTTTGTTATAATACAGTACACGGGAAGTTTTGGCAGTGTCCAAAATGACCTTTTGTGATAAACGCTTGTGTCGGGGGTTCTCTATTTACAATTTTTGCCTTAACTTCCCCTTTAAGTACGCAACTGGTCCATGTCTTTTTCCTTGACGTATGCACCTCAAGCTCCGTGGGGCTGGAATGCGAGCTGAAACTCCAGGAGAAATTGGCTGCTGTTGGTGCAGCATTCTGTGGTGAGCTTCCTACGCACATTACATCATGCAATCACGTATTCTATGGAGGTGTAGTGTGTGCCAAAGCTAATGTCACCTTCATAGATTTAAGATCAATGCAATGCGATGTGCAAGGAGATCCTTTGTGCCCCAGCTACTACCGGTAGCGTGACTATGGCTAGACGATTCATCCCACGCTACTTGGTATCCTCCTGATGTTGTTCTCTGGTACATGTACATGCTTGCAGATGAAGAAGAGCTGCAAGCCAAACAATACCCGTCTACGCCCGATGTCAAGCTTGAAGTCCCAATCGGTGAGTCTACCACTTTATAAAATAGTCAAAATCCAATGCGACCTTGCAATGGCACGAAAATGCCACGCCCTCCCCAGCACTATATCCTTCTCTGCTGAGCTTATGCGACACATAATAGCAATTTTTTTAACCTGAACCTGATTTCCATGGCAAGAAGAAAGGCAATGGTTGATCAGTACACATGATCCTTGCACTTACCTTTGCGCTGTGTGCACGTCACACCTGTGCGCCAACTCAAATTGTTCCACAAGATATTCTCCAGAAAAAGTAGAAAACAGACTCTCGTTTCGTCTGGTGCACTCAGCCAACAGGAACTAAATCATCACCTGTGGTCACGTGAAACCTGACAGGCATCCACCTGACACAACCTTGCCACACACTTGATCAACTAGCCACTATCATGACCCGTGAGGGCCACCTTCGCCTGTGCCCATGAACGAGTATGCTGTCCCACTTTACGATGGCCAGGAAGCCGTGTGTGCCGCTAGCTTGCACCCGGGGAAAAGCTCATTCAACTAACTGCCGGACAATCTAGCATTATTGTTTGTTCAAAGACATTATTCTATGAGAAGTACAAAGGTGGCAAATGAAATCCAGCCCCATGAGTATAACAGCCCCGGGCACTGCGCCACCCTAGCACTATGAGTGCTGGGCTGTCAAGTGAAGACAACTCTCGTTTGCTCATCAGGCTGAATTTCATTTTCCACCAATGTACAAGTACTGTCCTGGCCAAAGAAATCCGACCCATGAGTCAAAAGCAGCGTCGCGTTTCCATTTCAATGACATCATGCGTGGTCCAAAAACCAATCTGAGGGCTACAGGGCATGAGCATTGGCGCTGCTTTCGACTCGCGGGTCGGATTTCTTTGGCCACGACTGTAGTACTGTACCGTGCTGCCCGTCGTCCATGCTACACATTCTCACTGTGTGCTTTCCCGGTGTACCTCGGGTGACTTGTTTGCATTGCACAGCTGTGAATGGTTTTGTCATCAACTGGATTGAGAGCAAGGCAATGTTTGGCGATGAGCAGACAATATCTGGGCACCTGCAAGACCAGCTCTGGAACTACAGAAATCTGTAAGGGTGTTGGCCGGTGCCGCTGAGTGCACACTTGACAACTGTGCTTGTGCTGGATGCTAATACTCCTTGTGTGTATGTAGGCTATAACTTATCGACCTGTTTAGGATGCGTATGCCTTTGTCTTACAAGTACTTTACAGTGTGTGTGTGTGTGTGTGTGTGTTGCATAAATGAGGTCTGTTTGTGGTGGCGCTGTCCCCCTGTGGCTAGTGTAGGATTTCACTTGTCGTAACTTTCTTGCTTGAATTGCATGTGCGGTACGGTGCTGCTCAATGCAATCCAGTCGCGTCACTCAAGTACGCGCCGGGTGCTGTGCAGCCCTAACTAGACCTGCCAACGCTGGGCTGCGAAATGGTGCAAGGCGCAAACTTGGCTCACGCGACCGGATTTTATTGAGCAGCACTTTACTAGCCTGTACTAAGTGTGCAATCAGCTCTACTTACAGTCAAACCTGTTTAGGACAAACACCAAGGGACCGATGGTACTTCTTCATGATAACGGGAGTTATTTTTATCCATATCTTATACGCAGGGAGTACATAGTGATTTATCCAATAGTGCTGTGAATACTTGTTATTCTCAGCGAGGTTTCAGTGCCATGAATGCCGTCCAGCTACGGCAAGTGAATACAAGGCCAATCATTGTACCCTAGACTATACAGTATCTCTGGCGTAATACGTGCCTTCGTGTCTGCACTAAGTCTTGTTCTCTGCTTTTCGTAACTGATGTGTAGATTCGGCCCTGGCTTGGTCATCTATTGGTTTGGGTTTGTCGAGGAGGCAAACCGTCATCAGAAACAAGGATTCCTGCTTGCGGACGATTTCCCCGAGTCTATCGTTCTGATGGATACAGCATAGTGCGTCTTGTGACTTGCCGTGCCTGAGTTGTGTCTGCCATGTATTCTTGGCTTCAATCAGCTGTGTGGTGTAGACCAGGCTAAAATCAGTGATGGTCAATTCAGCAGCCTTGCGAGCTGTTGGCTGGTGTAATCCTAGCACAAGTTGCTATGTCTAACATAGCAACATAGCTTCATCGACGGGCATTTTGAAATGGAAGTATCCTTGGCTTGGTTTCCTGTAGTAGGTTTGCCGAGATGCGATATATGCACTCCTAACTGGGCTCCATGAGCTCCAGTACAGTATTACATGCTGTGATGTGTGCGCTCACTGCTAGCTGGTCTCTGTGAGCTACAGTACCGCACTACATGCATGGTATGACTTGTGCACTCCTGACTGGCCACCATTAGCTACAGTACCACGCTGTATGATATAGTGTGTGTGTGCACTGCTGGCTGGTCACCATCACTCAGCACCAGGACTGCACTGACAGGAGTCTGTATGATATGATGTGTGCACTCCTAGTTGGTCTCCATGAGCTCCAGTACAGTACTACATGTGTTGATGAGTACCACACTACATGGTATGACATGTACACTCCTGACTGGCCACCATTAGCTCCAGTACTGCACTGTATGATAATTATAGTGTGTGCACTGCTAGTTGGTCTCCATTAGCTCCAGTACCACACTCTATGGTACGATGCGTGCAATGCTGGCTGGTCTCCACGAGCTGCAGTACGGTGCTACGTGATTTGACGTGTGAACTGCTAGCTGGTCTCCGTGAGCTCTACAGCATGTTTATGCTGCACAATATACATGTGCTGATGTGTATTCTCCAGCACATGTACAATGTTGTACTGTGACGATTACCATCCTGGGTGCGCTTCCTCCACAAAGCGCATCTGCACCGTCTTTTCATACAGTAACTTTCTATTTTCTTCACCCATTTGTCTGTGTCCTCTGGAGCAAATGCACAGCTTTCTTACAAAACTGATGACAGGTTGCCGTTTTTGTTTTTATTTTGTTTTTACTTGACAATAGACTGAACTACTTTGAGTCCCTAGCCCTGAACATGGTTTTATAAGCTTTTATTATTTAAATATTACTATTATTATTTTAATTTTTAGCTATAGTCAATAGACCGTTTCACTACGCTGAGGCTGTGTTTACATGAGAGGTTTCAATCTGCCGTGTACACTCGTTGACGTGATGCATTCATTGTACTTGACCGATAATTGAAGTTCCCACCAGGGAGTCGTATAAACAACTCCCTGGTTCCCACGTAGTCTTGCACTGTGAAAACGTACCAGTCTTTTTTGGTAGTACATGTCGCATGTATGTAGCTAACGAGCTTTCGCCCGTTGTGGAGCGCTTGGTAGATGTCCTCTCTCTCTCTCTCTCTCTCTCTCTCTCTCTCTCTCTCTCTCTCTCTCTCTCTCTCTCTCTCTCTCTCTCTCTCTCTCTCTCTCTCTCTCTCTCTCTCTCTCTCTCTCAATCTGCCGTGTACACTCGTTGACGTGATGCATTCATTGTACTTGACCGATAATTGAAGTTCCCACCAGGGAGTCGTATAAACAACTCCCTGGTTCCCACGTAGTCTTGCACTGTGAAAACGTACCAGTCTTTTTTGGTAGTACATGTCGCATGTATGTAGCTAACGAGCTTTCGCCCGTTGTGGAGCGCTTGGTAGATGTCCTCTCTCTCTCTCTCTCTCTCTCTCTCTCTCTCTCTCTCTCTCTCTCTCTCTCTCTCTCTCTCTCTCTCTCTCTCTCTCTCTCTCTCTCTCTCTCTCGCTCTCTCGCTCTCTCTCTCTCTCTCTCTCTCTCTCTCTCTCTCTCTCTCTCTCTCTCTCTCTCTCTCTCTCTCTCTCTCTCTCTCTATTGTAGTCTCTGTTGTTATTACCAATACAGGGTGTAATCAGGCATGGCGGTGGCCTGGCATGAGCCAAACTTCCTACAAGCTGATAGTGCATGACCGTACAAAAACATGTCTTATGTCGAATCCAACTTGGAGAATATTAGCATACCACTGGACTATCAATTAGTTCAAAACTATCTTTCAGCGCAACATTCCCGTATTTTGAAGGGCAACAATATTGGATTCACTGGAAAACATGTGACATGCACTGGCCTTGAACCACTTTGGACCAGGCATAATCAGCATTGAAATTTTTCTGTACAATTCTACTCGAGGCCAGGAAACAGGTCGACTCGAAGTACAGTAACTAGTTCGCAAATGGTCAGTTCAGTTAAATATTAATTAACTGTTTGGATGAGCAGGCTGCGTAGGTCAGTTCAGTATCTGTGAAATCTGCATGCAGTCCGTGCGCCAAATTCAAAAAAGTCGTCTAGAAGTTGCACTTTTATTTGCAACCGCGGGAAATTTGAGAGGTCTGGAGAAGAAAATTCTCAATGGGACTCAAAATTGACAAACAAGACGACGACCAGCGCTCGAGCATAGTACCTTTTCGCCATTCCTTCGTGCACGATACCGATTCTAATTGATAAACACTACCCTCATGTTTCGTTTCATGCGCAACGGACGAAGCGAAGTGTCTTTTTTCGTCCACGAAAGAAAGGTGAGGAAATTGCCGTCTTCGCGACACCCTTCGGATTATTTAGTGGGGCATTGTGGGCCAAGGGTATTTTTTCTTTTTCTTTACAACTGTCCCCAGGTACTGAGACGGCGCTGATATCCTAGGAGTTCTGTTGGTGCAAAATGCCAGGTTACTGACTTATGGCGAGGTTTGTCCACCCAAAAATATGGGAGATTTCTTGGATAACATACACACATAATACACACATAATACAGTGAATGGTATTGCAGTGGGCATCCAAAACAGTTGAACCAAACCAATATAGTATGATACCTAGAGGCTAGGCACACAAAAATCACTCAGGGGACGCAAGTCCCGGGGCCTTGGTGCGTCATTACACCCTGACATTGAATGTTTGCCGGCGCACGGCTTTTGCTTCACCACTTCACACAAGTTTACGCACTCACTCAATTCGAAAGACTGGAACGAGACCAAACCGAATGTGACAACTAAGAGCGAGTTGTGCATTTGTTGGAACAACGTTCGGGCATTGCGAGAAGGATATCAGCAGGGTCCAACAATGGCAGCAACAGCACCAGGTGATGATGGAGTACCAAGGAGCTTGTATCATGCACATTACAGTGAGCAACAAGAGAAACCGTACTGTGGTACGTGAGATTAGAGCCTGGGCAGGATGATCGACAATGTACACTGTGCTACAGCGCCTCAATTGTGCGAGAGAAAACACACAGACCAGCAAGCACAGATCATGAACTGGTACACAACATTGACAAAGCACAAACCGCACAGCAAAGTTACAGGGCATAGCCGAGCGTTTTGTTGCCAATGAATTGCTTGAGAAGGGAGCAGTATTCCTTGTAACATTGCATGGAGTATACGAGAACGCAGAGTCAGAACCAAGCGTAACAAGGCAAGACGGCTACTGTACAGGGGACAGGCTTGACGATCACTTGCATACTCGCAATTTTGGTGCAACCAGGAAATGA
The DNA here is from genome assembly GCF_964019385.1 of Sycon ciliatum. NCBI lineage: Eukaryota > Metazoa > Porifera > Calcarea > Leucosolenida > Sycettidae > Sycon > Sycon ciliatum. Next base: position 60,395,688 of record NC_088643.1, on the reverse strand, counting down.
GGCATCACGTCATACCGAAGTGGCTTCGACACGCTACATTGCATTCATAGCTGTACGGTGAACCTGTTACACGAGCTTCTGTGAAACAGATAGCATGCCAATGACCTGCAAGCACCAACAAACGCAGCCGGTAAAACAAACGCTACATAACTGCCCAACATAAACTTGTACATGCTGATGAGAAGCAAGAATGCGCTTGATGTTGGAAGTTATGCTCGCATATTCAAAAACATGCATGGAAAAACATCAATGACATTGTTCACGAATACAACAGATACATCATACAGGGAGAGTAAGTAATCCTTCCTCCGTTTTGTATACGCGCACGCGCGCGCGTGTGGTAGATAAATCCGTTTGGCATGACTTTCGATCGAGGTTGCGTTCACCGTAGAGATAGGTGAACTCGAAGCCAACACCTCTCACTTTCGCTCTACTGCCCCTTTGGGGCCGATGCGATCCTTGTGCCAAGTTGTGGTAGTGGCTCAACAGAACAGGACAGGTGTGTGTGTGTGTGCGCGTGCGCGCGCGCATGTGTGTGTGTGTGTGTACGTGTGTAAGTGTGGTTTCTGAACTTTTCTCACAATCGTATAAGTTTCATTTTTTCGTGAAAACCCAGCTACACTGTGACCGGTACAATCGCATGTCGTTTATCTGGCGGTCAGTCACATGGCATGTCGGGTATCCAACAGCACCGCACTGACAGCTTATAGACCTTATATTTAGTATTTATAGTCCTACTTCAAGTAAATGTAGACAGTCAGCATCATGAAAGTTGCCATTACGTTCAGTTAAATACAAGCCAGTCTCTAGAGATGAGCACGACTGTCTCAGGGTAATACTAGTGATAAATACAGGTACTTCGAAGTACTGTCTTTTTGATCTGTTAACACAAGATGGCTTTGTAGCTTCAGTCGTCCAGAATATTCATTTTATTCCGCGGGTGCCGCATAATTGACACGCAACTGTACTGGTGCAAGTCTCCAAACGCTACGTAATTGGCCGACATTTACAAGAGACACGGCTCCTAATTTTTAAATCATGAAAGGATTACATACGCAGGTACATCCACACAATGTGCACTATCCTGAAGTCGTGCGCAAATATTCAAAATCATTCACCGAACACAGAGAGGCGCACATACCGTAAAGTACCGTGAGAGCGCCCCACCTATATTTTGCCGCGACAGATTTTACAGCCAGGGAAAGGAAAATCGTATGGCAGAGTGCAACGAAGTTCGTACGGTGTGAGCAACTTAGTGTACTAAGGTCACACTAAGCAGGTTTTTGTGTGGAGCTCGTTTCCGCTCGAAGGTACGGATTGTCTGCAGAGCGTGCAATATGTGTACAAAGTTCGTGTCGTATAACCTACAGACAGGAGACCACCTCCACGATACGACCCCGAAAGGACGAGATGGTGGGGCACTCTGGCGGTACTTTACGGTACATGTAAATACGAAGGAACCACATGCGCAGCAAGGAGATTAGTCATTACTTTACTTATGAGTTGATGGATAGAAGTTTCCTTTCAGCTGACCATTACCACTCATGAAAGCAATAGTGAGTGCTGTTGTTCTGATTCACAGGTATATATTCGGCCCTTAGCGCAATGTGTTTTCGAAGCTAGGCACACGATTTGCATGAGGAAATCATGCAAAGATGTGACATAAGGCCCTACAAACATGACCTAGGTAAAGGGATGCCATTATTTGCATTTGCAGTACTTTGGCATAGGATAATTTGTGGATGATTGTGTTGATCAATTTCACATAATTTCACGACAGGTCATAGTTTATTTAGTGGGGCGTTGTGGGCCAAGGATCTACGACCATCTCTTTTGCATTTCCAACAAGTAGACACTTTCAACAATTCATACAAAAAATGCCTTCAGTGCAAAACATACCGTTCGGACACACCAGGCAGTCCTTTCCAGCCTTGATTTTCAAGTGCAGACGTATCCACGATGACCTTCGAGTGAACTGCGGCTTGGAACACTTTGAATACGAACCACACACTCAAACTAACTACACCACCGCATAGCTAGTGTATTCACGGAGCCAAAGAAGTCTCCTTCTGCCTCCACAGGGTCTTGGTTAGTTCTCTAGAAGGGACGAGAGCCATACCTAAATTCAATAAATTCTCCAATTCCAAAGGCCTCAAATGAAGGCGTCTTGGTGACTTCGTTTCCCGCGGTTGCAAATAAAATCACCCCTTGAGTACCCCTTCACGGCTGTTACGACAGTACAAAACGGGCCCACTTGGTTTTTGTACAGGAGATGGCGCTTCCCGGGACTTTCCCGTTCTCAACGTTCAAAATTTGTACTCAAGGAGGTGTATTTTGAACGCAATCTCTGCTCAGTTGGGTCTCCAAAGCACCACTTCTGATCACCGCGTCGAGCTGTCCTCGCGGCTACAGTTGCGCAACATCCTGACCATACTTCGCCAAAGAAAAAAGTAGTGAATTTGAGCTTTCCTTCGCCGAGAAAAGCCATTCTTCATGGAAATTTGTCTCTGAAGTTGTTGCCGTTCGATCGTTCTAGTCACCGAAGTTTGTTGCCTCCTTGAGGTGCTCAACGAGTTTTCGTCACGTCAAGGGTAGTTTTCCCGAGGAGAAGAGTATCTGTGTAGCTGTTTTTTGTTACTGCTGGGGCCCCGCTGATTCCTTGTTGGCCCCGCTGGGTCCAAATCTCTTGCAACATTTAGTGGAAATTGTTATTTTATTCAGTGGATTTGAAATGGAAAAACACCAAGAAAAGTTACAGCTGGTATGCAGGTTAGGCGGTGAAAAGTTGTGTAGTACTAGCCGTGGAACTCAGCACCTTGTGAGAGATCATGCGAAAGCCATTGAATCTGTGCTGAGTATTAATGTGTTGTGTGATGACCAAAAAACTCATGCATATGAATATGCATGTAGCTCCAGCCTCATCCAGTCTGCATTTAGACGATGCAACAATTGGCATGGATATTCCCCTGACGAAACTGTACGACATTGCATCACCGCCATACAAAGCAATTGCTGACTTGCTGCCGGAACGCTTTAAATACAGAGTTCGTTGCAGCATGTGCCAACTTGCAGCACGCACGGCGGTACAACAACGTGATTAGAAAAGCCATTCTTCCTGTTGAGCTGCAAGACGTGTGTATTCCTGTGCTCCACCTAGATCTAGGGATTTATCCCTGGATTTACGGTGCACTTTGTGCTGACGCACATCAAATCGATATTGCACTGAGCAAATGTATGTTTCTTGCTGCAGATGACGGTGACTCTGCAGCGTTTACAGCACTTATCAATGCCTACAAGAACGTACACGACACAGCAACACAACAACTACACCTACAGTCAGAAGCACAAAGCATTCTTAGTCAGCTGCAGTTTGAGACGCAACAAGAACGTACACGACACAGCAACACAACAACTACACCTACAGTCAGAAGCACAAAGCATTCTTAGGCAGCTGCAGTGTGTGACGCTGCACATTCAGCAGCAGGAAGTAGTGGCTGCTGGCTTGCAGACTGTGGCATCAAGTCTGCACTTCCTATGGAAGGAGAAAGAAAAGGAACTCAATTTGATGAATGAGAGGTGATGTGGCTCGAAAAGAGCATGAGAAATTAACAGTAAAAGATTTAAAAAAAGCAGCTGGCCCGTGCGTAACTTCCTTGGAAGCAGTACTGCCACAGTACCAAATAAAGCGGCAAGCATATCACTCCAGAGCATTTGTCGGCAACCACATACACCGTGCGTTGAAACCGGATGTCATTGCTGCCCTCACTTCTGTTCCCCTTACAGTCGTGCAGAGCCGCACACCTGCGGACAGCGGCGAGGTTCAGCTGCTTGCCCAGGCAAAGTCCTTGAGAGATCGCTACTCGAGACTCTTCACAGAGTATGCAGCATGTCGCAAGCTGTTCAGCGGCAAGCTGGTTTTTACAACAGCAACAAGGCAGGTTCTGGGTGATGCCATCCACACCTTCATGGCCACCTGCAGAGCGGAGGTTCTGGCACGCAAGTTAGGCAATGTGACTCATAAGCTTCACCTTCTCGAGTGCCATGTCCTTCCTTGTACAGGGTTGAAATTAATTCTTGCTGATCTGTTCGGCCACACACTCTGAGCTCCTCTGATGAGACCTAACAAGGTTGAAATTAATTCTTGCTGATCTGTTCGGCCACACACTCTGAGCTCCTCTGATGAGACCTAACAAGGTTGAAATTAATTCTTGCTGATCTGTTCGGCCACACACTCTGAGCTCCTCTGATGAGACCTAACAAGGTTGAAATTAATTCTTGCTGATCTGTTCGGCAACACACTCTGAGCTCCCCTGATGAGACCTAACACTGTAACAGGGTTGAAACTAATTCTTGCTGATCTGTTCGGCCACACACTGCGAACTCCGCTGATGAGACCTAACAAGGTCGAAACAGCTATAGCTGTCCAGAGATTGAGTAAACTTGACAAAAAGTTCTCCTCCGATCCGAGGCGCAGGTCGTCATTTTGCGAAAGAGTCCTGCGAAGCACATCTCCTTTATCTGCTACTGAGCGGTATCCGTTGCACTTCGCGGAGCACAGCTGCCTCCAACAACATTTTTTGACGAGCAAGAGACTGAAGAGACGAAATCCATAAAAGTACTATTTCAAGTATTCGAAGTGACAGAACCTTTTCTTTCTGCAGAAATGATCATGAAAATTTGAAAAATGCGATGAGCGTACCCACGCTTTCCGTGTGACCTCTGTTGCCAGGGGCGTTGCTACAGGTCGCCGCCATCTTGCCAAGTGACCTCCCCGTAACAGCCGTGCCCTTGGCGCGCGCGGCGCACGGACTGCATGTGTCTGAGTGATGAACAGCCCAACGCTGCGTGACCATGTCCATGGTGATCATGAGAGCATTTTGATATACATTATTGTGTTGTGGGTTCATGTTTGGATAATTAGAATGTCCGGATAATTAGAAGTTTTGTCCTGGCATGTTGAGGTTCGAATTATCAGGATTCCACCTGTATGTACCAGGCTGCGATGTGAACACTGGATAATGCCAATTACTGTGCAGCCATGATGATGGAGTAATTATTCATGGCTTTCAATTTTGCAGCAGTTCTCAACTGGAGATAGCATGCACAGTATCATTGCAAGCTAGGTCATCCATACACCGTGTCAGGACGGAATGGGTGCTTTCAACAGACTGCTCACAAGCAGCTGGTTGGACACAAATGTGCCAAACACGCATTACATGCGCAGTATTGATTGGCACCGTGGGAAGGACTCGTTGCTTACATGAACTTGACCATCCCGAACTGCAAGCATGTGAACTGAATGGGAAACAAACTAGGTAGGCTGGGGGTTAGCTCTTAAATACGCCAGATATTGACAGTCACTTGAACAAATTGTGCCGATTGAGCCTGAATATTAAAACTTGTCACTCTGCAAGTGGTATATTGTAGATCCAGCATGGCCTCGGGATTACATCACATTATTCGTTGGGAATTGGAAAGGTGAAAATGGACACAGGAAAGATAGCGAAACTCAAGCCGCTTCAGGAATTAAACCGTTCCTAATAAGTATAAATGAAGAAATACAGCACCGCACGAACAACACACTGACGGCGGCCCCCGAATCGACCAAGAGAAAAAAGTTACAAGCCACAGAGCAGAAAATTAAAAAAAATAAAAGCGTAAAAAGCGCTAAAAGTGGCAACAGCTGATCTTGCGACAGTGGCACACTAGACACTTCTAATAATATCTAGTACAAAATCCACTACCCTAGTTTGTAGGCAGACAATTATCATGCCGAGATGAGGCTTAGGTCACAAGATTGTGTTATACACCCGGTGTCAAAAGCCCGGGTTAGTTTGGGGGACACTGAAACAAATTACTTGCCGAATAATACGCCTGGATGAGGTTGATGTCCGTCAACAAAACCGTCTTTATCGAGGTAGTTGTCAACGTAAACTGGAGAGCCGCGTGGGTCATGACTGGCGTTCTTCTTGTAGAAAGCAATTTGAGACGCAGTCAATGGCTCATCCTTGTTCAGTTTCAACTCAGCCTGCAGCCACTGCGACAACTCCAAGCCGAATTGCTCATTCAGTGTTGCGTTGATTCCGGTGGTCGGGACAAACTTCACTTTGGCGTTGAGCTCTTCTGAGAAGCTGGTCTTCAGTGTACTCCAAGTGTTGCGAATCTCCTGCGTGTAGTTCAGAACCATTACTGAATCAATCACGCCTGGGTAGATCAAACACAGCGTCTGATAGACTTTCAAGGTCAGCTCGGGCTTGGAGAATAGCCGGGCATCGAATCCTGTACAGTCTAAAACAACCACACACTTCCGTCCATCCTCTTCAACGTCTTTTTGCAAGCTGGACTTGCCAGCATGCTCTGCCACGTGGGCAAACAAGGCAATTATGCTGTCAACTCCGAGGTCAGCTGGCTTTGCCTGGTTCTGAGCAAAGCAACAGTACAGAACGGGTTTTCCGATCCTGTCAAAACCAACTTGACGGAGGCTCAAATATCCTGGATTCTTGGCAAATAGGTTCTTCAGAATGCCCTGCACAGCTGGGCCCATTTTACTCTGCCAATCGTAAGCGGATTGAAGCAAGCGAAGAGCGGCTTCCAAATCCCATCCAACATGATCCATGTAGCGCCAATATCCTTCCGTCGACTCTCTGCCGAACATAAGAAGAGACGGTTTGGGAACGTTGAATGACGGCTTTTTTGCTGCCTCGACCAATTCCTGGACCATGGCCCGTTGAGTGGATTTGATTTGTTCTCGGATAGCTTCTTCACTCTCAGCCATGATCGATTGCTACAAGTAAGTTATCTACACCAAAAGATCAAACAAAAAGTTTTCTGGGTGAGTCCAGTGCGTCTCTGAACGGACTTCCAAATCTTCCTTCAAAAGAAAATAGATGACTTGTACAGCAGTCTTGAGTACAAGCCTGAGTGAATACCGTATACAGTACTGTCAGTAGGCCCTAAACTGGCCCAAGTGAAAGGGCAACTCAAAGGATTTGACATTTGTCACTCTCGTTGGTCCACGTTTCCACTTTTCGCAAAGTGGCAAAAAACGCTTTCTTGCGGCGCTCGGGAGACGATCCACCGCCATACGACTCAGTACAAGTTGTAGTACCGGTAGATACCGACGCGGCGACGGTACCGAGCGATCTGATCAGCCCCACCATGTAGTCTTTCGATAGGTGGACTGAATACCTGACTAGCGCGCCCACGGCGGGACCGGCGATCTGCGTTGAATCGAGTAGTTAGCACCCGGGAGTAGTAAAAAACTACTCCCCGGTATACAAGACGCGTCATTATTAGTACTACATGAACATCACCACGTGCCACTTCTGACTTGATCAGTGACATAATGAATTTGTCATTGATATGATGCATGATGACGTCTGTGTCGACTCGTGATCGCGATCGTACACGTACATCGTATCTCTTGTTGTCTGGATTTGAAAATTTCTGTTCACCTTTTTTTGGCAAAGTAAGTAATAAGTTTAGTAGTTTGTTCTTTTCAAATATTGCTGCAGCATGAATTGTACTGTTGTTGTAGTGGGTCATGATTGAGGTAGAACTGGAGACCTCAGCAGATTAGCATTCCTTTACTTTGTAACCTCTATTTGGGGCTGCAGCCTAGGGCTGCATGTTGTCTCTGGCGAGGCAGCTTGCAGGAGTGCACCGTAGAACCAGTGCTTGTCATTCAGCAGCCATGTCAACTTTGACGAATTTGCGATTCGATAACCTCCAGCTGCGCTCACTGCCTGTGGAGGAGAAAGAACCGATCAGGTCAAGGCAGGTGCTGAATGCCTGCTTTTCATTGGTGAAGCCCACGCCTGTGGAAAACCCCAGCCTGGTCTGTGCTTCAGACGATGCACTCAATCTTGTGGGAATAACTGGCAACGTTTCTGAAGAAGAGCTGGCAGAAGTGTTCTCGGGAAATTCAATTCTACCCGGCTCGACACCAGCTGCCCACTGTTACTGTGGCCATCAGTTTGGATACTTCTCTGGTCAACTTGGAGATGGTGCTGCCATGTAAGATTCTGTAGAACAGTTTCATTGATTAAGATCATTAGTTTGGATACTTCTCTGGTCAACTTGGAGATGGTGCTGCCATGTAAGATTCTGTAGAACAGTTTCATTGATTAAGATCATTTGAAGAGAAGTGAGGGGAAGTAAGTACAGTATGACCTGGTTTAGGCGACCACCACACGCCCCGGGTGCGAGCAAAAACGGTCGCAGGTGGTCTTTAGAACAAGGTCCCATACATTCGCGGCATGCCGGATCATGCCTGTACTTCCATTTGTTCATACTTAGTATTTACGGGTGTTGGGTACAGAACACTTTCATGCAGACGAAGCATCCACGAGTTTCACGCCTCACTCAAGTGCATGCAGCGCACCCGGCACTGTCACTTGTCCCTTCCGTTGACTGCATGCACTCGCTTCTGAGGGCATTTCAACCCTGTTGTATGCAGTCAAGCCTACCAGTCAGGACAGCACTTTTGGTCGCTGTATGCAGGTCACATATGGCACGCGGTACACTAAAAGTCGGTCGCTGGTTGCGCAACGCAGGTGGTCGCTGTTTCCGGTGCAGTTTCTATGCAGAACTGCCGGTGCAGTTTCTATGCAGAACTGCCGGTGCAGTTTCTATGCAGAACTGCCGGTGCAGTTTCTATGCAGAACTGCCGGTGCAGTTTCTATGCAGAACTGCCGGTGCAGTTTCTATGCAGAACTGCCGGTGCAGTTTCTATGCAGAACTGCCGGTGCAGTTTCTATGCAGAACTGCCGGTGCAGTTTCTATGCAGAACTGCCGGTGCAGTTTCTATGCAGAACTGCCGGTGCAGTTTCTATGCAGAACTGCCGGTGCAGTTTCTATGCAGAACTGCCGGTGCATGGAAAGGTTTTACTGTAGTATGTATCAAGCCGTTTCTGGGACTCGTGCATGCACTGCCTCTAAAAATGGGGTAAACTGGTTCTCAGTTTAGGTGCCATGGCCCAAGCCACCACTCTGCTTGGGCCACGGGCAAAGTCCGTGGAAGAGCCAATCAGATTTCCGTCAGTCTTTCATCAGGACGTCTGTGTACCCAAGTGCCATCCCATCAGCTTCACTGTAATGTTGTCAGGACGTCTGTGTACCCAAGTGCCATCCCATCAGCTTGTAATGTTGTCTGGACGTCTATGTACCCAAGTGCCATCAGCTTCGCTGTAATGTTGTCGGTGCCATTGGTTACGTACCGGTAATCCATTTGCCCACGTAATCATTTCCCCTTTTCAACTTTGACCACACCGTTGAAATAGCCCTGCTAATAGTACAGCATTCATCACTGTTATTGTGTTTGTAGATCATTGGGGGAAGTACTTGGACGCAATGATGAGCGCTGGGAAATTCAACTGAAAGGTGCTGGCTTGACTCCTTTCTCTCGCACTGCTGATGGCCGCAAGGTCCTTCGTTCCTCCATCCGTGAGTTCCTGTGCAGCGAGGTGAGTGGACTACACTCATTCTATACATGTGTCCAATACCTGGATGCGCGCACTCACACACATGTGTGCACTCACATGCATGCACGTGCACACACACGTGCACGCACACGCACACACACACACACACACACACACACACGTGCTCCCTTAGCACTGTGAGTATATTGCCTGCATCACATGACAGAGTTTCCAGCTTTACAGATGTGGTGCAGGAACATCGGGAGACGACGAACGAAACCCTACATGCATTTCATTTACACCAGTGGGAGTGAATACAAGGTGCTACCACGGGAGTTTGCAATTCGGCTTGGACCCACCGCCTTCCTATGAAAGCTCTCGAGAATGGGACTCTTCTCTGAAGTTTTCTTACCCCTTTTCTGGTGAAGGGTCGTACCTGGAACTACACCTATATCATGAAATCATGCACCCTCTGCACCAGGGAAAAGTTCCACATCCTCCATGCGCTAGGATCAACCCCATACCTCCACAAGCGCTCAAAACCTGTCTGGGAAGTGCCTAGGATCAACCCCATACCTCAACAAGCGCTCAGAACCTGTCGGGGAAGTACCGACATGAGAACGAGTACCTCCTGAGATACCACGACATATGCCTGACCAACTTTGACACCACAGCCTCCTGAGCTGCGCCACCAGCAAACCACACACTCTGCGCTAATAAGGACAGCACTGACACTAGCACAGTCCCACCAGCGTGTACTCAGTCTTTTTCCTCGCTGACAAATTTCAGCGTCATGCACGCTACCAACCCAGCACCCAAAGCATAGCACCACACCTCGGAACCATCTCAGCAACACCTCCACTCCTTTATTACTTGCATTTATCACTCCCTTAGTATTGGCTCCCATTGATTTTCGCTATACCTAAGCAGTCAAATATTCCTGCATATTTCACTCCTTAGGGCTATATTGACTGCTTATATTTGACTGCTTAGGGGTTGCGCAGTTGAACGGTGCCTAGTGCAGCATTGTCACTGCATGAGTAGGTGGTGGTGCAACGGTTGTGCAATCATAAAACCGGGATTCATGAGGTTATCGTTCTGGAATTTGAAATGCGGACTGTTTGTCATGATAAATCTAATATTGACTTCGTACTTGGTCAGTATAGGAAATAAAAACCTCGTAAAAGACCTCGGCTTCGCCTCGGTCTTTTACTCGGCTTTTATTTCCTATATTGACCTCGTACTCAGTCAATATTAGATACATATACTGGCATGGCCAGCAGTGTCCCTAAGTTGCCAGATGATTGTACTGAGCATGAAACTTGGAGTTGCAGCAAACCAGCCTTAATTTTATATTGCTCATGCCGCTGTTTCTCGGCCGGAGGTCTGGGAGGTTAGTTGGTGGTGGGTCATGCATCTTCTGATGGCTTTCGCGGTGAATGCTGGGTGATGCTGCTACTGCTGCTGCTGCGCACGTGGATGCTCACACCATTATTGCTTGTGTTTGTTTTGTGATTGTTGTGTGCGCTATTCTGCAGGCAATGCATCATCTTGGAATACCAACTACGCGTGGTGAGTGCCCACCGCATGCACCGTCTTGGTACACTGCGGTCTCCTGATCGTATACTCATCTACACATACATGCTACTCAATCTCCGGACAGCTCATCTACACATCCTGTAAGACCAGATATTTTAACGTCAATTAATGTTGATGCACATGTAGTAGACTGTTGCCACCGAAACGTGTTGTTTTCTTTTTTCTTCTTCTTCTTTATTGTCGCTCTCGTTGAATGTGCAGCCGGTACATGCGTGACTAGCGACACTCAAGTATTGCGTGACAAATTCTACACTGGACAGTCGGCTTACGAAAGAGCGACGGTGGTGCTGCGCATTTCACCTACATTCTTGAGGTAGAGGGTAATAAATTACAACTAATAATCAATTATAGTAGTAAATACACATACTCGTGAATGAATTCACTGAGCTTGTGCTGGGCAGGTGTTGGTCTACGTTACTGTGTTGAATCTGCACCTACCAGTATATACTGTATACTCATGAATGAATTCACTGAGCTTGTGCTGGACTGGTGTTGGCCTCTGTGACTTTGTTGAATGTATACTTACACACCCTGCCGTTGCATGTGTTTATCTGCACATCACATACACCAACTCCTTTGTACGCATGTGTTGAGTTCTTAGTTGTTTTTTGGTGGCTTATTGGGTCGACGGTCACTTGTTCAGACGGTTCGCTGCTGACGGCCAATAATTGAACCGACTGTTACATTTCCACGGCAAAAGTAGTTGTTTCTGTTTAGGAGGAGTTGGGCAAGGAGTCTGTTTAAACTAAAGGCAGTTCGGGTGTGAATGCTTCCTTTTTTTAAACGTGCATACTTTTGCTATGAGAGTAACATGAATGCGGCTGAAGGTTTTCACAGTTTTTCAGTTATTTCCACTTGGGGCTGTCTGATCAACTCGCACCCACCTGCATCTGCACCTTGATCCTCGAGGGTGGTGGCGTTCCTACGGGCGCTGGAAACTCAGTCTGGCTGACTAGCACACAGGGCCGTGAAGTTATGTATTTTTGTTGATCGTCTGCTGGTGCAGGTTTGGCTCGTTTGAGATCTTCAAGTCGCCTGATGAGTCCACTGGCCGTGCAGGTCCCAGTGAAGGAGATGTTCAGCTGTTGGAGAAGCTGCTGGACTTTGCCATACACACGTATTTCCCCCAGGTGAGTTTGACTCTAGCGAGTGCTCAACCAGCTAGCTAAAAGCGGGATGGACCCTGCCGTTTCTATACCATCTGAGGACATTTCTGTGTGTGTTTGTGTGTCTCCCTCTCTCTCTCTGTCTCTCTCTCTCTGTCTCTCTCTCTCTCTCTCTGTCTCTTTCTCTCTCTCTCTCTCCCTCTCCCTCTCCCTCTCCCTCTCCCTCTCCCTCTCCGTCTCTCTCTGTCTCTCTCTCTCTCTCTCTCTCTCTCTCTCTCTCTCTCTCTCTTTCCCTCTCTCTTTTCTCTCCCTCTCTCTTTCTCTGTTGTGTGCATGCAGATTTCGACCTCGCTCTCGACAGAAGAGCAGCGCCTGGGCTTTTTTCGGGAGGTCGTGGAGTCCACCGCTCGTCTTGTAGCTGAGTGGCAGTGCGTAGGATTTTGCCATGGGTACGTGTATATGTATATGTGTGGTGTGGTGTGGTTTGTTGTTGGAGAGTTAGTTGCTCGAGTGGTTACGTACTGATACGTGATAGCCTGAGGTGTCTGTGTCGAGCTTTCTTGATAGTGAGTTGATACGCACTTGGCATTCCTGGAAAGCGATGGTAAACTATAGAGATAGAGCCTTCAGGACCAAGAAAGTGCTATACACTGTACTTGTATGCAGGTGTGTGTCCGGGTGCTCTAATTTCAGAAGTTTTAAGTGCTCAATATTTCCGGTATATTAAGTTAAGGGCAAAAGGCCAGGTTAGGTGAACAGAAATTTTAGGTACAGAGAAGCAGTTCCCTATTGGATTATGTGTGTCAGTGTTTGTTCGGTTTATTGAAATTTTAGATATGAAATAGATGCACCGAAAGTACCGAAGATATAAGTACGCCGAAAATTTGTGAAATTACAGTAGCCTTTCGAAGGGAGGGGAGGGGGGGGGGGGGAGAGGACATGGTCACGAGTCAACACTTACAGCAGTGCCAGTTGTTACTGCACTCTGATAATGGGTCACGCATGTAAATGTGGTGAACATTTTGTAGCGTTTGCAGCCGAGGGACCTTGTGTGAGTGTTTGTATTGAGACAACTAGTGATGGCGGCGATTTCTTTATCAGGCGATAGCTTGGCTGATGGGCAGGGTGGAACCCCAGATGTCGATGCGTGGATCTGGACGATCTCAGTTTCGATGGCAGTAGGAACTTTCTGGCTGTGCAATCTATTATACTATACTGTATTAGGAACTCGACTTAGTACAACTTGTGCTCTAAGCCGTCAATTTGGCTATCTGTTGTTTTTATCGCCTCTTTCAGAGTTCTGAACACGGACAACATGAGCATCATGGGCATCACAATTGACTATGGTCCCTTTGGCTTCATGGACTCATTCAACCCTAACTTCATATGCAACTCATCAGGTACATTGCGTGTACAGCATAGCATGCAGAGATTGCAGTGGGGGGGGGGGGGAGGGGAGGTGGACTAGACGTGTGAGACACAACTCGTATAATTCTGTTGTGGACTTTGAAATCCAGTGGAGTAACCGCGGCCAGGTCCCTATCTTGTGTGTGTACAGTCAGTATGGCCTATAGAGTGACGGGATATAAGAATACATTGGCTAGAGTGATAATGGAACAAACGGATAGACGAGAAGCGACGGGACGGTCTGACGGCATCCAATGTGAACACCAGGAATGGGAACGCAACCGTACTACCGTACGGATCGGGAAGCGACGGGAAGAGCTGCGTCAGTTCAACTTTTCATACCGTACTGGTAGACGGGCGTAGACGGGGACGCAAGCGTACAAAACGGCTGCACTTTGAGTGTGAGCAGGAGACGGTGTCGTGCGCCGACTTCTCCCGATTCGTACTTGGACATTTTTAGCATTTCGAACACTGCGCTTCTCATAACTCACAGAATGGCTAACACGACTTGAGTTGAATTTTAGCAAGCTAAGATCTCATGTAGTAAATTTATGGTATCTAGGGATACCGTAAAAGCCCCTGTATACGCCCACTCGAAATTACACCCACCCTACGTGTACACGCCCAGTCAGGGGAAGTCAACACTTTTGTTTCGAAATAGCGCCCATGCCCATGTATACGCCCAGGTATGCCGGAAACACCAGTACATGTACAGGTACTGATACCCATTACTTTCTGCTATCCCTATTCCCAGTATACGTCCGGTTCCAAAATAATGCCCGTGCCCTTGTATACGCCCAGGAAATCGAGGCTGCTATTCTATACGCCCGGGGCCTATGCACGGGCTTTTACGGTAGTTTAGGAGCATGACAGACGAACTGTATTATCATTTCCTGGGGCTATTATTTGAATCGCCCGACATTCAGGGCTGCTTTTTTGGTCTTCATGAAAGATTGGTATTGTGGACTTGATTCCGCTTCATTCAAGGAGGATTAGATGAAAAGAAGTCCCGAAAACCAAAAAAAATAGGTCCGGAAGTCACCCTGTCACGGACTGTGCCTTATGTCTCGCACTGTTCGCTGTTGAACGTCGCAACAACTGCAGCATGTCGTGTCATACGAATCGTACACGATTTGACAGCTCACCCCATGCCATCCGGACATACATTACGTCCCGCACCGTCAGCGTGTCCTGTGTTTAGGTACACATGCTGGCTTAGAAGTTAGAACTGAACGAAGGCAATATTGGTAACAGGCACCTTTTCTAGTTGGTTTTAAACTTTTTGTACTGATCATGAATCAAAGGTAGTAGACCAGATGTTATACATAATTATACTGTAATACCAGTCCAACAACAGTTACTGTATTGTGTGTTTAGATGAAGAGGGCCGCTACTCATACAAGAAGCAGCCAGAGATGTGTCGCTGGAACTTGGGCAAGTTTGCTGAGGCACTGTCGCCTGTGCTGAGCCAGGAGAAGACCAGTCCGCTGTTGGACCGGTAGGCTGAATGTGCATGTCATATGTGTGTTGTTTCTGTTTATTGCACGAAATCGTACTTGTACTGGCATTATGCCATGCAATTGTATTGTACTGGCATCATGCCATGCAATTGTATTGTACTGGCATTATGCCATGCAATTGTATTGTACTGGCATTATGCCATGCAATTGTATTGTACTGGCATTATGCCATGCAATTGTATTGTACTGGCATTATGCCATGCAATTGTATTGTACTGGCATTATGCCATGCAATTGTATTGTACTGGCATTACGCCATGCAATTGTATTGTACTGGCATTATGCCATGCAATTGTATTGTACTGGCATTATGCCATGCAATTGTATTGTACTGGCATTATGCCATGCAATTGTATTGTACTGGCATTATGCCATGCAATTGTATTGTACTGGCATTATGCCATGCAATTGTATTGTACTGGCATTATGCCATGCAATTGTATTGTACTGGCATTATGCCATGCAATTGTATTGTACTGGCATTATGCCATGCAATTGTATTGTACTGGCATTATGCCATGCAATTGTATTGTAGTTAGGTTGAGTTGGGTAACTCCGCTCTTCTTCCTCGCTCACCGGAGGAATTTCTCTAGTCTCCTCGCGCAACTGGGGAGCACTCCAATGGAGAGAGAAAGATTTTTATAGGGCGGCTTGGTGTGAGAGGTGGACTGAGACTTGCCGTGACGGCGCTAACGGCGAATATCAAGACCTTACGGCCACGGAGCTGCGGGACTCTGCGCTGGTCGTCTATCCGTGTGGAGGCAAAGCAAACGCGGGCAACATTCTGCTGAAGCGAGCGTGGAGCTGAAGCTGGATTGGTGACTGACGTACCTGCTTACTCCACAACACCGGCGCATAATGATGTGCATGTACAAGACTTCGTGAGTATTCAACTCAAATTCGTGTTCCGTCAGCGTCAGTATCAGCAAGTACAGTCATGTAGTACAATTTGTTCCCAAAATAACTTCGGGACAGTCTGTTCATGGTTTTCATTTGTATTGGACTCGTTCTCTACACTTGCGATAATTTAGCGGCAATTCTAACGTTGTAGCGTTGTTCTCTTGTAATTTAGTGGAACCTGTATTGAGTAACTGAGTTTTATGTTTCGTTACATTTTCGTCAGATCTCCTGTGTACCGGTTTTGTGGCACAATGATTATAGCCATTATATTTGGTCGTCTCCATTCTTGTGCAATCATGCATTATGTAGGTTGGTTCTCTTCATGTTATTGTGACCAATTTCATAGATGTTGGTTGCCTTGTTGCTTTCTCTCCCCTCTCCTCTCACCCAAGCCATTCTGCATAAGCGAAGCTGTGGACGCAGCATACTGCTGCTACACTTCAACGCGGGAATGCGTATAATAATAATTGTATTGTACTGGCATTATGCCATGCAATTGTATTGTACTGGCATTATGCCATGCAATTGTATTGTACTGGCATTATGCCATGCAATTGTATTGTACTGGCATTATGCCATGCAATTGTATTGTACTGGCATTATGCCATGCAATTGTATTGTACTGGCATTATGCCATGCAATTGTATTGTACTGGCATTATGCCATGCAATTGTATTGTACTGGCATTATGCCATGCAATTGTATTGTACTGGCATTATGCCATGCAATTGTATTGTACTGGCATTATGCCATGCAATTGTATTGTACTGGCATTATGCCATGCAATTGTATTGTACTGGCATTATGCCATGCAATTGTATTGTACTGGCATTATGCCATGCAATTGTATTGTACTGGCATTATGCCATGCAATTGTATTGTACTGGCATTATGCCATGCAATTGTATTGTACTGGCATTATGCCATGCAATTGTATTGTACTGGCATTATGCCAGGCAATTGTATTGTACTGGCATTATGCCATGCAATTGTATTGTACTGGCATTATGCCATGCAATTGTATTGTACTGGCATTATGCCATGCAATTGTATTGTACTGGCATTATGCCATGCAATTGTATTGTACTGGCATTATGCCATGCAATTGTATTGTACTGGCATTATGCCATGCAATTGTATTGTACTGGCATTATGCCATGCAATTGTATTGTACTGGCATTATGCCATGCAATTGTATTGTAGCAACTAGTCACAGGTATATTATGTCTGAGCTCCAACAGCTGATTTCACTCGGTCTCTTCGCAAAAACAAAACAAACAAACAAAGTCACTAGCAACGCTTCCTCAATGTTCTACGCCTTTGGATTACCGATGACTTCTGGCTGCATGGGTGGGTCATGAAAGAAAGATGATGCTGTGTGTTATATCAGCAGCGGCATTGTGTTGTTTCGCCTCGCTCATCCGTGTCTTAGGTGCCTTGTGTCATGTTGTGTCATGTTGTGTTGTGTTGTGTGTTTCTATGCAGGTTTGACAGTGTCTATCAGGAACATTACTTGCTGAAGATGCGGCAGAAGGTTAGGCTTACACTGTGCCCTTCTTGGACTCGAGGCACTGGTGCTGTGCCAGAGTATTAAAGTATGTTGTTTGTGCTGCCTCTCACCGATGTTGGTGGCCATTGCCTGGGGGCTAGTGCGTGCTTGTCTCGTATACGAATGTTAGAGTACCCGTTTTTGTTTTTCCATGTGCATATGCATTGCAGCTTGGACTGGTGCGAACTGATGGCTTCAAGGATCATGACAGGTATGGTGTTGAGTGTTGAGTGTATTGCAACTGCACCGTGTTGTGGTGTCTACATCATGTACATGTACCATTGTGCTAAAGTCAACTTCGCTAATAACGACTGCGGATATAACGACAATTCGCGAATAACGACAGAATTTCCATGCCCAGAGCAAAGTCCCATCTACCTGTATACATATACAGTCGACCTACCCTTATAACGATATTTGCGTCAGACCAAGAAATATTGTTAAAAGGGTAATATTGTTATAAGGGTACTGGTTCATTTCATACATGTACGTCATAATGCATGATTTTTGTTCATTTTTTACACTCTTTAGAGCATAAAAACTTGCTTACATGTATGTTCTATGCACATTATGTACATAGCAAGGCATCAATGGTGCCCCCATCGCATTTTGTCATGTCCCAGTGACTTATCAAGTGAAACTTGCCCTACTTGGATAGTGGAGCCTACATATTCCCTGCTAGATATTGTTATAAAATGGAAAAATGCCGAGTGGTCAGCCCATTTTATATCGTTATAGGGGTAATATCGTTATAGCAATATTGTTATAAGGGTAAGGCATTGTATACAAAAGTCAATGGAGTGATTTGGTTGGACAAAAAAAATCGTTATAAGGGTAATATCGTTATAGAGGTTATCGTTATAAGGGTAGGTCAACTGTAATCAGACTTCGGGTATAAGGACACTTCGCGAATAACGATACTTTTCTGATGCCCTGCCGAGTGTCGTTATACGCAAAGTTGACTGTATATCAGTGTGTCCATCTAGGTGGTATGTACTGCCAAAGCCAATGCGACGTTCATGCTCAGGACTAGACTGGCGTTTATGATCTTCCCTGGCAGTGATGGGCGATAGCTGCACATCCTTATCATTGCATTCCTCCTTCCACCTCTCTCTCTCTCTCTCTCTCTCTCTCTCTCTCTCTCTCTCTCTCTCTCTCTCTCTCTCTCTCTCTCTCTCTCTGCTGCAGTGAACTTCTCGAGGCGCTCTTTGAAACCATGCAGAAGACTGGTGAGTACTTAGTACTGGTGACTCATAAGACTATGAATCAAATCACACGTGCTTGGTTGAATGCACAACACAGGCACCGCGTACACAATGCCCTATATGTAGTACTGTTTGATATGGCTTTGGTGGTCACCTTCCACTAATTTTCCTCCTCTGCCTATGCCCTATTGTCTACCTAGATTGAGTGGTTCTCGCTTGGTAGCATGTTCTCGTATTAGTCCGCACTTCTACAGCGCTTCTCAATGAAATCCGATCGTGTGTGTCAAGCGTGCGCCCTGCACCGGGTCACCACCCCAGCGCTCGCAGGTCTGGCTGGATGTTGCACAGCGTCCGGCGTGGCATTGACAGACTTTGCTTGATCGGATTTCATTGAGCAGCACTGTAGTTGCTGTTGAGACTACTGTACACGTTCTGCTGACATATTCTGTCTCTGTGTGACAACCCTGTTGTGTGCCAGGTTCGGATTTCACCAACACGTTCTTGCTTCTGGCTGTGCTGCAGCCTTCTGACGAAGTCTCAACGGAACGGTAAGCTTAGCTGCTGGGGCGTTTGATGCTCTAGCATGCGCGCACCCATTGGAACATAGAGTGCTTGTACGTGTAGTGGTTTATGTGGGAATGCCAAGGGCGTGTTCGGTTGTCTCACCTCGGTGAAGGTGACACCCTTCTGCTATTGTGCATGCTAATGTGTTCTGTCTATCGACTGCATTGGTAGTGCACGCAGCAGCCTAGCAGTTAATCTTGCATTCTGGATTGGGCACGTGAATGTTGTTGGGTCCGGTCCTGAAGTTTGCTCTGTCTGGCTGTCTGTCTGCTTCTCCCTTTCATCTGCACTGTGATAAGATGTGCTTCAGAGCTGGCCAAGCAGTGCAGCACGGTGGCAGAACTTAGAGCAGCCTGCAAGCCTCAGATTTCTGATCAGTGAGTTGTTGTTACCCAATAGTCAGTGCATGATGTAGATCAAGCGCTGCATGCAATGCGCTGGCAGTCACAATACTGCCTCAAAGAGGAAGGTTGCCGAGTGACCAGTCAGGCTGAGTGGCCTTTCAGAGAGTACATTTCAATGTCTTTTCAAGTTTTCATGGAACGGTTGTACCCTAGCTCCCATTCCCATTTCGGCTGTGTAATCTGACTTCTCATGTGAACCCAGTCTACCTTACAACATGCTACAAGTAGTGGTGAGCTCGTTTGCCTTGTTTGTCTTGCCCATCACTCTGTGCTTGCTGTACATGCAGGCAATTGGGACAACTCTCTCAGCTGATGCAGGTGCAGCCAGGCTTGTTCGGCGACCCTCGTGCCCTGGGACCGATCAAGCGCGAGCTGGACAAGGCACAACGCTACAAGGCGCTGGAGGTAGGATGTTTGACCGTGTTTTGACGAGCATGGTCGCATGACTGTGCCCTATGTGCAGCCAACTTTATAATTCCTTATGTCCTTATGTCTGCTGCTGCTGCTGCTGCTATTCTTGCTGATAAAGTGTTCTGTATGTCGATTGTGTGATTGGTGTTGCTAGGCGGTGTCAGAGGAAAGCAAGCAGGCAGAGGACAGGACGCTTTGGATAAAGTGGCTTGACATGTACAGGTAATGCAGATCATGATATGAACGCCTTCAGTGCTCAGGCGGCTGCATCCCAAGCTCGATAGGATTGCAGGACACTAGTTGATAACTACCGGTCCAAGTCAAACTGTCATGACTGCGCAGTCATGAACTTACTATTTCCCACTTTTCCCACGTCGTGCATTATTGTACACATTTCGCATATGCATGCTTTGACCCCTACTATCTCGTACTGCCATATCTGTTGTAAGTTCAAACGGGAGTTCAAACTCTCGCTCCTTTTGGACGCCTTACGTCATAATCGTTTACCGTGTTTTTAGAGCGGAGAACAGTTTTCTTCTTGGTCTAGTTTTCTGGGTTTTTCAGTATGGAAGTTGTGTCTGGTTAGACCTTCTTCTCGTTACAGTCTTTTCGATAATAGCACTTGATATGATGAGTTTTTGATGTTCTCACGACGGAGACGAGGGACTGTGATCACAGCCACCGTTGAACTGCCCTGGAGTGCAGTAGTAATAGTATTTTAGACCCCTTATTTTCCCTCGTTTATGTCCGTTCGTGACACAAACAACTATACCGTCTAGAGTTGCAGGGCTTGCACAACTGATATAGAGGGTACAGCCATGGCCTTACAGTTTTTTCTTCTTCTTTTTCTAACCCCTTTCACTTTTACACTCTTGAACCACAGCCTAATCTCTCATAAAAGCTGCTTAAATGCAGTGAGTGCTACCGTGCTACGTTGATAGCTGTAGCTGGCAGAATGTGTAGCTAAAACAACCAGTAAAACAACCGGGTATGCAATTTGCATAAGAGCTGTAGAGATACATGTGTCGGTAAAACAACAGGTCTTTTTGAGTTTCATGTTCGAACCACTTATTTTGAACAATAACTCAGATTTCCAGAAAACCTGTGGTCTCTGTTGTTTTGCCTTTATATGGTACACTCTGCTCTAGCTTGGGCATAGAGCACTATTTGCAGCAAGGACCCTAGAAACTTTGTGTAGAGCTGTAGAGATGTATCCACCCATGATGCTGAAATTGAACATGGGATAGTGATTGGCCCTGTGGCCCAGCCTGAGGGCCCTGCCACATCTCCGGAACTGGCTCTAGGCCTGAGTTGCCTTTTGATCATTTGTAAGGCCCCTGCATGCCTTTCACGTTGAATTTGTTGGTGTGCTGTCTGTGCTGATGATGATAGGAAACGTCTCCTGCTGGATATTGAAAACCTGTCTGCTGATGCCTTGTTGGAGGTGAGTTGTATGCACATACATACCGGTATGTAAGCCTTGCTTGATAGTTCACCCGGTATGATAATGACAGCATGTCACAAGGCCACGGAGGACACAGGAACACATAGTGTTAAAAACTGTTCATCGCACGTTGTTTTTGCTGTTGGGTTACATATTTTTCCTTTTCTTGTTTTCTGGGTTTGCATTTGTGTAGCATTTCCATCCATTGTGCTTCTTTTGCCCGTAAAAGAAGCTTGACCAATTGCCATAGGAATACAGGAACACTGTTTTCCATACAGTGTGTCCTCTGCCTTGTGATATGCTGTCATCATCATCATACCCGCAGATACATTTACATCATGTATAACTTACATTGGCCGAGTTCTATTACGTACCGGAATCGATTCTTGAATACTTGAAACACTCCCGCGTCTCGATGAGGGCCGATCATCCCTGTCACCCTTGTTTTGTCGATGTCACGGTGCCCATGTTTGAAGTAACACCCCTTACTCTGTAAAAAGGCGATGACGCCTGTTGGGAATTCCTTTCTGCAGTCTTTCATTGGTGTTTGTGTCCTTGATGTCAGAACTGTTTGTAATTCTGCCTTGCCTCCCGTCCGTGCAGGCCCATCAGAAGCGCCGTGACATGATGGGTCGAGCAAACCCGAAGTGAGTACTAGTAGCTGTCGTTGTTGTTGTTGTTGTTGCTGTTGTTGTTGTTGTTGCTGTTGTTGTTGTTGTTGTTGTTGTTGTTGTTTGAATTCTTTATTCTCACGATGGCACCATCGCCAATAAGAGATAAATTTATGAGAAGGTGAGATTGTGGGTTATGCAGTTGGAAAGTGATTTACATCACTTTGAATTTTAAAAGTATGGGAGAGTTGTTGTTGTTGTTGTTGTTGTTGTTGTTGTTGTTCATTAGCTTTCATTTGGGCCATTCGTCAGTACAATCAGAGCATTTTTGCTGTTGTCTTGCAACACGATGATGTCATTGTTGTGCTTACCTGACCATGTCCACGTGCCGAAATCTTGTATAATAACGGATCTGGTTTGGATGTATACGGGTATACACGTAGCTAAAGCTTACTTCGTAGTTGACGTAAAGTGGCCAACGTGGGACATAAGAGCATGGTTGTATAGGCTGGGACGAGCTGTAAAACGTTGCATTATACTGTGACTACAGGCCGTCGAAGTCATGGCGCCTCGCTTCTTGAAAAATGCGTTGCGACGTTCCAGGTGGTGATAAACCAGAGTCGCGTCACCTACACTTTTTAGTGTTTCCAGTTGTCACCTCATCACTTTGACTGGAGATCACGCAAGCTGGCACGGAGAACTTTCTCTCTTTTTTTGTTTAGAAGAAGTTCTCCTTCGCTGTTAGCCATGGTGCAATGTTCAGCTGCTAAGAACCAAAGAAATCAGCGATCGCTGAGATAGAAATATCAGAGCCACTGATCAGGGCTTTTTGGCTACAGCCTAGAGCCGAATAACAGCACAGTACCACCAATTCCAGTGGTGACCACTGCAAACACTAAACCGTGCTAAACGGATTCAACTCTCCTCTACACAGCGAAAACACTAGAGAACTCAGCGACAAGTTGAAAGAACACTGAAGATTGTCTTCTTCTGGCTTGCTCTCCGGTCAAAGCAATGCCGTGGCCACTGGAAACACACTAACGTGACTTTTGTTTGTCACCACGTGTCACAACTCTTATCTTTGGTTTAGCTACTGAGTTGACTGAGTTGACCTGACGTACATCCCCTGTTCTCTGTTGTTCTTGAATTCGTCAGAGTGGTATTGCGTAACTACATTGCCCAGCAAGCCATTGAGAAGGCAGAGAAAGGCGACTTCTCCGAGGTGAGTGGCTATGCACTCTATGCTCCCGCTGGCATTGTGAACTTCTGATACTATTTCGCTTAGCAACATTTGAGTCATACCAAACCTACATGGTCGACTCCAGCATCACTTGTCAGTCACTTGTGGGTCACTTGCCAATTGCTTGCCAGTTACTGTACGTGTCAGTCGCATATCAGTTACTTGCTAGTCTCTTTGTCAGTCATTTGTTAGTCTCTTGTGACTTGTCAGTTACTTTCAGTTCACTTGCCAGTCATTTGTCAGTCACATGTCACTTACTTGTCTGCAGATTTTCAGTCATTTGTTGGCATTTGTTGGTCACCTGCCAGTCACTTGCCAGTCACTTGCCAGTCACTTGTCAGTCACTTGTCAGAACAATTCTGACAGGATTATGTTGAACATTTTGGGACAGCATGTGGCTTGCAATCTGACTGATGAGCGTCACCCTCACTATGCCCGGCTCAGTGAAACAAGAGGTCTCCAACAGCTCCTGTCACGACACTCACTAACTCGGCGGTGGTGATGATGAGCTAACCGCTTGTTTCACCATGCTTGGTATACGACTACAAGTATGTGGAATGTGTATGATGATAATCGACGCGGAGACAACAATTGTAAAATAGCAATAAAGAGAACAAATTCTGCTGTCATCGCCACACTACACCGCAGTCATGAAAGTTTTCCAAAATCGATTTTCCTGTGTGTCCTGACACCCCTTGTACACTGTTGTGTTTTCCGTGTGCCTGTGCAGGTGCGGCGTGTCCTGGCGATGCTCCAGCACCCGTTCGATGCAGTCCCTGAGCCACAGGCGGCTACTGTGACTGCCGGTGCACAGCCTGAAGCAGCAAGCTGTGCCGCAGCAGCAGCAGCAGTACCACCACCACCAGAGGGGGAAACGGCGACACCGTGGGAAGACCACCTAAAGCGACCGCCGCTCTGGGCTGCCAGTCTCAAGGTGTCCTGATCGTCGTAATTCTGTCACATGCTGGCTCAAGTGACAGGTGAAACCCAGAGGGGAGCAGTGTACGACTCGTAGTTGAGAGATCTGTGAAGTGACGGGGATTTCCCTAAACCTGCTGTAGCTGGAGGGGATCCTCTGAAGGCCAGTTCCATCACTACAGTGTTGTTGCTCCATAGACACAATTCCTAATAATAATAATAACATTATGGTTGTTTAGAGAAGCAATTGACGAGTGTTCGTATTCACAGTTGCTCGTACATGTATGCTATTGACACTTCTCGTCAGAAACATAGTCCTGGCCTTTTCACAGGGAATCGGGAACATGAAACACACATGCCCGCGTGCTCGCGCGCACGCACACATGCACACACACGCGCACACACACACACACATGCACGCACACACACGCACACACACACACACACACACACACACACACACACACACACACACACACACACACACACACACACACACATCATTCTGCTGGCAGACTAACTTCTAAGTGAGGCTGGGCTCTGCCGAGTCTCTCCGGCTCATTATTTTCCTGACGGGGGCTACAACATGAGAAACTGCACTTCCAGCAAATGATTATTGTAACTGTTATGACCAAGCCAATCGACATGACCCACTCTTCGTTTGTCATGTTTCTTTACATGCATCTACATTATACTTCAAGTAGGAATGTTCTGGTCCATACACTGTCACTACAGCACATCTTACTAGTATTGGCTTGAGAAATTCTGCTTGTGGCTGTGTGATAGTCCTCACCCCCACCCCCTTTCTACATTGACATTGTGTAGTCTGCAGCGAGAGCAAGTTTTGAAGTCAATAGCAGTTAGTATGTATTGTAACTAACGGTGGGATTTCCCCCTCGGGGTCCGATGTATCTACATGTACGTACGTACGAACACAGAAAGGTTCCAGGCTGTCCAATACAAAAATAGAGTGATTGATGCCCAAAGGCAGAGTTACTTACAACAAGAGGAGGAGGGAGAGCGTGTTTTGACTGAGTGTCATACAAGTAAGCGAATGCTAAAAAAATAATCAGACAGCATTCACACTGTTGTCTGGTGATCGCTGACTTGTGTGTGGAACTCAGAGTCACAGCACTTTCTCCTCCATCCTCTTTTTCTTGCATGGAACTCACAGTAGACGTACACGCGTGTGCCTGTGTTGTGTAAAGTTATGGCCATGGGTGGGATTGATAGTACCGGCTGACGGCACGGCATTTATCAGTATCCAAAGTGCTGTACAGAGGGGTTTTCACCGTGACAGGCATGCTGTGCACACCCTCTTGTCCCCCCCCCCCCCCCCCCCTTAGGCCTTAGCAAGCCCACTGGCATACTAGTACAGTGTACCGGTATACAACAACTCTCCCCAACAACTCTCCCCAAGATCAGAGAGATGCACCCAGTGCTGTAGAACTCCCCGTATCAGTTATCCGGACACCGTGCGAGGGACTCTGAAAAAAAAACCCCAGTCATGACAATATCATAATAATGGCATGCAAGCAAGAATGCAATAACTATGTGTAAGAAGTCTACATGCATAACCTCCCCTATTGTATTGATCCAAATTACATAAACTCTTTTGATGCCAATTTTATCTTTTGGTGCAATCGTCATAACATGGACTCCCTGGGCCTGGATTCAACTCAAAATCAACTTGGCTTTGTGCTTATGATAATGGAATAAACCATACCAAGTATACAATGCACTTGTCTTGTCTTGTACATATCTTATAAGTCATAGCCCTTTACTAATCTCTGTTAGTTTAGATCTTGAGTCTTGTCCATACGTCCCGGATCCACTGCATGTACAGCTAAATATTAATTGTAGCTACAGATAGTCGTTCTGCATCTGCTGTATTCATGGTATTTGGTCTACAGAGCTACGGTGCTGTGACACATTTCACTTTCGGATCGGGTGACCAGGTGACGCACAACCAGGGTTATGAACTCTTGGCACAACGTAGCGCCCGAATAGGTCGACGGCCAAAGTTGCACGCAAAGCCCAGACGTCTACGAGCAGTGCAGTCGAGCACGTGCACGGGCTCTGACATGCCGGCATGCCATGCATGCTACACGTACACTCCGATCCGGTACGAGCGTACTCCATGCAGCTGTTGACTTCACCACATACCAACAGTTGGATTGGGCTCCCTCCCGATTTGGCCCCGGGGAACTACACACTGGCACTGCAAAAACTGCGGGAAGTGAAGTCTCGTCCGAGTACGAGTGTACATCCAGATAGCAATCTGAACAGTAAAACAGTTGTGAAGGTGTCTATCACTTTCTTGAATCTTGTGAATGTGAGTGTATGAAGGTCCATGACCACAATAACCCCTGGTCCATAGCTCACTCTGAGCCTGAAGTGAAGGGGGGAAAGTTGGAAAGGATTTGGCAGTTGCCTCATGTTTTAACGGAGCGGATGAGGTAGCAGTTCGATGAAGAGATCTAAAAGCAAGGAGAAGGTATAGTACGACGGTGGCGTCCATAATCTTGAAATACGGACCTTCAAAAAACTCTCTTTTTATGTTTTCGTTGATGTTTGGTCGAAGACGGCCTCGAAGCCCCATGAGGATGGCAGCGCGGAGGTACGTTACTGCCAGATAAACGTTGCTGGATGTTGGCGAGCCCTTTCGACAAGCTGTGTCGTTGTCTGTTATTGTTTCAGGCGCGCCCCCGGGCGTTTCCACCCGCGTCCGCAGTTCAGAAAATCAAATATGCTCCTCCTCACATGAAGAGGGACAAGTCACACAAGGGATCCAGCCGTTTCAACATTTCCTCCAAGCGCGAGCTGCAGAAGCTGCCACTGCTGAAAGGTGTGTGCACAGATCGGTTGGATTGGATTGGGTGGATTGATTTGCGCCGATATCTGTGGCTAAAAACTTCTGCGCATGACCATGATCTTGAGAGAGTAGAGGGCAAGAGTATCATGTATCCAGTGACGCCTACAGTGTATTCTCGGTACTACAGTGCATTTCAAAACTATAGACGCGTAGGGTTTTTGAAATATTTCAAATTTGGCTGGAACTTTTTGAGAATAGTTTTCGGTATATTGCTCAGGATCGCTCCACAATTACTCTCATATAGTTTCTAAAGGATTGGATAACAGACGCCCAATTTGGAAAAATTTATGCACAAAGTGATCACAGATTTTATGTGGTATAGATGCTGGCATAACGGTTTTTGCCTAGGTACGCGTCTATAGTTTTGAAATGGACTGTAGCACGAATGGTCTTCCAAGGAGAACTAAAGCTGGGGTATCGTGGGCATACTTCCACCAGTAACTCGCGTGCCATGACACTGAGCCTGCAGCATTATGCTCACATGCATTGGTTGCGAATGAAATCCAACCCTCTGAACAAAGCACAGAGATGCTCTTGCTTCGCAGCTCAGTGTTCGGGTGTGTGTGTGGGGGGGGGGGGAGAAGTGTGACTGTGACCGCACAGTCCTGGACATGTTGTTACTAGGGCTGAGTCGGGTAGCATTTTCTTCGGGTATCGGGTTCGGATAGTTTTCCACGGGTAGCACGGGTACCCGATCGGGTAAGGTTTCCATGGTAACACCACAATGCACCCCTTCCCTTACACACTGTCACTGGGTAGACCATGGCAGACCTGCGGAGTATTACATGAATTTGTACACGAGCACTGTGCAATCATGTACATCTACTTGATGTCATCTGCGGCTAGTCGACTTCGGGTTTTCGGGTACTATTCTGTACCCGTCTACCCGAGGTCCTCACGGGTAGCACGGGCACTCGACTACCCATGCACACCACTAGTTATTACAATGTTCCGTAAAGTACCACCAGAGCGTCCGTCTCACGAGAGCGCCCCACCTTGATTTTACAGCCAGGGAAAGGAAAATCGTATGGCAGAGTGCAACAAAGTTTGTACGGTGCGAGAACCATAGTGTACTAAGGTCACGCTTAGCATGTTTTTGTGTGGGGCTCCGCGTTACACTGAGTACAGATTGACTGCACAGCGTGCAATGTGTGCAAGGTACGTGTTGTACGACCTTCAGACAGAACACCACCTCCACAGCACGACCACGAAAGGACGAGTTGGTGGGGCACTCTGCAGATCTGGCTGTACTTTACAGTATAAGGGATTTCACTTGCCGCTGCTGTATGAGGGGGGGGGGGGGGGGTACCCACTGTGTTGAAGAACTTTTCGAAAGTTGAAGCAAATTTGAACCACATCGTGTGGTGGATTTGTGTATCCAAAAGTTACAGGAGGACAGGATAGAGAGGTTCAGTGGCTTGTAGTCAGAATGGGAAATATCAACAACCACAAGCCAGTGGACTATCTCACCTGCAAGTTAGTTCTCTGAAAGATCAGCGCAGTTATGTGTTGTGCAGTTGTGCGTTGCTCTACATGTAGGATTGGCTATCCGGTGGATCAGTGAGAACAAAGCGTACTCCACTTGCCTGTCCAGTTGACCTTTGGCAAGGTCACTGGCTGGAGACTCCATGCAGTTGCCCATCTAACTACACAACCTGTCTGCTGTCCGTGACGAAGTTCAACCCCCCCTGCTCAGACATCATTAGAAGAGTTAAACAAACCGTAGCACTGGCGCTGAGCGGCAGGTGAAAAACCCAGGGTCATACATGTATGATGGATACACATCCCGCTGGTAGGTTTGTATGTCCACACATCCCGTTAGGTTCGTATGTCCCGTTAGGTTTGTATGTCCCGTTAGGTTTGTATGTCCATGATGGACACACATCCCGTTAGGTTTGTATGTCCAAGGCAAGAAGCAACAACCCATGGCACTGCATTAGACAATCTCTACCACTGCGTATCTTGCCAGGCTTACCAAAACAGCCTGGCTGCTTTTACCTGGGTAGTTATCTATCTGACAAATGCAGGCATGTATTCGGGTTCAACTTATTTGACTGACCTCAAGTTGTGTGCCAACTGGGTATTCTCTTTGTGTCTCTAATCTTCTCTAGATTCTCCGCCAAGCGAGCGCAGTGACCTGTTCGTGCAGAAGATTCGCCAGTGTGCTGTCATCTTCGACTTCTCATGCGACCCTCTCAGCGACCTGAAGTGGAAGGAGGTGAAGCGGGCCGCGCTGAACGAGCTGGTTGAGTATGTAACTCACAACCAGGGTGTGCTGACGGAGACAAGCTACCATGAAATTATCGTAATGGTATGCTACCATTTTGTTGTTGTTGGCAGTGCTGCTGCCATGAACATGCCTGAGAACTTTCATTTTGCAGATTTCTTGTTTTGTATCAAAAGTTGTAGATCATGTGAGAGAGTTTCACATGGATTTTGTAAAGTTGTACCCAGGCATGTGAAGGCCAGCAGGGAGTCGAATAACTCTGAGCTGTGCACCAACAAAAGCAGGAACGGACATCTCTTCCGGTGACTTCTACTATGAATCGCATCCCACAAGTTTGCATCGTTTCGAGCGTTGCACATTGCTTCGAGCGTTGCACATTGCTTCACGCTCTGCATTGCTGGAATGCTTCTGTGAATTTTGCTCAATGCCTGTGTATTGACACCAAGGTGGTTACCACAGAATAATACGTTTCGTTTAGTCCGCGATATTGGCACTCAGTTGTCCGCTCGTGAATGTCGGTCGACCAACTGGCTTCTGTACATGCTGCACTGACGAAGAGAAGTCTCTCATTTGTTGTTTTCATTGTGTGCTGTGTGGCTACAGTTTGGATTGAATGCTTTCCGCGCCCACCCGCCCTCCACAAATCCCAATGGTGTGGAGTTCGATCCGGAGGAGGATGAGCCGACACTGGAGCCCTCTTGGCCCCATCTTCAGGTACGGACGTGTGCTGCATGCACTGCTGGTCTTTTTAACATCTAACCTGTATACACATACACACATAAAGTCATGCTGTTTTTCCATGCCATGCAAAACTGCATGGCTCATCATAACTGAACTGTTTTGGAATGCAAGATGGTGGAAAGGAGCCAGGAACAGGTGGTAGAGTAGCCATATTAGCACACACAGCCGCTAGACGCCATCTCGCCAGGGGAAATTCCAACATGGCCTTTTGCCATATTGCCGTTCATTATCGGTACATTGGTGATGTGACGGCAGACATCATGCAAATCCTTTTATGCAACCTTCAAGTTCTTGTCCGTCTTCCTCCAACTGATCTCTGGATTGGTCATACCAACCATATATGGATGGGTTGGGTTCACGACGTGACATTCATGATCTATTATCAGCTAGGCACGCCTGTTTTAGCCATGCGCTACTTCATTTGACCAGAGCGTGTGCAAGCAATGAACTCTGCTGCCTATCCTTATAAAGTTATAATAGTGTTCATGCCTCCACATATTCTTTTTTGTTTATGGAGCCGGATTGTATGTATTGTGAGTGAGAAGGTCATTCGTCTCGTTTCTATGTTCCTTTCCTCTAGTTGGTTTATGAATTTTTCCTCCGCTTCCTCGAATCTGGGGACTTCCAAGCAGCGATTGCAAAGAAGTTCTTGGACCAAAAGTTCGTTCTTCAGGTGAGGTATATGCTAGGATGTCATTGTCAAATATCGGCATTTATTAGTTGAGGGAGTTGAATATTTAAAACTCGGCTGTTGAGCCAATATTCAAAAATGTAATTAGGAAAGGGACGCTCGTATACGAGTAACTGTCCACCACTGTCATTAGATATTATAATTATTATCCAGTCAAAAGTGTGACAGCTAGACACACAACTGACAGAGTATTGGGACATTCAACGACTTGACACCTAACCCCAACAAATCTTTAAAGTGCAAGCCAACAGCCTTCGTGGTGTTGGACCTAGGTGACAGATCGTTGAATGTCCCAGTACTCTCTCAGTCTTGTGCCTAGTTGTCGCACTTTCTGACTGAATAATACTAGTTACCGGAGCTGGATATTATTGTCTCTTCTGTTACATTGCCTCACACCTCTATGTGGTGGTCTGAATTTAGATCCGATTTACATGTCATTGCTCTAGCGCCCAAGTTCTTACAGCATACTCTTTCAACACTGTTGCATAAATGGCCAATGCGGTGTGTTTTTATTTGCTCCATTTGTTTGTTTTGCTCATTGCTCCATCTTGCGCAGCTTCTGGAGTTGTTCGACAGTGAAGATCCGCGAGAGCGCGACTTCTTGAAAACAACGTTACATCGGATCTACGGCAAGTTTCTCAACCTGCGTGCTTATATCCGAAAGCAGATCAACTATATATTTTATCGGTGAGTAACTGTCATGCTATTGCTTGCGGCCCGTTCTTCTCTCTTTGTGCCTACAATATTGTGTGTGTGTGTGTGTGTGTGTGTGTGTGTGTGTGTGTGTGTGTGTGCGTGCATATGCGTGCATGTGTGGATGTGGATACGTAATTAGACGAGGGATGTACTACAACAGCACAACTACTGTGACGGCTATCTGAATCAGCCGCTCAATGGCCCCCTCCCGTCAAAGGCGGTTGGTCCCTTTCGTGTTCGGTCGTTTCACTGCAAATGGTCCTAGTCCTAGTGATCCTCTGGTCAGGCAGTCACCTTACCGGAACTTTCTCCCTGCCCACTTTTATTACAGTACTGAGAGTAACATTTGCACACAATCCTGGGTTCCCAATCCTGGGTTCCCAATCCTGGGTTCTGTACGTTCTATTCTGATTCTATTGGTATTTTGCTGGCTTCTTCTCCGTTTCTCTTGCTGACAGATTTATTTATGAAACAGAAAAGCACAACGGCGTGGCAGAGCTTCTTGAAATTCTGGGCAGGTGAGTGCGCACAGTATTATGGTGAGCATTGCAGTTAACACTCAATGCTACATGTTGCTATGATCCGTTTCGGTGGCCTCGCTACTGCCTGACTTTGTTCTAGCACCGCCAGTGCATGTACTAGTGCACTGTGGGTGTGATTTTGTGGAGAATTGAGACATTCCAATAGTGCAACGGTCTTCGGTGTTCGCTCTGTCTCCTTTTTTCCCACTGCACAGCATCATCAACGGCTTTGCTCTGCCACTGAAAGCCGAGCACAAAGTGTTCCTCGAACGGGTCCTTCTACCTTTACACAAAGTCAAATCCCTCGCCGTCTACCACCCACAGGTAACTCCGGGGAAAAGAGGCTTGTGCCGCTAGAACGGTTTTCATCAACCCGGCGTACTACTAACTAGTGGCTTGCTTGGGGCACAACAAATCTTGTAATGTATGTTTGATATCACAACAAATCTTGTAATGTATGTTCGATATCACAACAAATCTTGTAATGTTTGATATCACCTGTCTAAATGCAGGCTTCCTCTGGACTACATTTGACTGTGGCTGCACTGATGAGCCCTGCTGTGCATGAAGATGTGTGTGTGTGTGTGTGTGTGTGTGTGCGTGTGCGTGTGTGTTGTAGAACTTTTAAACACAACTTGGAGAATACCTGGCCCCTGGAATCGTTTTGATGCATGCTTGTGTGTACATGCGTCTCTGTCTCTGTCTCTCTCTGTCTCCCTCTGTCTGTCTCTCTCTCTCTCTCTCTCTCTCTCTCTCTCTCTCTCTCTCTCTCTCTCTCTCTCTCTCTCTCTGTCTCTCTCTCTCTCTCTCTCTCTCTGCCTCTCTCTCTCTCTCTCTGTCTCTGTCTCTCTCTGTCTGTCTCTCTCCCTTATATAGCTGGCCTATGGAGTGGTTCAGTTCCTGGAGAAGGACCCCACCCTCACAACAGTCGTAAGTAACCTGTCCTTAACACCGCTGTGTGTTCATATCCTTCAAATCATACATGACATGTGCCCAAAACCATTTAGCATGACCTGTGTTGTGTGTGTGTGTGTGTGTGTGTGTGTGTGTGTGTGTGTGTGTGTGTGTGTGTGAAAGCCCGCGAGTGGAGCAAACTACCGCACGAAGACGACGACTTGGAACGACTCTGAGCATTGGCTCATGGAATGTTCGCCCTGTTGTGGAGAGTGATGGACCAGTTCAAGAGGCAGCCGTGAGAGGAATCGTTTCCGATGATAAGCCAGATCCATAGCTGCCAGAGATGGCTCTCTCGAACATGGTCCCTGACCTAGTACCTCTCTCTCAGCGGACTGCCGTCGCTCATCGTTCCATATTGTCGGCCCCGCAAGGGGACACGTGACCATAATAGCAGTGTTTACCATGACCATGTGTGTGTGTGTGTGTGTGTATTCTTGTTACTGGGAAGGTTATCAATGGTCTCCTAAAGTACTGGCCCAAGATGCACAGCCCAAAGGAAGTCATGTTCCTGAACGAAGTGGAAGAGATTCTGGATGTTCTTGAGCCCAGTGAGTTTGCGAAGATCCAGCGGCCGCTGTTCCACCGCATTGCACAGTGCGTGTCTAGTCAGCACTTTCAGGTAAGCGCTAGTCCACTGCTCTGATACTCTTTCGCCGCTCGATGGCTGTCCGTTCGTAGACAACGCTACGGCTACACACATGCACACACACACACACATTGCGTTCCATGCAATTACAGTGCACTGTCTTTTGTCCCGTATGCAGGCACAATCCAAGTATCCATTCAGCCCCACACGCACGCCTTCACACGATCCAAGTGTCTATTTTTCGAGAGAAGAGACTTGTCCTCACTCAAGGTTCAGATTGATCCATGAGAAGGTCGAGTCTATCTTGCATACATGGGTAGCAGCAGTTTATAAAAGACATGCATAGTCGAAAAGTTGAAAGGAGCACAGCGGCAGGAGAACCAACCAATTACAGCGCGGAGAACTGTCTAGATTTGACCGATGAATGAACAGAGAGATATGAGTAGGAAATGCGCACAATATACACAAAGGAAGAATCTTATGAGTAGCGTACATCTGGATGCCTTGCGTTGTAGCGGACAGTACAGCTCCCGCGCGAATGAGGGGAACGCGTTCTCCCAGCATGTGTTATCTGTTGTCAGGGGAAGCCATCGGCTGCCGATCCCGACACAACACTTGTACCCTGTCCTTGTGTTAACATGTGTAGTTGTGTACCTCCTCTGTATGCTATGTAGGTTGCTGAGCGTGCTCTGTATTTCTGGAATAACGAGTACATTGTCAGCCTGATCCACGGAAACTGCTCTGTGATCCTGCCGATCATGTTTGGTGATCTCTATCGAAACTCCAAGAATCGTCAGAAGGGGTGAGCGCTGGCTAGCACAGCTGTCAAGCATGTGTGTGCGTATGTGTGCGTGCATGTGTGTGCGTATGTGTGCGTGCATGCGCATGATTGGTGCATTGCATGCTAGCATGCCATTATTTTCAGCGTCTTTAGTCAAAATTCTTTGCCCCCCCCCCCCCCCCCAAATCGTCTGCATGTTCTCATGTTATGCTCCTTCTCTGCACTCTATTATCCACTGCAGACGGTCATCGCTATGGCATGCTCGCACTATTCAAGGCCTCATCTACAATGCGTTGAAGATCTTCATGGAGATGAATCAGACTCTGTTTGACGAGTGCACATCGCAGTACAAGGCAGACTTGGCAGAGTAAGTCGTGCTGCTGTCTGGCCTGTAGTCCTGTCTGGACATGTGGTGCTAGTTTTCACCAAAGTTCACTGGTGCAATAATAGCTTCGGCCGGACCTCACCACCAGCATCAGCACCAACACAATCACTACCTCCTCCACCACCGCCACCACACTGCAAGTTTTATTGTCAGAAATAGTCATCAGCCTACATTCGGTAAAGTAGGTGTGATGCTGCACTGATACGCATACATCAATAGTGCTGTTGTCCACTTTATCAAGAGGGAGAACGTCAGAGTTAAATTGCATAGCCAACTGAAAAGCTGGAGGAGCTGACTAGAGTAGCAGGGTATGGAGATGGCAAAAGATGGCGTATGCTTGCATGATGAGCAGGCCAGACACACATGTCGACCCAACAGTGACACGCGCCTGAAATAATTGTGAGCGTTTCTTAGCAAATGAATCACATGCACTGTGAAAAAGAGAAAATGATCATACATACCAATAGTCGTAATCGGAATACATTGTACACACCGTCAGCAGAGTATTATCGGAGGCACCACTGCCTGCATTCTGGCAGACGCGCGCGGGTTTTGGTCCACAACTTCACATTGCCAGGTCCTGATTTTCTTCTGTGACCTCTTTGTTGTATGCGGCACGACAGGCAAGAACGCAAGAAGAAGCTGAGAGCAGAGTCGTGGGCAAATACTACCCAGCGTGCCAACCAGAACCCACTGGTAGGTGACATGATCATCACTGGTAGTCCCTAAAAACTGACTGCATGCGCAACGGGTACTAGCGCATGCAATCAGTTTTCCTTGGCTTACATTGTATATCAGTTGTGTACATGTACTTGCAACATGTGATGCACTGCACCATACTGTTTCGAGTGACATGCTGGTCACTTACTGCTTGCACACGCTTTTGGATCATCAGTTCATTGCAGTGAATGCTCCCCCATACTCATGGTGCTGTATCCAGTGTTTGTGCAGCAGTTGACTGAAACTGCAACTGCTGTTGTGAAGGTGGTGTGATGATTGTGCTGTTCTTGGACTAATCATTATCACCATGGCCTGCTCTCTCTCTCTCTCTCTCTCTCTCTTTCTCGGCATGTTTGTGCACGCATACACGTACATATCATTGTTCTTGCAGAGCAAGCTTCTGTTCAAGCAAAGCATCAAGGAGCCAGCGGCCGAACCAGTGTCGCTGCAAGACACCGGCAGTATTCGACAGAGTATGAGCAACTCCGATGATGAGCGCAGCTGCAGTGGCTCTGTCGCCGAGGACGATGCAGATGCTGCTGTGACTGCACCAGAGCGTACCAAGGGTGTACATGTACGGCGCAAGTCTTACCTGCCAGGTGATTACGAGACCAAGGTGGCTCTGGACAAGTACAAGACGCAAGACGAGCAGCTCAACTCCGTCGGTGACACCCCCGCCCCCACTGCAGAGCCTGCTGCATGCGAAGCGTAATCGCTTGAGGACTATGCTGGGAAAGCAGCGCCAGTCTGCTCTCTCTCTCTCTCTCTCTCTCTCTCTCTCTCTCTCTCTCTCTCTCTCTCTCTCTCTCTCTCTCTCTCTCTCTCTCTCTCTCTCTCTCTCTCTCTCTCTCTCTCTCTCTCTCTCTCTCTCTCTCTTAGTACGAGGACCAAGTCTGAGAAACTGCATGACCAATTACCCCACCCCTCTCAGGGAAGGATTTTCAATGATTTTATGCCGAAGCATTTACACTGATCATAAAAATTTGAAAAATCTCAGAAAACCATCCGTTCGTTCCTTGCCAAATATTGACTTGAACTTTAGGGTTGTGTTGCCATGGTAAGCAAGGTGATTCTCCTTCATTTCGCAACCTGTGGAAGGAGCTTTTGAAATTTTCTTTTTCTTTTGGCTGACTTGAGCTGCTTAGAAGCTAGTCTGAGGATACGAATAAGTGAATGCACAACAAGTGAGTTTCGCCAAGGCGGCGGAACTATTGGACGACCGCGCGTATCATGTTGCGGCTAGGTTGCGGCACATAATCATTATGTACTGTGTATGGATTAATGTATGCATGACAATCATGATTGTATTCTCTTCGTATCACCGAAATATTGCTGTTGCTGGTTCACTTTTTGGATCTTGAGTGTCATGCAACTACCTCATGATTACCATGACTGTGCAGTTCATCCACCGTCCGTGGAGGGCTCAATTTGCCGAAGGCAACGAGCGGAGTACACGGTACACATACAGAAGAGCGAGCAGCAGCAGTTTCGGAACTCTGCGTTTCACGAACTGAATCGATCATCAGACGAGAGTCTGTCTGTGTAGACTCTGCCTCCTGGTTGGCAGTTTAGCATGCAGCTTGTCCAATGCCGGTACATAGAGAATATGATAGTGTGACTCCTTGAACTGGAGAAGCAAAGAAGAGAAAACTGTCGACAGCGCACCTCAAGTGTCTGCAACAAGTCAAGTGCAGTTGGGTCCACACCAAGGCAGGTGCATAGACTTGTCGTGGCTGGCTGATCGTCCCTACGTGTTAGTTATCCCAAGCCCGTTTGCACAAAGTATATGTGCGCCTCTTGGTAGTTCCACTCAGGCGTACCTCAGACCCAAAGCACAGAGAGAAGTCAGGGTGGCGGAGCCCTCAGGTCCGATAATAGTAAAGGAACAGTAAGAAACTACAAAGTCAAAGGCCACACCGGCTCAAGCGGACAAGTCCGCTTGAGCGGTAGCGGAACTCCTATAAAGAAAGTCAAGAAAGCTATAAAAGAGAATAAGACTAATACAAGACTCATACAAGACTAATCCAAGACTCAAACAAGACTAATCCAAGACTCCTCGATATCTGGCTAAGTCAGCGAACTTATACTAGCTGAAATCTATGCGAGCGGCTACGAAGGGAAGGATCGAGCAGGCAGCAGCGAACGAGTAGTGAGCTGTGCTAAACTCAGCAAAGAGTAATGTCTGTATCTAAGTATTGAAGCTAATGCTAATCATGAATCGGAGCAACAAAGCGGAACAGCAGAACAGCGGACCGGCAACAGAGACAATAGCTGACAGTTCTATGGTAATGGATAGTCTAGGTCCGGCGACAGGAGAGGTAACCCTATCCTAATCAAAAGGAAGAGAACATTGATGAAGAGCCGCGGTAGAGGTAGGTGACACGCTGATAGTGAATGTGTGCAGTACTATAGTGGTATTGGTAAGTAGTACTATCTATACAGGGCCATGACATCTCCCTCGGCTACAAAGAAAAGGGTCACGTCCTCGTGACGGGAAGAAATAACACAAAAGAGCCAATGAAAAGGGCTAAAATAAAAGGAAACTAAAGATCGCAGTAGTTCCAAAGAGGGTGTGAGCAAGAGGGAACAAAGCTTCAGACTTCGAATCAGGAAAACGAAATCGGAAAGAACCTACGGCTAGAACTAACGAACACAATGTTAAGTCTAGTTTCTTTGGCAGGTGGCATCTCTAGCAGGGTCTAACCTTGGAAAAATTGTGACGCTAAACAGTCACTAGCAGCAGAACAAAACTATAAGATAACTGATGAGCTATGTCGAACAGAACAAAACGAATGGACAGCGGATCTAATCTATTGGCACAAAATCTTGGTGTGTGCTGGGAAACAATCCTAATCAAAGCACGATGGAGCTAGGAGCTAATTGTTCACTGCCTAAGGCACAGGACCAGGGGTAACAGTTGGGCAGTAGGCACTCGAGAGTTAGATAGGAGCAAAGTCGGAACTTAGAGAACTAACTGTATGGGGCACAATTGTTCGTACATAGATAGATAGAGTCTTACTTGGTGGCACTCAGGTAGCAGACAGAGATCAGTGCGGACGGTACTCATGATGATGGTGGACGGCAGTACTTGAATCAAGTTGAGCAGACACTATTAGGCACATGGAAGACAGTACTTTGACGGTAGACACTATAGAAGATGATGGCAGTACAGGATGGTAGACTGGAACAGTGCACTCAGGGTAGTAGGGAACAGACGACATCATAGCAGTACTAGTGCAAGTGCAGCACCAAACGGAATCGGCTATAGTGACAGGGTGGACGGACAACGAAGACATAGCAGAAACATTGATACTCCAGCAACTGGTGGCAATGGCTGGGTAAGACAGGTACTTGGTGAGGCTCAACAGACCACGGAATGGAATCCTGGTGTTCATGTCATCGTACTATAGGTGAGTGATGGTATCAGCATGGTATGATGAAACGATGAGACGTAGTGGTAGAACAGCAGAGCCAATGACTCGAAGTCAGGAAGCAGTAGGAATGCCTCACTCACAGATGACTGGACTGGCGTAGGGAGAAGGCAGATCTTCCACCAACTCAAGAAGCGAATTTTTTTTTCTTCCATCTCAATGGATGGTGGCCTAGCTCATAAAGAACACGGCAGCGAGACAGTTGATCCACAAGAATCACTGAGAATAATCACTAAGACCGGGCGTAGTTTGGACGCAATACACAACATCCAAGAGACGGTCTCGTACCGGGAATAGTCCACACCATAATATACACAAAGTTCAGGGAACCTTCGACCAATCGGCGGGGACCAGCAACCAAACAAGGTTACTAGAAACGAGATGCCCCCGACGAGCGCCAACGTCATGAGGACGGGCAGTGCAGACAAATACAGGCGAACGTTTGTGCACACAGAATGCGCATGCACAAAGTTTCTGGCGTAACGTTTACCTGATACACATGAGGGTAGGAAACGTAACGGTTTGTACCTCAGCGGAATGCAAGCCATAGACCAAGTGTGTACACACACGAACTGTGCTGAACGAGCACGACGTGATAGTCTATTAGCATGGCTCACGGCTGCACACCACGATCAATGATCTGAGCGGCAGTGGGAGAATTGACTCTCCAGCAATGGGGTTTAACGCCAAAAGCGTTAGCGGAAAGAGGACCCAAGCAGTGTTGCACGTAATGATCAGATTCACTACAGAATCCAGCGTGTGTAACAACGAGATTGACGGGTCATGGAACTATGATGGGCAGCCTGGTCAGTCAAGGCCAGGTGGCAACAGCCCAGCATAATGCAGCGTAACATTCACGATATGGCTAAGTGAACTTAGCAGCGGAATACCAAAAACACCATAGAAGGGCACAATTGGCGGAAAAGACGGCGCGTATCAAACTGTAACAAGCCATCAGGCACTTCAGTGAGACACAAATAGGTTTCCCTAGGCTGCAATATCAGCAGCGGCGGCGTGTGCCAGATAGACAACACAAGTAGGCGTAAGAGCAGTGTCATTCGAGACATGTGCAACCACAATGATTACGTACTTTGTCTTTCTGGTACGCTGACCAGAGTGATTTACAACCACAGTATGCAAACCGGCGGAAATGAACGACACAGGGATACGGAAGGCCCACTGGGCGGCGTAGTGTACTCTCGTACCGATAGACAACAACGGCAACAATAACAACATTAATGCAGTCACACTCCCCGCAATGATTCATACGACAAGACTACAACTACCTTCAACCTACATGTACTTCAAAACAGAGCCTGACACCCTGGTAACACGAAAAAGTAACAGCCCAAAGGTGTACTTCACATAGACATCATAGTAAAATGGTACTCATCAGTGACCCGGAACCCGTGGAATAGGTGGATACATCAACAAAACCTCCAAAATAATAACAAAATGATACCCAAACAATGTTACGTCAACAGCTGGTGCCTGAACTTTCTAGTACGTATTCTTCAACCTAAAGTAAACCCAAGATTCTCAACCTCCGTGAACTCAATAACTACCATTCATTACCTCTGCTCCCCTTCAAAACCAGTAAACCCGTTACTGCTTGCAAAACAAATACTTCAGACAAAACCCTTCCAAAACCTTGAAAAATAAAACCAGCTAACCTCCACTGACAACCAAAAAAACAAAACTCACAAAAGACGGTGGTCTGATCGCGTGCATATATCTCCGTACTCTTACCTGGCCAGCTCCGCTCTCCGTTGATCAGTCGGACGCGAGCTCCCGAGCACCACAGCAGCCTTTCGCCGCTTGTCACGTAGCCGGCTACGCATTTTACAACACAAACCACTCCACGGTCAGATCGGACTTCAATTTCGTCGCCAGCACTCGGCAGCAATACAACGACGGGCAATCAGCGCAACCACAAACCGCG
This sequence comes from Sycon ciliatum, assembly GCF_964019385.1. Classification (NCBI taxonomy): domain Eukaryota; kingdom Metazoa; phylum Porifera; class Calcarea; order Leucosolenida; family Sycettidae; genus Sycon; species Sycon ciliatum. The sequence continues at coordinate 60,354,835 of NC_088643.1, read as the reverse complement.
AGCCATCGGAGCTTTTTCTCTCTACTCCGATCTTGGATCCAGTCACGAGACCAGGAACTTCTCCAGTGACGATCCGAACCGCACCAATCGTGCGCACAATCCTTCTCTTGCACCAGGCGGAACCACATCGCCAAAGGCGCATCAGACCAGACGAAGCGTAAACCAGGCGAAACTCAATCGCCACGCAGGACAAAGGACAATTATCAGCGGAAACAGAAACGAAACATGAATAGGACGGAGGTGGCGCCAGGCGCCTGTTGCAGGGCGTATCAGTATCACGAGAGCCATCTCTCAATCACTCAATTAATAAGACAATCAATGCACCACAGGAGCTGTGGACAGCGGACAAAGGCCAACACCAGGAGATAAGCGTAAGTGGTCTGGCGGAATCAAGCGGAAGACCGACGAGGCATGACGCGCGTACTCCGTCACACAGCGTAAACGAGCTCGAGCACAGAGCTGGAGGATGGCCATCTCCATCAGGCGGAGAGCGCGTAGAGTCAACCTCTTCCCGGAGGAAGTGCTGCAGCGGTGAATGACCCAACACGCGGGACCCGAAACTCGTCGAGTACAACGGAGCACTCACGTAACTCATGAGCGTTTTGTCAGCAGCTCCCACAGGAACTACATCGGCGGAGAAACCGGTGAACCATACCAGCTGAGCTGATTTGAACACACAACGGAGTGAGCGCACGCTCAGAGAGTGCGGACTGTACAATCATGTACAACGAAGATCGCGGAGCATGCATCCGGCGAAGAGACGAAACTCTTTTTTTTTTTTTGCGAGCGGAACACAGCTCACACTCACAGGCGTAACACAGGCGAACAGATTGACCAGGGCTCCGGAGGCAGGACTGATCACAAAGGCGTAGGCCAACGGAAGCAGCACAGACAGTACCACAACACGTTTGGGAGCGTATGGCTTTGCTGAAACAGCAGAGCGGCGTAACTGACGATCAACACAGAGGAACGTCTCTTTTGCTTCTCTTCAAAGAGGAAACGACTGCGAATGCAGTGGTAACCTGGCGTAAGTATTCTCTTTGTTGCCGTACGCAACTCGGAGCGCGTGTCTTCAACGGATTTGGCGTACGACTCGTCGATCGACGAGGAATCGTCAGTACGCACTCACAATCCAAAGGACTCGTGAGGCGACGTACAGATACGGCAGAGTCACAGCGGAGGTCCAAGGACGGAACGACGACGGAGAGTGCGTAGACCAAGAGTAGGGCTAGGGCGGAGGGCCTGGGAAACTAGACCAAGAAGAATCCTGGTCACAGCACCAAGTGTCGTGGCTGGCTGATCGTCCCTACGTGTTAGTTATCCCAAGCCCGTTTGCACAAAGTATATGTGCGCCTCTTGGTAGTTCCACTCAGGCGTACCTCAGACCCAAAGCACAGAGAGAAGTCAGGGTGGCGGAGCCCTCAGGTCCGATAATAGTAAAGGAACAGTAAGAAACTACAAAGTCAAAGGCCACACCGGCTCAAGCGGACAAGTCCGCTTGAGCGGTAGCGGAACTCCTATAAAGAAAGTCAAGAAAGCTATAAAAGAGAATAAGACTAATACAAGACTCATACAAGACTAATCCAAGACTCAAACAAGACTAATCCAAGACTCCTCGATATCTGGCTAAGTCAGCGAACTTATACTAGCTGAAATCTATGCGAGCGGCTACGAAGGGAAGGATCGAGCAGGCAGCAGCGAACGAGTAGTGAGCTGTGCTAAACTCAGCAAAGAGTAATGTCTGTATCTAAGTATTGAAGCTAATGCTAATCATGAATCGGAGCAACAAAGCGGAACAGCAGAACAGCGGACCGGCAACAGAGACAATAGCTGACAGTTCTATGGTAATGGATAGTCTAGGTCCGGCGACAGGAGAGGTAACCCTATCCTAATCAAAAGGAAGAGAACATTGATGAAGAGCCGCGGTAGAGGTAGGTGACACGCTGATAGTGAATGTGTGCAGTACTATAGTGGTATTGGTAAGTAGTACTATCTATACAGGGCCATGACAGACTGATAGCAAGAGTCCATAACCATGATAACCCCCCCGGACTCTTGCTGATAGTGGTGCCAACCCCTAGCCTAGGCTAGGGCATACTGGTACAACTGGGTAACTGGGTACAATGGTTATGAGTCTACATGCATGATTGTATAATTATTGTGGACAGAAGCTTTACTTCAGTATTAAAAACGGTTACTGTAAGAAAGGCTCTAGCTCTGTGGACTAGACTGTGGTTGTAAATGTAACTCAGAGCTTCATGCTGTCATCAGACACCATGATAGCAAGTGGTGGGTATGCCGGTACATGTATTTGTGTGAGGACTGGATGCGGATTGTGATACGGGTGAGTCGTAGACCCGGGTGCTCGAATCAGAAACGATTTGACAGGTGTGCAATTTCTCATCTGTAAATCTCAAAAATGTCAGAATATACTTTTGGAGAGGCGATGGAACAGGGAAGAGAGTCTGGCTTGACCCACCCAGCAGGAATTCAGAACCTGGGTGCGCTACAACACAAGCTACAGACGCAGTAAAATTGTCGTATTTCCTTCGGATTTTTTATTTGAAAATTGGGTGCTCGAATCAGAAACAGCGAACCCGCGATATTCATGTTAAAACAAAATGGCGTCACGATTTATTGAAAGTGGTATAGTTGGTGGTACGAGTGTTCAAACCCATTTGAACTTCATACTGTTCGTCTTCTTTTTGACATGCTCTCTTTCCATCGTCCTTAGCTTTTGTTTGTTGAGAGCTGTTTTGGCTTTCTCCTATACCTCTGGGGGATGCCAAGTGATGGTTTTGAGAGGCTGGTGATGGCTGTGAGCGAGAGTTTGCCGATCGGCGTCGTCCTCGCTATAGCGATGAAAATACTAGTTACTGCGCACCTGGCAGATATCACAACACGTCGGAGCGTCCAGGAGCAAAGGAATCTTGGGTTTTCACTGGAATCTAGTTCCTCCAGCATCGTGTAGCCCACCGTCGGTGAATGGCGGTCCAGAAAGGTCGAACCTGGTCTTCTGCAGCATCTCGCAGTCCTGCGAGGCACACTGAATACGCCTGTCATGTATTCTACAAATAAAAATCACGAAGTAGTGGACTTTACAGTGATGAGTCTATCCTGTATGCTGCAAAAGACACAGGAAATGTGACTGGTGTCTGTACACTCAGTGACTGGACGCCAACACCCCAGTCTTCTCCTGCAGGCCTGATCTGTTTGACATTGACATTATGCAGTAGGTCGGCATTGACCTGGTTTGGCAGCCATCGTAATACTATCTGCCTGGTTGGATGTAGCAGGTTGGTGTTTGCTCGTCGTCCAGTCCGGAATTTTCTTGTAACTCACGGTGGAGTACGCGCAGGGGTTGTGATCATCCCTGTTCACTTCAATATTATCAAACACAACGTTCCCTTTGTCACTCATCTTATCCTGAGTACTGAATTTGCTGACAATATTGCACCACACTTGTCACAACCTACCGCCACTGCTGGCGGTGGCGACTGGTTCGTCAATGGCGGTGGCCAGGCTGACTGATTAGCTTCGAGACAGCGGCCTCGTTGTCAACCCCGCGGCAGCCTAAAGGTTGATTTTATCGATCCAGCCTCAGCGCCATGTTGACGATGCCCTAGTGACTGTGTGTCATGGATTGCCTTGCCATCAGCGGTCATTGCCGTCCACCTTGGTGCAGCCCTCAACAACTGGCTCAGCCCATGGGAGTCTCAAGTGGACAAAGTTGTTGCCAAAGTAGCTCAGAAGATTGGTGCATCGTGGTGTAGGTGAGCACATAACTAGGACTTCCCAGCGCCTATTTGACCAGGCTGCGATACTATGTGACATGCTGTACTGCACATTCTTTTCAGCACTGCAAGGCCGGCAGCTGGACCGCGACTGCAGGGGCCACGCACATGCAGGCCGCCTGTTGCCAGTGCAGCATTCTGGAACGTTCCTTCCTTCTGAGATCCGTGGAATAATAACTTTCTTTGCTTCAAAGCAAGTTGCTTACCTTTCTGTTGTGCTCCCAGTGTCCTTACAACAATAACCTACAGCAATGTTTTATTTTCCTTTCCATTCCCCAACCAATGAATACTACGATGTCGATTCTATTTCTGAATACTTTAGTGTGTGCCCGCGCACGCACGTGTGTGTGTGTGTGTGTGTGTATACCTCACTCGCCACTCGAAGTTCTGTTCCCTATCACTGGAACACTGCCTGTTCTTTCAGGACCTGCCATCATCTGCGGATGGGCATTCAATGATTGTATTGTGTGTGTGTGTTTCATTCAGAATCAGATCCGTTATCGTTGCTATAAGAGAAAATCTGTGGGTTCACATCCAGTGCATTTGTAGATTTGCGTGCTTTTCTTGCCACGGGCGCATACATGGGACATTGTGTGTGTGTGTGTGTGTGTGTGTGTGTGTGCGTCTGTGTGTATGGGGATATTGTCTGTATCGGCTTTTGGTACTAATGTTCAGGTCTGTGCTTGCATGTGTGAACATGAAATTGTTCGGTTCTGTGCATGCTATTGCTATGTTGTATATTATTGTATGTATGTGTGCATTTCCACGAACAGTGTAGATGAGTGTGGAGAGTGCATTCATCCCTCATCAACCACTTCCCCTTGGGCTTACGAGAGTTTTTTCTGCGTACCTCTCATTTTTGTTTGTTTCTCTCTGATACTGTATTGATGCCGGTACCTGTACCTCGATGTGTTCCTCTATCTGCAGTCACCTTTAACCTTCGGTCAAGTTAACGTTCATTGTGCTCTATTTATCGTGCGAATCAAAATAAACAATAATAACACAAGTCGTGCTAGAGTGACGACATGTGCGTGTAGTAGGGTTGATGCGATGGGACGTTATAATTAGGTGGAACAGAACACACATTGGGCAGATTGATTGGGCATCATTGATTGTGCTCAGTCTAAACAGTGAACATAATAATTATCTCCAGTGACAGGCTGTAGCGGCTAGCCTCCAATAGGTAGCTGGCACTAGTCGCTACTGCTTGTTTGACAGGTGCCGCCAGAACCCCTGTTGTGTCATGCTATAGATGCACATGCCCTGTTCTGGGGCATACGGAGGTACTTTGATTTTGTTGACTGCATGTAGACAGCATCCAATAGTAGTACTCGTAGACCTTGGCTCTTTGTAGGTCAACCACCATCGCATGGATCGATCGGTGACTATGCACTTGGAGGTTGGAATAGCCCGCGCTGAACAGATCTTGCCATGGCCCAGGGAGTGAATTTGTCCATACCATGTTGCAAGCTCACAGTTGTTTGGGCAGGTTTTGAGCTGCACCACGAAACAAAGCGAAATAACGGCGTGACTGTAGAGCAAGGAAGCGGCGAGACGGCACTTCCAGGACAAGACAGGCAGTAGAGATGTGTTCACAGCACGAGCAACCTCTCAAACCCTGCCGGTACTCCACAGTTACAAGAAAATGTCGGACTGGACGACGCGCCAATGCAAACCTGCTACATCCACCCAGGCAGATAGCTGCCAAACCAGGCCAATGTCGACCCACTGCATACCGGTATGTCAATGTCAAACAGATCCTGCAGGAGAAGACTGGGATGATATTGGCGTCCAGTGTACGGACACCAGTCACATTTCCTGCGTCTTTTGCAGCATACAGGATAGACTCATCACTGTAAAGTCCACTACTTCGTGATTTTTATTTGTAGAATACATGACAGGCGTATTCAGTGTGCCTCGCAGGACTGCGAGATGCTGCAGAAGACCAGGTTCGACCTTTCTGGACCGCCATTCACCGACGGTGGGCTACACGATGCTGGAGGAACTAGATTCCAGTGAAAACCCAAGATTCCTTTGCTCCTGGACGCTCCGACGTGTTGTGATATCTGCCAGGTGCGCAGTAACTAGTATTTTCATCGCTATAGCGAGGACGACGCCGATCGGCAAACTCTCGCTCACAGCCATCACCAGCCTCTCAAAACCATCACTTGGCATCCCCCAGAGGTATAGGAGAAAGCCAAAACAGCTCTCAACAAACAAAAGCTAAGGACGATGGAAAGAGAGCATGTCAAAAAGAAGACGAACAGTATGAAGTTCAAATGGGTTTGAACACTCGTACCACCAACTATACCACTTTCAATAAATCGTGACGCCATTTTGTTTTAACACGCATACGGTCCACTCGTCAGATCGTCTCCGATTCAAGCACACGGGTCTGCCATCGTCTACGCTTGGTGTGGCAGTTGAGGGCAGGGAGTAGTAACTTACTACTTCATTTTTGAGAGCAAGATGGTCAGTGGAGCCGCAGATTCAGCAGGTCTTTGGCAGCACCGTACAGGAGACCCACATCCTCGAATCAAGGACCCAGCAAAAAGTGGGTCGCGAGTATTTCAAAAAGTGTTTATCGGGCAGCGCTGAAATTTGGCATACCGTTAGCAGGCCGTATGTTGATGGTATTTGTGAAAACTAAACGAAATCGGAACAAGTTTAGGTACAATTTCAGGGTGTTTCTGTTTTGGTACCCTGTGTCTCATTCGAGCACCCGGGTCTAGTCACTTATAGCTATAACAAGAGTTCATAACCTCCGATGATGGGGGGTTATGAACTCTTGCTTATACATGTACCAAGAGTCCATTATGCACTCTTGCTTATATTACTGATAGTCACTGATCGTGGTCCACAACCAATTTGCACACAAAGTGCGAGAGAAGAGTGATAGCCAGCCACGGCAAGAAAAGAATAAAGGAATAAAGAAAGAACGATAGACAAGAAGCCAGCAAGGAGATCCTATTGTACTGCATTACTATGATGCGATCGAAGAGCATTTTTAAAGCTGGAAAGACAATAATAATAATAATAATCAGTTTCAGGATTACCCAAACATGCTGAGGATCTAGGAAGTTAGTTGCAGCCAAAAGATGTAGGACAAAAACCGAGGAGAGTTGGTAAATGCGGCTGAATTAGCACGAGGAAGTGAGAGACTATTACGAGTGGACCGGGACAGAGAAAATCAATTGAATATGGAGAGATGAATGGGAATTTTACCTAGGCGAATTCTGTGGATCAAAATGCAAAGCTGCTGTTTGCGATTATCTTGCAGTGGCCGAGTATTGCTGATATTGCCGATGTGGTTAGGTGATAGGAAGAGTGCCATTATGGGATTATCCACTCTTGGTGATAGCAAGGCATATGATTGTGGTGTGGCATCACTGTGGCAGTGTGGGCAAGAGTACGGGTTATGTACTCTTGCTGTGGGTGAGTACTGGAGTACCGGTAGGCTATGGCAGTAGTGGTACATGGCAACGCGGATGTGCGAATCTTCTTTACACTAAATGCCCCATATACCGGTATGCCGCGTGAGTGAAACCTGTCTAATCCGACCGCTCAAGGGACCTTACAAGTGTGGTCCCAGTGTACAGGTACTAGGTAGTGTCCGTATCCAGTGCAGTGCCAGTTGCACATCCTTTGTATTGGTCCTGGTTGTAGGGGTTCTCTTCTGGTGGCCAACTTACTTACTTATCAGCCTCGAAGTGGTCGCTTTGACAGCTTTTAGGTTTACTGTACAGTAGTATGTTTGGTTCATTATTGATCTACGAGCACTTTACAACACGGCTTGAATCAGGGAGTAATAGTACTTCCTGGCTTGAATGCTGCTAACATGGTAGCAATCAGTTCCACTTCGTTTCTACCACTTATAAATCAGCAATTCTTGTTCATGGAGATCCTTCCTAAGGCCGTAAGGGTCTTAGCAAGAGTACATAAAGTTTATGTACCGGTACTCTTGGTCTTAGCCATTGGCATTCATTGAAGAATCGGAGATAGACAATCATCTTCAACAACAGTCACTGTTCCCATTTTGAGGCTACAAAATTAATGCGTCTGGAAGTAGTTTATAAGTCAGAACTGGTGACAGACAAAGAGAAACTCGTACAGCACATGTATCCGTCCCCGGGGGATTATGGACTCTTGGAGTCTTGGTCACTCGTGCCAAGAGTGCACGTACCGTCGTACTTAACTCTGACTCTGAGCCTACTGATCCTACTCATATTACTAGGAGGAGGGAGATATTAGTGGTTGCATGAGATACTCAGACTACAACCTGACTACCCGATCTTGTCACATGGATGATGCTAAAAGATAGCATGTGTTACCAAAGTCGGTGTAACAGTAACCGAGGTAAATTCCCCGCAATAGCCAGCGATCCACTGAGTCTGTGTTGGAATATCGTCATAATTCTAATGCTAGCCAAGTTGCTACTGAATAATCATGGTATATCGCTGCGCCGTTATTTCGCACGCGTAGCTTTTTAGAATACATGTACTTTGAAGTAGAGTCTACATGGAAGGCGTATTCGGGAGTCTTCTATTCGAGTTTGTGTCGTGGCCTCGCCTTGTTGTTGCTTTGAGTTTGATGACGGCGACTGGAATAGTCACGCCGAGTACCCAGTCGTGCAAATGGGGTCTCCTTTATTTTTGTTGTAGCGAGACACACGCACACGATGGCGGTACGTATTGTGGTGGACGGACACGATCAAATACATGACCACTACATAATGTACAGTAACCACGAGCATTGCGTAGATCTACGCCTTGCACAGTAGGCTAGTCAGTGGTTTTGACACCGACCGTGGACGTGGATCAAATCTACATGGCATTGTACATAATGTCATTGTACATGTGCGCCGTTTCCATGCAAGACGCCAGTTACAGCGAAAGGAACGTCTGCTCGGATACTGAAGATGTCAACGCGGGAATCGCGGGCTTTCATGATTTCAACGAATCCACCAGGCCACTCAGTTTCACTCAGTTTTTAGTTTCGCTGTGGCAGACGAATGAGTCAGGCGTCAACATCCTTCGGACGGATGTATACGGTGTAGCTGAGGAGAGAGCAGATCGCAGAGACGAGAAGGTTACGTCTGTACAATGCCATTGTCCTCCCGAGTCTCATACAACTGTGAGGCATGGGGATTGACGGCAGGAAACCTCTTCAAGGTTGACGTACTCCACAGAAAGCAACTTCGATGCATCCTGGGTATCAAGCTGCAAGACAATGTCAGCAATGAACGCCTGTACGAACGTTGTGAAACCTGCCCAATATCCACCCTGATTAAACAGCGAAGGAGGAGAATGACAGGACACATCCTGAGAATGTCCCCCAACACGCCCGCCCTCAAAGCCATGAACATCTACTTGACCCAAGACTCCCGGGGCCGGTCAGGGCGCCCAAGAAAGACGTTGCCTACTTGGCAACCTGCGTTGCGGAGGACATGAGAGAGGCTGGAATGACTTTCACCACAGTGCGGGATCTCGACCTGGCGGGCAAGGGACAAACCGGCATGGAGAGCGATGGTCTACAACTAATGATACTGAACTAGAACAACGGAAAGATTCATCAAGAGACAGCAGCGGACCGAACATTAGTGTTGCACAATATTAATGTTCCATTACGCGCAACTGTGTTATTATTATTATTATTACTTCGAAGTACTCAGTTTCGCAATGACTATGAAGGAGGGGGGGGGGGACTGAATGATGACCTGGTCACCATTCCTTACACATGATGATCATTGACATAACTTCGTGGTAGGTCGAGATCTTAGTATCATCTTACTGTCTGGTCACGTGACTGTTACACCATGTACACAGTCCTCATTAGAACCGCATTCTCATGAGTCACAACTCCAGACACTTCGATCAGAGACTGTATATTTCTTCTGACTTGAAAACAATCCCTGAATGCTGGGAAAAGCAACCTACTTGTCGCTACTAAAACCAAAACAAGAACTCAGCGAAGGCACCAACACATACATCATGCACTGAACACATACATCATGCACTGAACTGCCGGGCATGCACCTTGCAGTACTAATGAATCACCAAGAACACAAACACATGATACAACCAAACAGTGACCATAGGCTTTTAGCGCTAGTCATTCTTGAACAGGATGTGTGTTTCAAGGTTCAAGATCACACCGTATCACGGCCAAACTGTGTATTTCTGCCTGTGAGAAAAGAGTGGTCATTGGTGGATGATGAAGGTGTTAGATCGTCACCTACTTATTTACAATAATGCAGTTGTTTGCTGACTGGATCGGACAGTATCATAATCTGACTCTGAGTGCTGAACATATTATTTGCACCTAGAGTACGAGATAGGACTCAAGGAGTTTGCAGACAATAATAATTTTTAGAGTACTACTACATGATGTAGTAGTAGATCTCCTTGACGTAGTGTAGATCTACATGCATGAACTCTTGTCTGCACTGCATACACCTGTACTGATCACACGCTAGGTCCTCGTTGAGGTGGGGGTATGTAGTGGCGGTGGAGGTGTGAAAAGGTGTGTTTGTCAACAGCCGAATGTACCGAATTACCATAATGATTGTATCTCTTCAACCGCTTCAAGTTTTCCTCGGGATGTGTAGACTCCACTGTAGCCGCTTCAAGTTTTATGTTACCAATATAAGGACACCTCGTCACCACTCTTCAACCTAAAGCAAAAAGTCATAGTCATTCCTTACATGTATGGCTGTCACGGTTATCAGGCGGCTTGGTACCAGCACTGAGGTACAGGAAACGTTCACACTCGCCTGACTGTAGCCTGTACTGTAGTGTAGTGCTGGATGTCAAGATCTGACGGAACACTTCCATGATGTGTTGTCACCTGCACTGCTGCAGCTTGACAGGTAACATCTGGACGATCAGGTCACAGTGTGCCATTGAAAAGGCATTGTATCCAGTGACGTCTGATCGGTGTGGAGGCTTGTATTCGAGATGATCTGGAATGGCCCGGTACCATTGCGGTAATCATGCTACACGACATTGTGTAATGGGACCTTCTCGCTTCAACACCACGTGGCCGCACAGGTACGCAGTGCTGAGTGAAGCAGCCATCATGGAGTGCGGCAGTCGAAGCATTATGTCGCCGAGATCAAGTGAATAAACTTGAAGAGTTGGCGTTCACGCTGCCAAAAGAGCACACCAAATATCCTTCGTTTCCATCTGCGTGGAATTTACAACCCACGAACAACATAATAATCAAGCTTGAATTGTACCCGCACGTGGGGCGGTGCGAGCTTTCACATCTACATAATCATTACGACATTGTAGGACGTTCGATGGTCATCACTGGTGGAATCTACATGGCGATAGGAACATCGTTGCGAGCACCGTCGTCAAGTTCTTGCTTTACTCGATCCACTCCACACACTGTGACACAGTGATGACCTGGTGACGCCGTGTGCGCGCCAAGTGCAAGAATCACTTCAGATGCCGCAGTATCAGTTTCACAGCTCTGAGCTGCTGGTCGGCGAGATAAACATTCGAGTAAGCGATGAAGTAGCACTGGCAGCGGAGGAATTGTGTTTTGCGTTTGGCCAGGCACGTGTGCGCCATTGGCTTTTCTGTGCGGTGTACAGTGCGATAGTTTATAGGGGTGACGGCAGGGAGCGGAGTCGTCAGCATGGTAGGGTCGTTTCTGCGGGCGAAGCTTGAATTGTTCCGCATGATGTCCGCATGATTGCTTTGGCCTTGCGCTGATGTTCTGCAAATATAGCGACCATCGGGTCCTCGGCTGCTGCTACGCGATATTCGCCAGGATTGGCACGAAGGCGTATGCACCACCCGCTTACCGTGACACATGCCATGGCCCAGTCCGTCCGTCAGTGGAATTCGAGCTTGGAAGAAAGGAGGTGGATGCCAAGATGGGAAAGGCCCGAAGGTCAAAGCTTCCACCGCACGGCCCGTAGACTCTTCGTTGCGAACACGCGTAGATCTACACTCGCTGTTCCGTTCACCTGCAGCATGCACCCCGTGGCCTTGGTGCCTGGTGGTATCGGGGCGAGTAACCAGCGTCACCCCGAATGTTGCCAACCTCAGCTCAGGGGAGCTCAGTGAAGCTCGAGATGCTGCGAGTCGATCTACCCGTGAAACTAACACGCCAGACTTGGGTAACGTGTTGGCTGACAATGGAGAAATCCTACACGCGCCACGGGCTTAGCGGGCAGCGGCACCACGGCAGTACACGGCCTCAGAGTTCCTTCTTGCAAGATCTGCGAGAAACGGCGAAAGCGGGCGGCCTACCTCACGTTTAAAACTGAGTTTGCTGGTAGTGGTCGGCAGAAGAATCGGATCAGACCCAGAGCCAGGATCTCAGGAGGTGCGCTGAGAACGCGGAGCCATGCAGCAGTCAGCACTTGTGCCGAACCGGTAACGAGATACTGAAGACCTCATGTCCTTTACGAGTGCCACCTAGTGCCGTCGTCGGTCAGAAGTCCGTAACGAGCGGTTGATGGGTTGGAAGTGGGGTCACGAAACTGAGTTTGCACCTTTTTGACGCCCTCCTGTTGGTGTTGGGTTCCACGCGGTTCGATCAGAATTATCTAGTTCTACCGACTGTTATCGTCACGTCGAGTATGGCAACAACACAACACAGACAGTTCACCTGTCAATACTCGTCGATCTCAGCAGCTTGCTGCAGTTCCGCAGCTAACGCGCCAGTTTCGAAGTGGCGATGGTCTTTCGTCTTTCTAACCGCTGTTCTTCTGTCCGTCACTGTGACGCCAGCAAAGTGTTCTGCGCACGAGCAACGACAACGTCGCGCCGCCTCAACCTCAAGCAGCACGAGGGAAAGGCAGACCAAGAGCGACAGCAACTTCAAGGTAAGGGCTTGTGTCAGGCTCGGTGTACAAAGTATGTAGCGAAGTATGATCTGATCGAATAGAAGAATAGAAGGTGGCTGTGGGGATGTAGGACAGTGATACACGAACAGTGGTGTAAAAGTATTGACTGAAAGCATAGGCTATCCGTCACAGCTTCTCCATACATACCACTGGTACACGGTGTTGGTTGACAGCAACGAAACAAGGTTTAGATAATACCAATACCGGTATTGTACAGGTACAGGGTTACACTAGCACTTTTGTCCAAGGAGACTGAGAGATAGAGAGACAGAGTGGCAATGAGATTCTAGTACATGTACCACACTGATAAGCATCATGATTCAGGGGGCAAGGTTCAGCTTTACTCAGTGTAGCTATCCCCTATCCCTCAGCTTTACTCAGTGTAGCTATCCCCTATCCCTCAGCTTTACTCAGTGTAGCTATCCCCTCAGCTCCACACTGTGTAGCTATCCCCTATCCCTCCTCTTAGTCTTACATTTTACAACGGATGTGCTGTACTTAGTACTACTTACGTGTTCAGCAAAGCCTGTGGATGCAAATTGTTCACAGGTTACTGTGTGTACCATTACCAACAGACATCATATCCACCAGTGAGACTTGGAGCCAGCCTTATTAGTATGCTAGGCTATGTCCAAACACCCAGTACACATCACAGAAGTACCTTTCATACAGAACGTCATATCACAAAAATGTACTACAATGGTGTGCACTATACCGGCGGAGCATGTACCACTGCATACCACAACTGTGTAGTACACTTACTGCTACACCCCATACTGGTACAGTCCCTGAGGAACACTGCTCGGTTCAGGGCAGTGTGTGCTCTGCATTGCGCTATGAGGTCATCATCATCATACTCCATGGGATCCAGTAGCAGTAGGCACACGGTGTGGTGGGTTTGTGGAAGGAAGTGAAATGGCCTGGTTGCCCTGGGAGCCACCGGGCTCTCTCTCTCTGTCTCTCTCTTACTCTCTCTCTCTCTCACTCTCTCTCTCTCTCTCTCACTCTCTCTCTCTCTCTCTCTCTCTCTCTCTCTCTCTCTCTCTCTCTCTCTCTCAAGGTGTTAAAGGGGAAGTTAAGCCTAAAATCAAATTTTCACCAGTTGTAGTCTTCGGGGTGCTGAGTCGAATGGCCGTGGTCCGAGGAAGCTGAGACGCTCCCTTCCTACTTTAATCCCAATCGAACTCGCGCACTTCCACCGAAACTGGGTGACTGCGCCCTACTAGATGGGGATTTGTATGCAAAATGTCACTAAAAGCGCCATTTCGTTCTTATAAAAGCACGGGTGACCGCGATTGGCCAATATGTTGTAGTCTTTTGGACGCTCAGTCGACTGGTTTTGGTCCGAGAAAGCTGCGATGCAGCGTTCCTCCTCTATTCCAAATCGAACATGGTTGAACAAGCGGTCACGTGCTCCTGCGTGCCCAAGTCACCTGGTCACCGCGCCAGCAGGCGACAACTTTCACACCAAGGTTCAACTCGAGTGACAGGACTGCACCCAAAAAAGGTCAAACAGGCTGTAAGTTGTACCCTGCAGGCACGGTGACCAGGTGACTGGTGTACGCAGGAGCACGTGACCGCTTGTTCAAGCATGTTCGATTGGGAATAAGGGCCGAACGCTGCATCGCAGCCTTTTCGGACCAAAAGCAGTCGACTCAGCGTCCAAAAGACTACAACATATGGGCCAATTGCGGTCATCCGTACTTTTATAAGAACGTAATGACATATTGCATACAAATCCCCATCTAGTAGGGCGCAGTCACCCATTTTCGGTGGAAGTGCGCGAGTTCGATTGGGATTAAAGTAGGAAGGGAGCGTCTCAGCTTCCTCGGACCAAGACCATTCGACTCAGCACCCCGAAGACTACAACTGATGACATTTTGATTTTTGCCTTAACTTAACTTCCCCTTTAAGTGTAGATATTGCATGACCCAGTGGCTGTTGAACCAAGTTGTGGGCAGGTGTGAACTGCTACACGAAATTGATAGGGGCAGGTCCTGTCACTGAGGCGAAGCTTTGCCAACGGCAGCAATGCAGCCCTTGAAGTTAGCAATTGCAGCCAGTAGCATTGCATGTGTAATACTTTTTAAGTAAATGATTAGAAATTCATTACCCTCTGTCGGAGCTATATTGCTGCCTTTTGGACCGACGCTGAGCTATTCCAGGAAGAGCCAGAAAGGTCTGAATAGGAGACCGTGCATGATGCAATCACAGTTGTAGCAGCATCTCCTTAGCCCTGGAGGCTACAGTAATACCGTCAGAACTGTTGACCTGCAAATGCAATTAGAAACTCGAAAAGGAATTGCCTGTCCTCCCAGTGCTGGATATGAATGTACTTCTGGTGCCCTTCTGAAGCCGAGTCTAGTTTATACGTTCAGCTGTGTCTGTTGAGGCTAAAACTTGAAGTTGCAAGTCACGTACATGTATGTCCTAGCTGTTGCTTTGTTCCCTTTGGCGGCCGGGCAGCTGTGGGCTGCTCTGCAACTGTGGTGCTCAAATCGTGTTATGTGTACAACTCGTGAGCTCAGCATGCGACTATGTGATGATCAGTGCATATCTCTAGTGACTGGTGCTTGTCAGTTGTCACAGTAGTTCATTCTACATGATCTACATGATTGGGTCTCAGCCTGACAACACTAACTGTGCTGCACTGCCCATTTGTGATGTTACCCACCTCTAGCATTTCGCCGCCAAGATCGTTCGCAAGCCATACAACTTCACCGAGGACGTTGTCGTGAAGGTAGGGAGCCATGTTCACAGGGCACGCAAACCAGAAGAGTCCTGTCGTGAAATAAGTTATTTGTTGAATGCCGGAAATGGCAGCTGGTGAACAAAACGGGTGCAAGTGTCATAATGGCATGCATCTGGTGTTGTGTGTTGGGGTAGAGCCCACCTTGCAAATCATGTAGTTGGGCCTTTTTGTCTAGCGAAGAATCCAAAACAAGAAGCATTCGATGCGTGGAGGAGGGCCTCCAGAATATACTGCACCATGCTTAGCCATCACAGTACCGCCTTCAAGTTCTATTTCTAACCTACCAGACATGATTTTAAAAGGCTGTGTCATGTTCTAGGTTTTGTCGGGTCCTATCCCATCTCCGCTCCTTCGGCAGCTGGTTTGACTAATCAGATAGGCCTACGGGCAGCCAGCACACAATCATGGTAGTGCAGGTCACATTATGCACTCCTCAGTTCCTTCCAGTTTGTGGCCAGCAAAAATGCCAGCATTCACTCAAGTCACTCAGTCGAAAACACCATCCGACGAGCAGGCGCTCAGCTACACCAGCAAATGATGATAGAAAAAAATTGAAAAAAGTTGCCAATATTTTGCCCATTGTCTTGAGCATCAACCACAACAATTGCTGAAACTTTAAAAAAAGAATGTCATTGATGGTCAATGCTCCCAAAGTTCACCTAGTGCCAGCAATGCCAATATAGCTCGTGTGGTGTGTGTGTGCGCGCATGCGCGCGCGTGTGTTGAGGTTCCTATTTATATATTGAAACCTGAAGTAGGCCTGCTAAACTGACTTACTTGTCTGTTCACCCGTGTCTGTCTGTCTGTGCAGGGGATATCTGTGCATGACGACATCTACAACGAAGTAGTGTTTCTACGGCACATTCTGAACTTTGTCGTACTGCCGGGAGATGGCAGCGACACGCGGCCAGCAAGGACATGCCGTGATCTGATGATCGCACACCCGGGATTCCTGGATGGTAATGAGCTCCCCCTTTGTTCTGTATTTGTTGTATTTGTATTTATGGATTCTCCACAGGCCTTACTGCGGCCTAAATCGAGAGAGTCTCCATGTTGCTGTGGCGCAGCCAGTGGAATCCGTCCCCTGTGAATAACAGCAGCATTGGGCTCAAGCATGTACATGCATATCCCTTCTGCCACTGTGCCCGGGTCATCATCGCGGCCCGACGCAGGCACTAATTTCAGAGACAGTGATGACTTTACGGTAGTTCCAAGTACAACAGTTCAACTAGATGATCTACAGAACTGTTTATGCAAGCCCCTACTTGCCATTCACTGGCACGAGCTGGAGCTGTATAAATGTCCTGGGATGATGGTCAGGCTCTGCTTTGTCATCATGCTGACCTGGGACTTACTTGTCTTTGCATAAAACACAGAGCACGATGGGCATATGGCATAAAATTACAAGCAACAGATAATTATTACACAGACCTGTTGCATCAGCGACAGTAGAAATTGGCTACAGAATGCATGCATGAGCAAGCGTAGCGGTTTTGGGAATAATGTCAGTCACAGGGCGAAATCTCGGTTTGCAAGAAAGAAAATTCAGGCCAGAATGGCTTATACCAAGAGTACATAACCCCCAAGAGTGTGCAACGCCGATCCAGCTCTGCATAGGGTCTTGGTCGAGCGGAATCGGATCTTCTGATGTCATGCGTACACTCCACACCAGCGCAAGGACGGTCTCGAGGCAGGGCACCATTGTTTTTGATCCAAGAGTACCCGCGACTCACCGGGTTCCCCTCAGATGTGTACGGTATTATGACGCAAAGATCCGATTCCGCTCGACCAAGACCCTATGCAGAGCTGGATCAGGCGTTGCACACTCTGGGGGGTTATGTACTCTTGCTTATACTGGACAAATGTCCGCTAGCACAAAATTCGGGTAAGCAGGAAGTTATTCTCTGGTCGCCAAACCGTGATTTGTGTTAAGTGGATTCCACTGTGTATGTACTGCTGATTACTTCTGTTACGTTCTATTACGTACTGCTGTAAGACCAGATATTTAACGTCAATTAAAGCTAACGATCTCTGGATTTTTGTTGGCAAACGAGGTGAAATGTTAACGAATTCCGTCTGTCGAAACTGGTGAATGACTGTACACACGTACATTGTTTTGCACATAACGGCTTCAAATTTTTTTAATAGTCGTTAGAGTTAAGTGTTCATTAAAATTAGTTGTCTTACACTGCTGTGACTCAAGAATTACACGACAGGTATGTGAGCGAGGAGATTGGAGAGATAACTTGCCCGGGGTGAGTTTCACATCAACTTCGCTGTTTCTTCCTGCAGGGTTTTACTACGTTGATCCAAACGGAGGCTCAACGGCCGACAAGATACAGGTTTACTGCAACTTCACAGGTGGAGGTTGGACAGTTCTGGAGCCATCCGTGCGCCGCTCGCGCATGGCAGCATTGTCTCAGCGAGGTGTCAAGGGCTATGACAATTACACCTGGTACTCCACCATGGATAGGCATTTCAAAGTAAGTGCTTCTTGACGAGCCCAGTCGCTACCACTATTTCGAATTAAAATTTTAAATGAAAATGCTGAGCAGAAGGCTAGCTACATGGAATTCTTCAACTACGGTGTTGTTGTTCTTTGTGCTAGGTTGACTACCCATCGGAGAGCCAGTTGAGACTACTCCGGGCACAGAGCACACTGAGCCGGCAGCTGCTGACGTTCCGCTGCGCACGGCGGTCCGTGTTCCCGCGCACCCAGGTGTCGTCGGGCCAGGCACCCGAAGCGGTGCACCTGCGTGGCAATGACCACTCCATCATTAGCACCTCGGGCGATCGGCACGTGGAAGTGGATGCTCGCCGGAATGACTGCGATGTAGGTGATGTTTTATCTACAATCAGCCTTGCTGCATTTGGCAATCATTTCCCTGATCAGAACATTTTGCTCATAGCAAGGCTGCACTTGAACAGTGTCCTTTTTTGACATTCATGTTTAGTTTCCGGCAATTTCAACTGAGATAGTGTCAACAGAATACAGCACGTATCGCCTATAAGGTTGGCGGCTATAGTGATCAACTTCTCAAATTCATTTTCATTTGCCATAACTAAGTATACACAGTTACCGCGTATAGTAATAATCGTCTATAGTAATATGTCGCCTATAGTGATCAAATTCAATTTTCAAATTTGCCCTGTGTTATTTCGTCAGTTCTACTTGTAGTATTAGTTGTCCAAAATGCCTCCATTGTGAGGATATGCTGACATTGTGTGTCAGGAGCCTTGGTTGCACAGGCATGATAGGGTGCATTTATCACAGTAGGAGTACACAGGACGTACGCTGCAACCAACTATGCAGTGTGTATGTGTACGGCACGCTGAGTCTTTTGATACCCCACTCGCATACAGTACATGCAGTATCGGTCATAGTAATAATTATATCGCTTATAATGATAAAGTGCTCAAAATCAAAGACCAACGCTATAGGCGATACTGACTGTAACACTATTCGAATACCTGTATGTCCTAGAGTAGAAAATAATCGTCGTTGCAAATCCGTCCGCTAAACTGTGTTACCATTTCTTGTATTCCTTTCCCTGTGTTCAGGAACGAGTTGCTAAGGGTCGCACCGTACTGCAGCTGTCGGCCTATGGCGCCGCCATGGCACGCTTGCCTGTCCACGACTTTGCGCTGCACGACTTCAAGCCCTACATACACATGGCCGTCATCAACAAGGCAACCCTGATGTTCCTCTAATCCCCCGGCCCGGTCTGGCTTGACTGGGCCAGGAGCAACCGTGGACTGCAGCATAGTGTTGTGCTGCCGCCGTGAATCAATACCCCCCCCCCCCCCCCGCCCCGTGGCTGGACCGACTTGGATCACACGCACGGGTGAACATTGGCTTTCTAGGCACCAATATCAGCAAGGGTGGAATCCTACACTGAACTGTACAAATGGTCTTGAAGATTATGCTTTCGATGTGCACATACTTGTAGGAGACTATTTTGATAATTTTATAATACATGACAATGTAGTAATGTAGAGGGCACTGCTGGAAAAAGTACTTGGCATCAAAATGGCCTACTTTTGGTATTATACCATACACGTTTTCACTCCCTCCCCACTCCGTTATCAACCGAGCCATCTGCCTCACATTTATTTAATACCCACCCGAATGTTGAGACAAGCCAATCAGCTGTATTGTCAAGATTAGGAAATATACTAGCTCCATACTCTATGAACAAGATGTCGCGACATCGACGGTAATTTGTGAAGAAGGTGGCTGTTCCAAACATTGGAGCCATCTTCTCCATAACATTTTTTATTTTTACAATCGGGCCACTGGCAGTGTATACATGGAATTGCAACGAATAGCTGACGTGTCTTATGGACATCTGCAAGCTGTGTCCAACTGGTACTGAAAGCAGTATGTGTGGATGGGTGACGCCATCCGACCGTGTGCTGCCCGTGGGACTGGATTTGACTTCCGGGCAGTCGTGTAACACTAACAGTTGGACTGCTTATCTGCGGGACATGTTGAACTGGAGCTCTACCGTGACATGCATGACGTCCTCATGAATTAAGTTGTGCCCACCGTTGGCAGCCAATGCTAGTAGTATCTAGCCTCAGGGTACATTATTGCACCTAGTCCGTGCAAACTGGTATTCCAAGTTGCCAGCTACCGGGATCCTTGGCCTCGGTCTTGAAGGGATTTCACTCAAAAAGCTAGTACAGTATGATGGCGGCTTCTGAGCAGCCAAACTCCTGTACGTGTCCGTGTTGCTACGGAAATAAGAACGGTTTGTACTTGGCATGAAAAAACATCTCCCATGTCCATTGTGGAAACATAATTATACTGAAGCATGAACTGAGTTACTGTAGAACATAGCCAATGAACCATGGAACCAATGAGCCATGGTGCATGATACAAAACACTTTGACATATTCCACGAAAACTTGAATACCTTCCAACGCTCTTGTAAATTGTAATCATATGAATGACTGCATGTATCACACTCCCGCGTTGTCGAAGGCCATGAAGCCGAGTACGCCCCGCTACGTGACATCATTCGGCAACAGTTCACGCCTGCTGTCCTGGGTAGAGAGGTCCTTGAGCGAGAACATCAGCTACTCGCCCTCCCTGCCAAGTTCGGTGGCCTCGCCATCACCGATCCTACCGAAACAGCACCGGGTGCCCATGCAGTGTCGAAAGATGCTACTCGGACTTTGACGCGCTCCATCTGCTCCGGTCAGCCAGTGGTCATCAATGACCATTCTCGTCATTGCCAACTAGCGACGAGCCAGGCAAGCCGGATAAGGGACGTGCAAGCAGGGGCACTCAGCAAGGATCTTCTTCAAGACCTCCCCAAAACGGAACGGCGCACTCTCTCCCGCATCGTCGACGGACATGCTTCCGGCTGGCTGACCGTCCTACCGCTCCGTCAGGAAGGCTACGACATGTCCGCAACCCAGTTTCGGGATCAGCTGGCAATCCGCTACGGCAGGCAGCCCAACTCTCTTCCATCTCACTGTGACGGATGTGGCGCCCCATTCACCTTGCAGCACGGCCTTGACTGCCATAAGGGCGGCCTTGTCAAGAGAGGCCACAACGACCTCCGTGACAGTGATGCCAAGCTTGCCGACATTGCCTTCGGCGGCGTCACCATCGAGCCGATCCTCATCCCGGAACAGGACAGGAATGGTCGGCCTATGCTCCAAGCGGACTGGCTCGCTCGCGGAGTATGGGAAGGCAACCGGGTGGCGTTTTTCGATATCCGCATCGTAGATGCTGACGCACCCAGTTATGCCAAGGCCAACCTGTCCTGGAATGCCACCGCCAACAAAGCAGCTGCAGCGAAGAAGAGGAAGTACAAGCATGCCGCTGAAGAGCTACGAGGCTCTTTCACTCCTCTGGTGTGTTCCACTGATGCTGTCCTCCACCGCGAGTACAGTGCGTACCAGAAGCGTCTCGCCAGCCGCTTAGCAGCGAAATGGGAGAAGCCCTTCTCTGCCATGATGGCTTGGGTACGCGTGCGCACTCAGTTCGCCATTTTCAGCGCCGTGGACATGCGTCTGCGAGGCTCCCGTCGGCGTCTTATGGGACTCTCCGTACATGACGGTGCCGGCGTTGGAATCGGCCACTGAGTCATGTTCTCGTTCTGTTTTTCTAACTTATTATACCTTTTCACTGATGGTCCTTTATCACTGTCTTTTTCTCACTGAAGCTTATTCATTGTTGTTTTTTTGTTTGTTTTTTTTACCAGGCGTGGGCCATCCCCTGATTTCATAGGTGCCAAACATTTTTACGTTTTTCAAAAAATAAATCAATAAAAGATATAAGAGTTATGTATCACACTAATTCATCTCTAATATGTACATGTTCCCGTCCACGATTGAGTATTGGGGGAGTGGCCGTTTTCAATTTCGGTTGTTATTGTTATCATGTCACATTGTGGGCCTGTGCTTCTCTGGCCCTTCTTAGAAAATCTGGATCCGTCACCCAGCTTTTGCCTTGGCAGTCTTGCTTCCTTCCCGGGAATGCATAGTGATTCCATACTTGCCAACCCTACCGGAATTTCCGGGAAAATCCCAGAAAACTCGCTTTCGTCCCGGTATACCGGAAAAGTTATAACATTTACCGGATTTTCGAAAATGTCCGTCAGCACCTTTTTTTGTTGATTTTCAATGTTTGGGACGCTCGCTCGCAGTGCTGGGCCCACAACGAAGGTCTACAGCGAGCTAGAACTTTTGAGTTAGCGCATGACAAAGTACGTTTTTGTCGTACATGCTGTACTATTTGCGAATGTTTTGTGGTCATGGTGACGTCACTATGATGTCATATACAATATTTTGCACAATTATGATGTAAAAATTGCAGATCAAGGAAATATGGGCAAAATCAAGGAAAAACGTCATCAGTGTCAAGGAAACTGTTTGCCAGGGCTAGGGGTTGGCAAGTATGTGATTCCATTCATGAATTCACCAAATGATCACATTTTTGTTTAGTCGATGTGGCTAGCTAGATATCCCGGGCATGGATATGGCAGGATAGTCACGATTCAACGACTACGTGACTGGCATGATTCACTGACTAGTCAATGCTAAATTTCAGGGTCGAGCAAACCTCAAACCACCAGCCTGTCAGTACTGGCGTCGAGATAGGGTTGCTGACCGGGTGTACGTACCATTCGGTCCATTGGCATTGTGCTTGCCTTGTGACAGCTTCACTTGTTGAAGTTGTTGTTGGCCATCACAGTACGAGTACAGTCTACAGACTGATGAGCTGACGAACACTGGACAATGCAGCTTTCAAAAAAATGATGAGCTGATCTACTATTCCAGCTCAGCAAAACAAAGTTCGAGGAAATAGCGATCTGTGCTAAGTCACCGAGAAAAAACAATGAGATTGCAGATCCATGAGAGATATCCAGAGCAGTAGCCACTACTGCTACATGTACCAGGTCTACTGTTGAACCACTTGAAAATCAAAAAGAAAAAAGTGAAACGGCGTGACCCCTGTCGACTGTGTCTGTGACGTAGATCTACGTGTGGTACATGTACTCGTAGATCTTGATTCTTGGCTTGGTGATCCTGACTCGATAGTTTGACCAGGCAGGCGCAGGCCCAGTACAGCAGCAGGGTCTATGCAGGGCTGGGAAGGGGGTGCCCCAGAATCATGAGAGCAGAAGGGTCTCGCGCTCGCATGCACACACAAACCACACACATGCAACAGGCATGCAGTAGTAGCCGAAGTTTTCTTTGAGTTCGACTCATTCTGAATCTCGGTGCAATCGTTTCAAGTTTGCTCCTCATTGCTAGTTACAATGTCAGTCCTCCGTCGTTCCTTACACTTACCACGCAAACTCAGCGGGGCTCTATGTGTGAGCAGGTTGGTTACTCCATGCCGCTTTGCTAAATTCCCCCACATGTTGTGCTGCGCAACAACCCATTGATTCTCAAGCATTTCTTTGCCCTTGATTTCCTATTCGCTCTATACCCCTGTATCGTTTGTGTCCATTTCGGACGTACGTTGCCAGATGCTCCTCAGGATATCCTGATATTCCTCCAGTTCAGAATGAGCCTATCCTGGATTTCCCTCCAAACTCTCCCGAGAGGGAGGCTGTATTCAAGGTACTGCTCCCGACTTTGTCGTGTTATTATTATTTTCTTGAGTGTTCTCGCGTTTTGTTCATTGGCTTTACATGTATTTGTATTCCTGGTCTTGCATCAACGCGAAGGAAGGAGTTAGGTAGGCGCGTGGAGGGACTTTGAAACAAAATTCTTTTCTTCGATACATTCATATCATGCTCTGAAAATAAATGCGCCATATCTACTGCGTACGAGTACACATAGCGTACACCTGACAGATGGCATACACATGGCGGCTTGGGGGTGTGTCGTGGGTATGTCAGTGCAAGGAAGAATGTTGGTTATTTGAGAATTCAGTCCCCGTCTAAACGTTTTGTTCATCTTCTTGTTTTTGCATCAACGCGAAGTTGCGTGCATGGAGTGATCAACACGATTCTTTCAAACGAAACATTTCCCAATGCTGGCTTTCATGCATGCTCAGAAAATATGCACCAAGTCCACCACTTTCCATGCATTTTTGAAGTCTGGATGTTATTATACTTTGGTGGTGATTCGTTTTGAACCTTATTTCTCGAAGCATCTAGAAAAACTTGAAATTCCCTGTACATGTGCTGTTGCAGGTCAGTGCAGTTTGGACTACAGGGTACAATGCAGTATAGGGGAAGTGTACCCTACATGCTCCTGACGTGTTATGCGCTGAGCATATAGAGGCAGGCAGACAGCAGAAAAACAATTTTTTTAACCCTTTACCATCCGACCAAAATTCCCCAGCAGTCCCAAATGCAATATTTTTCACCTTATTCTGAGAATATCCTCGGTTCTAATCAACCAATTTTCACAATCTTGGGCATTCTGTAAAGCTCTCCATGAGCTGCGTACATTGAGCTCAAACAGGACACTACCGAGATCACATATCCAGCGCCAGGGAGCTTCAAATACTTCCCATCGCTGAATATACGAGGAAATTCTCTCCTCGCCAGCCATTTCTCGCTCCTTCATCGTAAACATTCCAATTTTTTTTGATTGAGTTTCTTTTCATGCTGCCCACGCGCTCAAAGCGTGCCAAAGTGACTCAGCATGTCAGGAGATGGGAAATTCCCCGCTCAAGGTCAGTCACTCGGAAAGAAATTCGACTTTCGCCATGGCTGAAATGTCGAGCGTAATATCTTTGGAATGCGACAGCGCAGCTCTTCACTGATTGATGCAATGGAAAGCTGAGTTCTTCGGCTTCTTCCTAGATACTTAGTTTTGTAAATTCCGCCAAAAGACGATCGAGTTACGAATGTTTTAGTGTGTGCATGTCCATCAATCTCTAGAGATCGATTCAAGTACGCACGGATGGTAAAGGGTTAAACCCAAAAAAAACACAAGGCGAGACATAACTGATTTGTTTATGGTCGCCGCAGCTCATTGCTCCAGCATTCACATGGCTTCCCGGGGTACTAATAGTAATATGCAGGTTGCTCACGAACCCCTTGTTCTTTGCTGCTGGTCATGATCACAGTGCGAGCAAGCGCCCATCAAGCTTGCAATGCTTGTAAATGTGTGTGCATACATCCATCCTGTTTTAAAAGTTTGTTTGTCTGGTTGGTGAGAAATGGTGTGAAAGAAGAAGAGGAGGTTCTCCTTGACGGAAGCTTTTCCAAAGTAGAAGGTGGAGCAAAGAGCGAACGTTGAAGAGAACCAGTTGCATGTGATCTTAGTGCTAGTCATGCTTGTAGTTGTATTATTTCGGACATTTATAGTTTTCGTGTGCACGGATTGTCCGTTGTGTGCTCTTGGATGCAGGAGTACCAGAGATTAATGTCAGAGAAGCCGGTGGAAATTCCATGCATTGTCAATGGCGAGGAACGCAAGACCGGTGACATCAAGCACCAGCTGTCGGTGAGGTCTCACTCTCTCACTCGCTCACTCACTCACTCAGTCCCTCTCCTTGTGCTGTAGCACTGACGACTGATGTGCATTTACCGCTGGTGCATGTTGTTTCTCTGTTATTCTCAAGTTTCTGGGTTTTTTCTTCTCTTTCATGCTGTAGCCATATGACCAGGGGATCACCGTTGCCTCTTTCCATTATGCAGACAAGGTGAGTCAGTTCCTGGATATTGTATGCCTCTACAGAATATACCCACAGAGAGCATGTAATGCGTTAGTGTACACATAGCTGCACCTATCCTACCTATTGCGAAATTGGTGTGTGTGTGTGTGTGTGTGTGTGTGTGTGTGTGTGCGTGTGTGTGTGTGTGTGTGTGTGTGTGTGTGTGTGTGTGTGTGTGTGTGTGTGGTGTCTGCTTGTGCTTGTACATCGGCTGCAGCAAACCCTGGAGGATGCCATCAAGAGTTCTCTTGAAGCTCGGCACAAATGGGACCTTGTACCGTTTGAACAAAAGTAGGGTTTATGAACGCTATAATTATCACTTTGGCATGGTGCTTGAAGTTTTCTTGCTGGTGTTCTGTGGATGCTGCATGCATGTTCCATTGTTAGTTCAGCACTTTATAAGCTAGTACCCATGATAGGCCAGCAGGATTGAAGCAACCAACTTGTCCTATTCATGCACACCACAACAGTACTATGGAATTTGTTAACCCAACACTGTCCCTAATCCAGTAGACTGTCAGTCACACACACACACGCACACATACACACACACACACATACACATACACCCACACACACATACACACACCTCAGACCTCAGACCTGCCCATCGCGGAAGCGATGATAGCGAACAGCTATGTTAGACATAGCAACTTGTGCTGGGATTACACCATTCAACAGCTTGCAAGGCTGATGAATTGACCGCCACTATTTTTGCCTGGTATCCACCACACAGCTGATTGAAGTGACTTTTTCTGGCCAGTGAATCCCTATTTTCATTTTTCCATTTTTTTCTACACACACACCACACCACATACTCCGGCATACACAGCCATACACACACACCCACACACACACACACACGCGCGCGCGCGCACACACACAAAGTGCTGGGCGATACCGGCCACTGGGTGTAGATGTTCTGCCCAGAGTAGCTAGTGAGACTAAATGTCATACATGTAGTGAGTGCCAGGGTATATTCTAGGACGAATTTCCAACCGGTTACGGTACAATGAAGAGTCGGGGGGGGGGGGGGGGGTCCGGGGTTCCCCCTCCGGAAATATTTTTCAAAATACAACCCAAATATGGCACTCGACAGCAATTTAACAGATTTCTTGGTGCTGGAGTGTCGCGCGGAGCTGTTGGACTGTAGCAACGCCGTTGCCGTTGCTACAGCTCGATGACGCGGTTCGACCGTACAAACTCGTGACCCTAGTACCAGCCCACGCGGCTTCGCTGGAAGTATCCATCCAGAAAAAAGCGTATGACCATTCACAGCTCCATTCACCCACAGAAAAGTACGGGCGGTTGGAACTGATTTGTAACTTTTCAACCAGTCGCCAACTATTTCAACCGGTCGAAAACCGGTTGGGGCGGTTCTAGAAAATTCCCTGCTGTACATGTGTGTGAACTGTAAATGACAATGCGCCCGTAACCGATACTGATTGTAGTAGACAGTCTCCTTTTAAAATGGTCATTTTTGCTGTACGCCGCTGTGCTTGGCAGTTGACATGTTATGACTATCTTCCTACTCGTGTTTTCTTTGCCATAGTGTCATGACGATGTTTAGCTGTTATGTACAAGTCCAGAAGTGGTCTTCTGAACGTGAGAATAGCATTGATTTTTTCGTCAATTTTTATCCTCCATGGTTGTGTGGTGCTTTTCCTGATTTCAGAGCAGCAATATTCTTGAAAGCAGCTGATCTGATCAGTAGCAGATATCGTGCTCAAGTGCTTGCAAGCACCATGGTTGGACAGGTGAGTCATAGCTGCTGCTGGTAGCGTGCGACACTTTTGTGTGTGTGTGTGTGTGTGTGTGTGTGTGTGTGTGTGTGTGTGTGTGTTCGTGTGTGGGGGGGAGGGGGGGGGGGGGGGTGATAGAGTTATCCGGAACAAGCGGCCCCCCGCTGCAGTTGCTGCTGGCTGGATGCCTTTGGGTGCGCATCTTGTACAGTGTGCTGATGTGGACACATCTCGCTGTGTATGTACAGTCAAATCTGCCGTTAGCGACCTCTGCTGTAGGCGACTATCTACCGTTAGTGACCGATTTTCCGTGCACCGACGGTTTCACACACAAATTGATCTGTCGAGAGCGACCATCTGCTGTGCGCAACCAGCGACCGCGATTTCATGCACGGTGGCTGCATTCAAATCTGCTGGAAGCGACCGCGACCCACGTTCAGTCAGGTGCGAAACTGTACTTGCCAGTGCGCTGTCAACTGCAAGGTGTGAAAATGCGCTGTCTTGCAAGTGCGATCGACTGGCCCTCGCACCCTATTCTATTGAATATCCAATAAAATGATATGAAGTTGGTTGCTCCAACGAGGAGCACACGCTTCTTGCCGAACTTGACACTTGACTGACTCACGACTGCCATCCGGAGCACACGAGGAGCACGTCACACCTTCCGCTCGGCAAACCTGGAAGAAAGCACCACTCGTTGGAGCAACTAACTTCATGACTATTACCGCCAAGTCGCAACTTCTAAGTTAATGATAATTATTAAAAATGACATTATTCTCGTCGATTTGAGTACATGGAAGCATATACATGTATGCATGCCCGGTATGCCGGATTTACCATACATCTGCCGTAAGAGACCATCTGCCGTAAGAGACCGCTTTTTCTTGCACCCAGGGGCGGTCGCTTACGACAGATTTGACTGTACTGGCTGTTCCTGTTCAATGTGCTATTGAGCATGGGCCAGTCTGTTCTTTACGCAACGGCATGTACTGAGTAGCCACCGCTCATCTGTAGCACTGAATGAGATCCGTTATTAAAATTAAATTTTTATTTTGTCGTTTGTTGTTTTCTTTGGTTGCTTGATGTAGGGAAAGAATCTGTTCCAGGCGGAAATTGACTCGACGTGTGAATTGATTGACTTCTATCGCTTTGCTGTTGAGTATGCTAAGGTAAGTTACTTGTGCTTTGGATGCTTGATGCCAGTGTGTCATTGAATGGTTGTATTGGTAGCTGTTAGCGCTATTGTTCACCTGATGATGCTAACCGGTAAGAAGTTGTTAAGTGTTCCTGTGTGACTGCATTGCTCCTGCCAGCTAGGATCTTGTGTTCTCTGCTATGATGAGTCGTCTGAGCTGGGCGTTTTTTAATGTGTGGGTGATTTCTGCAATGTATTGTCGTTTAGGAGCTGCACACAACCCAGCCAAAGCACCACGCTCCTGGCAACTGGAATAGACTGGTTTACCGTGGTTTGGAGGTGAGTCGACCCCTATATCGGTTTGCGTGTGGGTCTCACAAGGCTCTTGTTAGAGCTCAGTATCAATTGTTTCTTTTCGCTTCCTTCTGGTATCATAGGTTCCAGCTTGTACTTTGGAGTGTCTCATTGTTGTTCGGTGTGTACCAGTGCACCTTTTCACCGGCGTGCATGTGATTAGCTGTCCACACATGTCATATGTCTGTGTGTTGGCGTCTGTCCATGCATGCACAGGGATTTGTTGCGGCAATTTGCCCGTTCAACTTCACAGCCATTGGCGGCAACCTGGCAGGAACACCCGCACTGATGGTAAGTCATGTTCAAGTCATTGCGAGCTGTGCAACAGGTGCAACCTCGGCATATGCCTCTATGCCTAGCAGAGTTTACTATCGTTGCCTTCTGCCATGGGTGTCTAAAGAGGTGTGCGTGCATGCATGTGTGTGTGTGTGTGTGTGTGTGTGTGTGTGTGTGTGTGTGTGTGTGTGTGTGTGTGTGTGTATGTGTGTGTGTGTGTGTGTGTGTGTGTGTGTGTGTGTGTGCGTGTGTGCATGTATGACATGTTGATGCGTGGCTATGTATGTAGGGCAACACGGTACTGTGGAAACCATCTGACAACGCCGTCCTCTCCAATTACATTGTTTTCAACATTCTCCGTGAAGCTGGCCTTCCTGATGGTGAGCGATCTGTCCATGTTTTCAAGGACTTGTGCATGCTGTCAGCTCTTGGTGTTGTGGTGGTGGTGCATATTCAGATACATGTACTTCGAAAAACAAGTGGATGCTGGCAAGTGTGATCAACGTTGTGCCATCACATGGGCCCCTGTTAAGGTGGTGGGGTGTCAGGCTTTGTATGGCTGTAGTTTGTTGTTACTTGAAGTATGATTTTCACAGTCTGATAAAGATTGCCTAAGTTCTCTTTGCTGGCTTCTGCATTTGAATTTTGAAAGTATACTGTTGCGATTGAAAGGGTCTAATGTGGCTTCTGTGTGCTTGCAGGTGTGATCAACTTTGTGCCAGCCGATGGACCTCTGTTTGGAGACACAGTCACCGACTCACCTGACCTGGCTGCGATCAACTTCACTGGCAGCTCTAAGTGAGTCCGCCATCCTCTTTCTCTCCGTGTTGTGATGGGAGCTCTCTGTTTCTCTCTTTGTTGTGATGCGAGCATCTGCACACATTGAAGCAAGCCTGGGTGAACACCTTCTGAATGTGTTCGCTCTGCCATGACTGCAGGAATTGTCTCGGGGTGATACCAATTTGTGCTGTGTGTTTGGCGAGGCTATCTTTAGCTAAGACTGTTGGAGATAATTTATGTGCACAGCGTAGCATAACCTGCACACTGGGCTTGTAGTAGCCTGCACCGTGGGCCAGTAAGAGCTGCTACTACCAACTTCAAAATAAACGAAATCCACAATTTTGTGATTTTGGCAGAATCGTAGGGTTTGGGGAGATTTTCTTGCCCTACACTGGGAGAGCTTGCACCATCCAGCTGTGTGTATGTCACACGTTATAATTCCTTACCGAAATCTGGTCCCAGGCCCACACATCCAGATACTAGCATGCATTATGGTAACCAATTTGCTCTGCTAGTCACGCAAACTCGTTTGGTATAGCACAAGTTCACTCGGCTTCATTTTGGTTCAATAGCCATTGTCAGCGTTAATGTGTACATTTCGTTCTTGTTCCAGCCCCGATAGCACTTTTTCTTTGCGTTTATTTTGCTACAGAACATTCAAGCACCTCTGGAGGCAAGTCGGCGAGAAGATTGACAACTACAAGTAAGTTTGCTGTGCAAGTCTGAATCAATCCAAGGCAACCTATAGTGCGTTTCAAAAGTCCAGACCTCTGGTTTCAAAAAACCGTTAGGCCAGCATCTATACCACATAAAATCTGTGATCACTTTGTGCATAAAATTTTCGAAATTGGGCGTCTGTTATCCAATCGCTTAGAAATTTACATGAGAAAAATTGCGTGAGCTGCCTGAGCAATATTCCGAAGAAATTTCTCAAAAAGCTCAAACCAAATTTGAATTATTCGAAAAAGTCTAGAGGTCTATACTTTTGAAACGCACTATAATTGTAAGAACTCTGGAGCCGAATCATTTCTTTTGCAGAGTACTATCCAGGCGCGTACACAGGGGGGGTTTCCCGTTGCCCGGAAACCCCCCCAAATGTCCCAAACGAGCAACGTTTGTGGGCATTTTTTGGTAGGGCGCATGATCGATCTGGCAAGAATGCAAAACTTCAACAGATCGTAACTCAGTCAAATCTCGCTCTAATCCAACAATCCAAATATCCAGGTCGAATAGAAAACTCTCAGCTGTCGGTTGAAACAATTTGCGACTTGCTGCGAGCAATGTGTCTAGAGATAAATCATTCGTAAGTTGAGCCGCGATCTCGCAATTTCAAAAGCGCGCAGTGCGACTTGAGTACCGAGAATTTGAGACTTTTCGTCACGCTGACATGCTGAGAATTTGCAGGGGCTTCACTTGTGATATTTTCAAGAGTACACAACAAAAAATCGAAACTCTGCGATCAAGAAAAACGAAATCGCTGGAGCAGGACGCGTTTGGGCCTTTGGGGCATTTTTTCGCACAGTCGCTGCACTCTACCGCTATAGCCTATATAGGCTATAGCGCTGGATATGTACATGCCTGTACATGTATACAGTACTGTGTCCTGGCTATCATGGTCGACCTCTTTCTCTCCTGGGTACCTTTCCACTTCCAGGAAGCCCAAGATATTTAAGATTGAGTGAGCAGAACTGAAGTTATGATCCAAAGAACGCGAAAAATGCATGATTTTGAAAAATTCCTAGGGCTCTTTAGAAAGGGTTAAAACGAGTCATTGTTTGGAATTCGGTTGGAAACCCCCCTAGAGGTGACCCTGCGTACGCGCATAGTCTGCTTTATTTAACTTTTTTTTCCTTTTTTTCTTGTGTGCATGGTCGTGTGAAGTAAGGGGCCTGCTTGACTTGCCACATAAACCTGATTCCATTCATATACGGATGTGTTCGTCTCTTCATTTATAACACACTGGTGGAGATGACGTAGACTAATTGTTTGTGTGTATATGTGTGGGGCTTTTCGTAACTGCTCTAGGACATTCCCACGTCTGGTC
>NC_088643.1:60165457-60317957 GCF_964019385.1 Sycon ciliatum | reverse complement strand
AGCATGGATTTTTTACTTTGCATTCGTCAAGCTGTCCAGATTCACAGTGCCAGCCAGTGACCACATGCATGTGCTATTGTGTTGTGTTTTGTGTGTCCGTTCCTGCTGCTGTACTTGTGCCTGTACAGTGCTGGCGATGGTTTAATTATTGAGCCCACCATCATCCAGACATCCAATCCCACCCACGAGTACATGACCAAGGAGTTCTTCGGCCCCATTCTCACACTCTATGTGTACGATGACGCCAAGATGTCTTGGGCAGAGACGCTCAACATGGTACGTTGCATACACTCAGTCTTGTCAGGAGTGCGTTTTGTTTCTCCTTCTCCACAGATACATATAATTATGCTGTTCTGCTTCATGTGTGTGCGTGCGTGTGTGTGGGAGTGTGTGTGTGTGTGCGCACGTGTGTGTGTGTGTTTTGTGCACGGGGAGAGGGAATCTAGCGTCTTTACTACCCTGGACAAAATCGTGTCTCCCTTTCATTGGGTATCAGATTTGCACAACACAGCCCTTTATCATGGTGAAGAAGTTGCACTTTGTGATCTTGCCCTGTGTGTGTGTGTGTGTGTGTGTGTGTGTGTGTGTGTGTGCATGCATGTCTTGATATTTTTAAACTTGTGGCTGCTGTACAGGTGAACACGACATCAGCGTATGGCTTGACTGGTGCTGTATTTGCCCGCGATCGGTAGGTCTACTGCGCAAGTTTTTTTGTTTTGTTTCTGCTGCTGCTACTTATGATCCCGATTCTGTTTCTGCAATGGCTTCACTTTTACTCAAATTCTTCCCGAGCTTGAGGAGAGACTTTTCATTCCTAGGATAAGGCGGCCAATCTCCTCGCCTATGGTCCCCGCTGTGTTTTCATGCTAGCGGGTGCAGGTTCTTTCACTGGTGTGTTGGTCTGGTGGGTTGAAAGGCGTTGGTTGGCATTAGTTGCAGCTGAGCTGAGATCCACAATATGTTTAAACCAGACCTGCACTCATCCACCGATGCATGGCATTAACGCCTGTGGAATAAGAAACACATGACTGTATTAAAAACTATTTCAAAGTAGTAGCAAGCCAGTATTCAACCGGAGAGTCATGTCCAACGGTCTATTTTGGTGTACTTTGTCTTTTCTGTTACACACAGCAATGCGGTTGAAGAGGCTAGTCGTGGACTGAGACAGGCTGCCGGCAACTTCTACATCAACGACAAGAGCACAGGATCAGTGGTTGGACAGCAGCCGTTCGGTGGAGCCCGTGCTTCCGGTGGGTTCAGAGAGAAGAGTGGAATCGCCGAGAAATCTTGGATTGTTGAAGTCGTGTGTAGTCGTATTTTGTGGTGTAGTGTATGTGTGTGGGGTGGGGGAGGCGCTGACACAGTGACAGGGACTAGGCCTTCCCTGCAATGTCCCTGGCTTTGTTCGTTCATGATTTTTGACAGTACGCATTATGTAATGCGATGTCATCCTCACTCATATTTCTGGACGAAATGGGTGCTTTGCAGATCTGAAAGCAGTGCAACACCAATTATTTTGTCCCGTAAGCTTGTACCCATTTTGTACACACTTCATCTTGATGGATCCGGTCTGTGTACAAGTGTGGCCTTCTAGATATGTTGGGCGAGGCTTGGGGATACTAGTGCAGTAGATATTCCAGCCTGGTCTGGTCCATGTCTGTAGCCTGTTCTCCCTACATTGTAATGTGTAACACTGTTGTACTGAACGGCATTCCTTGTGATGTTCCTGGTGTGTGTGTACGTGTGTGTGTGTGTGTGTGTGCGCATGTGTGCGCGCGTGTGTGTGCGCGTGCGTGTTTATGTTGATGCGTGCGTGTTTCTAGGTACGAATGACAAGGCTGGCGCCGCCTCCTACCTACTCAAATGGACCAGTGCTCAGTCGGTGAAAGAGAACTTCTTGCCTATCTCACGTCTTTACCATCCGTCCATGATGTCTTGAGCTGACTGACCAGTTTTTACTCGCCCCAATCTGGTGCTCTCTTTTCACGTGTGTCACTTGGTGACGTCCAGGTTAACCAGCATAAGGTATGGCTGATGGGAACTGATGCAATCGCAACTCGCCTGGTCTCACGGAGCTCCTCTTTCCGCTGCTCACTATCCTGGCATACTTACATGTAGCTTAACTTAGCGCGTATCAGCTCTCCCCACTCCGCCAGTGCTCCACTTCAAACTGCTGGTTGCTGGCTTTGCTCTTGCCATGAACAGACAACTGCACAGAATTGCCTGTGAAAACATAGCACGTATGTGCTTCCTGGCGAACATCGGCTTGCGGCAGGGAGTCGTAAATAGTATTTTCACGACGCCCTGGTAGTTGCAGACACGCATGACAGTGCAGTACTGTGCCAGCTTAGCTCTTCGGCGTTGCTCGGTTTTTCACTCACCATCTTCCGACCGTGACAATCGGAGTTGGTATTGCGAGGCAGCCTTGCTTTGCTGTTGCTTCGGCGCAGTTTCCCGACTTCCACCACTGACTTCTATTTGCAAGTTTGTGCAGTGCGTTATTTTACTCCCGATGTTGAGTGGCATGTTTCATAAACTTTCATTGGCACCATCCACATTATGTTTCCACCATCCACACTGCATACACCTAGTGCTGGACATGTACCAGTACACACACACACACACATGACATTGTATTGCCCTGCTGGACTGCTGGATTGACTCATCAACGGACCAATAAGGAATGCCCCCCTCCCCCCCCTAACTATTATTAACATGCTGATAGTTATATTTTTTGTTTGAGGGAATGAAATGGATATTGCCAAGAGTCCATAAACATTTTTTTATGGACTCTTGATATTGCCTTATTCGTATCTACAGTAGGTTTCTTTTTTTTCATGTTGAGCTAGCCCAGTCTTGTTCTAGTACTGCTTCACTCATAGTGAGTCTGTGTAACTGAACCACGCCACCATTGCTTTTGCTGATACCGAGAGCACAGAGCACAGAACCATGCAAATCGGTTCATTTGCCTGCCTGGATAGTGTTGCTGGTGATACTGGGTGCTGCTGCCACCGCTGCTGCTGCTGCTGGATGTGCTGGTGCTAGAGGTGGCGCTGCAGCAGCTGGTACTGCGTGTAGATCTACCTGATAGGCTTCACATGAGCCCTGGTTAGCATGTTTGCTCTCACGCTACCGATGTTGTCTTGGCTACATTACGTCATGAGCTTGAAAGTAGATCTTCTCCTACTGTACCCAGCAGCTGAGCATGCGTGATTATAACGAAGTTTGTTGAATGACCATACAACACCAAGACGAACTGCATAAAAGCAGTTTCTCGTCCTTCTCTGCTATTATTACAATTGCAGAGGACGAGAAACTGCTTTTTTCTGGAGACTTGTTATGTATTCCACATGCAGCCAAACCAACATGCAACTTGCTCCTGGCTTTCAAGGTCAACTGTATCTTTTTGGATTGTTCATGTTTTGGCCTAGCATTTCAATTTTAATTTTGAAATCCATGCTTTGTTAGGATTTGAAAACTCCATACCAGCCATTTACACATTACTTTTTCTCCCCATCATATAAAGGTTAAAAAAATATTTAAAAAACAGCAAGGAATGGAGTCAGTAGACATGCCTCAAACTCAAAGTGGTGTTTGCAGCAGAGAAACCGTATGTGGAAGGTACATAATTATATTTATAGGGACTAAAAAAAAAGCAGAGATTCTTTGTTTCAGGCTCCTTTTCTATACAGAATTGCCGCCGAATGTACCAGCAGAATGATTTGCTGAATTGCCACAGAACTCTGCACGGGTAGGGTGCAGACGTGCATAGCGCATAGCAGCCGATTGATGACAATCGCAAGGAAATTTTGAAATAGCACTCTAAATATCAAGAGTACATAACCAGTAGTGGCAGTGTTCCGGTTTGCTCAAGGGTGCAGGTGCCAAGTCATGTCTGTATACAGGTATCCTCCTAAGGCTAACTCAAGTTTGGCCTTCCCCAGCCGGTTCCAATTAATTATTTGTAGATTTCAAAACCTTTCACAGCGGCCCTCAACACCCTACCTTCCGACTGTGTGTATGGCTCAATACATACTAGTGACCAGGTTACAGTCATGCTCATGGAAACCAGTCCAGGGAGTCGTATTTTACAACTAACTGTTACTTCAGGATATTACATCTCCCTGGCTTGGATAACACAGTGACCAGGGTAGGGCGTCATACAAACCCGACTACAAAGCTGCTCCCTGCCAGAAAGGGCTGCATTTTGCGATCCTATACCCCATGCGATGGGCACCCGTGACTCCCCAGCTTTGTAGCACCTAGACAGGTGCCCCTCTACAGAACACATCTCGACGTGAAACACAAGCCAGTAAGTTGCATTTTGAAGCCGTCAGGTAGAAGATCAGTTGACACAGAAAGACAGCTTGGTGCAGTCCAACCACAGACCTCGAAACAAGCAGTTGCAGAGTGGACAAGAGACTGGGCAAGAGACGGGGATGACAGGATGAAGAAAAAAAGGGGAATAAAGGACGTCGTATGGGGAGAAGAGACTGATGGCACAATCTAGGGTGGAATTAAAATAGTGCACCAACTAAGGTCGCAGAAAAAGCAAAAGTACAGCGAGTTAAAAAAAGAGAAGTGGATAGGAGAACATGGAGAGAGCACGACATACTAACTTCTTGCAAAGCATACAGACACACATGCCCACATACACACACACACATGCACACACACACACACAGAACACTGAGCGGCAGAAGAGCAGCAGCAGGAAGAAGACCAAGGCAACGCAAACAAAGCAGAGGTATGTTCGCACCAAGGAAAGGCAGAGAAAGAGAGAAAGAGGAATAAGCCAGTTTCGATCGGATCAAATAATTCTAACGGTAATTGTAATAATGTAATGATGTAATGTAATGAAGTGTAATGTAAATGCGGAATTGTTGAGGATGAAGCGCATGCAATGCAGTGTGTGCGTGTGTGTGAGTGCAATTGGAGCATGGAGGAGTCTAGGATCTCAGGAAGACGTTATGAAAACAGCCCTGCAAACAAGCCTGTTTATAAAACCTTTTAAGGTATTGATGTATGATACTGGTAAAAAAAAAGAAAAAGAGAAAACTCTAGAACAGGACCAAATCCTTGAGGTTGTTCTCCAGTATGGTATTGCGAACTGCCTCGAAAATGATCCTGATCTTGTCTGTGTCTGTAGCCGTTGTAAAATGATGATAGAGCAGCTTGGTCTTGTCGATACGCTGACTGTCGAAAAGGTGTATCAGATAGTCCTGCACGTGCTCCAAGTTGTGCGGATTCATCTGCGCCGGGAACGACGGGAAGTACTGGCGGATGTCCCGGTACTTGATCTGGGCAACGAACAATGCACACCGCCAGCAGGCAAAGCTTGTAAAAACTGAAAAGCAACCGCACGAAATCCCCATGTACAAACCTGCTGGCTGTATCCACGGCAAAAAGTCAATATCATGAGCAGCGGCATTCCGCTGTTCCGGGAATTGTCCTCCTGTCCGCTCACTCTAAAATAATTCGTTATCTGGAAAAACTGTTAACGGCGTATTTTCAGTAAGTGCAGTCGCTGGCCGGGTTTGACAGCCAGAATTCGTTAACATTCCGTGTTGGAAAACAATAAAAATCCGGAGTCGCCACTGTTACATGTGCGCAGAACTACTTTACAAGGGGGGGGGGGAGAGAGAGAGAGAGAGTGAGAGAGAGTGAGAGAGAGAGTGAGTGAGATGGAGAGTGAGCGAGAGAGAGAGAGAGAGTGAGATGGAGAGTGTGAGCGAGCGAGAGAGAGAGAGAGAGAGAGAGAGAGAGAGAGAGAGAGAGAGAGAGAGAGTGAGTGAGATGGAGAGTGTGAGCGAGCGAGCGAGAGAGAGAATGTGAGAGAGTGAAAAAGAGAGAGGGAAGAGAGAGAGAGAGAAAGAGAACAAGTGCAAACTCACCTTCTCAGCAAGCATATCAGCCTTGTTGAGAAACAGTACAATGGAGGCTGAAGCAAAACAGCGCTCATTGGCGATGGTGTGGAAGATGTTTAAACTCTCCACCAAGCGGTTAGTAAGCCTGTCCTCAACGAGTACTTGGTCGAAACCATTCGATGCCACCATGAATAGAATGCTCGTAACCTGTAGAGCAAGGGAAGAAGTCACAGCAACACCGAAGCATATGATGTACTGAAAAGTTGTGAAACACTGACTGACTGCATCTGCATCTCTAAAAAACATAAAAAGTTCTTTCTCTACCCCCCCCCCCCCTCTCTCTGTCTCTCCAGCTTTCAAGTGTTGAGTGAGAATGGCTGGTGCAAATTTACCGATTATGCACTGCAACTCATCCAGCTGGTATTGACATTCTCGCAGCCTTAGCTTACATTGCCAGCACGTGTGGATCATGGCTGTGGATATCCCGCAGCGACTTGCACTTACCTCTTGGAAACATTGGAACCATTTCGTCCGTTGTGCACGCTGACCGCCAACGTCGACAAACGTGAATGGGACCTTCTTAATGTGAATGCTGTACTCCTGGACTCCGCGTGTTGACTTGCGGGAACACAGGATGTCCTGCTTGCACGGCAGGTAGTCCTGTACAAAAAGCATGTACGAATGGAATGCATGCTGAGCACTGCTTAACTAGCCAGTAAGTCAATGCTGTACAGACAAGATGGCATGAAAGACGAGCAGAAGCAAAAGAAATAGAAGACAGTCTTCTATTTCTTTTTCTAAAACAAACTTTAATAGAACTTATGGTCGTGGATTAGCCACAGAATGAATTTCAATACTCACCAATGTTGCAATTGAGGACAGGTTGTTAAAGAAGTAGTTAGTGGAGTCACCCTTCAGACAATGGAAAGGACATACACAGGCAACACACGCAATCCACACAGCCACAGAAAGCAACACGGATTACTGATCATGTTTCAGCGAGCACACGTACGTTCTCACAGCAAGGTCATCATTCTACATGCACACAGACACACACCTACATGTGCATGTATGCATGCATGCACACCCACACACACAATCACACCCACACACAACCTTGTGCATCTACAGATAAAAAGACCGACTAACAGACAATGTGCATGCACTATGCCAGGAAGAAAGGTGTGTGGAGAGAGAAGGAGGACCCAATCAGAAGGTCTCCTAAGATTGAACCGTTCGACTCCCTCCCTCCCCCCCCCCCCCCCCCCCCAAAGACCCACGATTGCATATGGGATCACCAGACCCCAGGAAGTGAAAACACACACACACGAATATTGAGGATTAGCAGTATGCCAACGATTACATTAATATTATGATTCAGCGAGTCTGGCCAGGAAAGCACAAAGTTCGAGGCCACTGTTGTTCAATTCTGAAAGATGCAAGGCTGCTGAATCACTGGAACGCTACTGCCAGAACTGACTCTTCTCCACTGTCTGCGACAAAGGGCTCATGGTTCTTCAACCTAAAGTCCAATTTCACTACTTGTAGCCTTGTGGGCGCTAAATCGAATCGTGTTAGTCTGAGGACGCTGAGGGAACTCCCTTTCTCCCACATTCCCTATCAAACTCGTCTACGTCCTCCGAAATTGGATGATTGTACCATTGTAGGTAAGGATTTGTGCGGACATTTCGAAATTTCACTGAAAGCACCACTTTGTCCTTATGGAAGCAAGGACAAGGATGAAACATTCTGAAACTGTAGTCTTCTGTGAGCTGAATCAAATGACTCTTGATTGGAGGAGGCCGAGATACAGCGTTCATCGAACACGATCCGGTAGTGATGCATACACCGGTCTCCCCGCAAGTGTACAATGCAGCCAGTGCAAACTGTCATTATTAGTCTTGCTCAGAGACACCCCTCCCCCTTGCTGCAGCTCACACGTATCTGTAACTCCGAACAGCATACATTCTGATGAGGGGGTAGCAAATGGTGTATGTTATCATTCTGACAGAATGCAACAAAAGTTGCACTTAGGAGTCACGAATTCAGGACAAATTCAAATGCCAGTTGGTCGCTTACATGGGCTCAATCCACTCCTGGTACATGTAATTAAGAGCTTTAAAATCTCGGTCCAGAATGTGCGATTGAACGTGTCCATTGTTAGAGCTTGAAAGTTACCACCATCGGCAGCAGAGCGCTGCACATTGGGTGTCCGTTTGTTGTTGTGTTCAAAAATGTACTGCATGCTACTGTACAGTGCTGCTCTATGAAATCCAGTCGCGTCACTCAAGTGTGCGCCGTGCAGCATTTCGCAACCCAGTATTCGCAGGTCTACGGCTGGATTTCATTGAGCAGGACTGTAGAATCATGTACATGACTGTAGTCTCAGTACAGCTAACTCTCATGGGGGGGGGGGGGGGGGGGGAGTCAGGGGCAGCATGCCAACAGTACACATCATACAATGCCATACGCTGCACATCATGAGTTGAACTATTACTTGTTCAGGTCTGAAGCAGGGCTGCTCAGTCGCACCAGACACTTACCAAGTGAAACTCGCTCCTCCGCTCGTAAGTTCTCTGTATACCATCGTCACCCCACACTGCGTCCAGCGCAGCGTAATACTGCACAAATTCTTCAGGAGTATCCACCGGACCGGCAGCTTCAATTAAATTACCATGCGCTTCATTCACGGCTTCGTTCCAGGGGATATTGAGGGCTTTCCGGGCACGAACAAGCTTTTGAGCGGAGCTGATTATGTTATCGAAAATAATAGTGCGATACTCAAGAAACTCTTGTTCTTCAAATCCCTGACCATGGATAATTCGCATCTGCTTCAGAAAGGTGCTCTTGCCAGACTCGCCAGCTCCAAGGAGTAGAACCTTGACCAGGCCCTTTTGCTTCGCCTTTTCCAGCTGCAGACGCTTGTCGATCTCTTTTGAATGTTCGTCTTGAGCAACCCTTTCACTAGTTCTAGAAACCGCACAACAGCGCCATGCCATCACTGATACTGTGGCATCGCCTCCAAACAGTGTCACGTCTCATTCGACGCCAGCTAGCTCCTTCCGGCCAGTGCCTAACACAACGAAAATGCACAGCCCTGGTAGCTCTGCAGATCCTCTTCCGCCGAGCTGTTACCGCTGCCACCAGCTTGTCGAAACCAAGTCAGGACATGATGGTCAATGTACACACCTCAGAATTGTCGGTTGACATCTCGCTGCAATGGTAAAATCAGTGTTCCCTTCTTCCTGCATCCAAGTACACACCGGCAGTGCAGTGAACTCAAAATCGGGGAGTACTCCCAGATATGATCGGAAGTGTTCAAGATACTGCAGTGTCGCCCTTGCCCTTCTCCTGTTTTTTGGGGGCCTACCTGAACCATGTGAACTGGCTGAAGCGATTCAAGCGAACCGATCCTGATGGTACGCAGCTAGCTCGGTGCACGTATCGACGTATCGTATCAGCAGTTCGAACCTGAAATCAGCGACTTGCATGCATATATACGGATGTACCGGTGGACCGATGCACCGACCGGGTGCGAGTGGGTAATCGCGTATCGCTCGGTTCACCGATATCGGAACCTTCCGCGATCCGTACTCTTGGCACAACTCTTCCGCAACGTGTGTGCTGCGATTGTACGGGATACCGTAGTCGTAAACGACAAAAATAGGTGTGGCGCTGTCCCGCCAATGCTCGTACTGAAGTCTACAATAGTAGTAGTACCGTATTGAGACC
This sequence comes from Sycon ciliatum, assembly GCF_964019385.1. Classification (NCBI taxonomy): domain Eukaryota; kingdom Metazoa; phylum Porifera; class Calcarea; order Leucosolenida; family Sycettidae; genus Sycon; species Sycon ciliatum. The sequence continues at coordinate 60,308,358 of NC_088643.1, read as the reverse complement.
GTAAGTAAAGCCACTGTTGATAATCCACATAATACTAGTATGTACTACAGTACATGGACCGTTCGAGGAGTCGTCCACCCCCCACTCCTCGCCCCGGCCCCCCTCCCCCATGGGCCATGGTCACAAGACATGAACTCAGACAGGGAATGATTACATCCGTACTACGTAGCATGACTGATGATTGTCAAATCAATCCACATACATGTACATGTAGCAACAAGCCAAGTTATGCATGCTCGCACATATCCGTGTTCATGTGCCATTACATGGCATTCTTTTCGTATCCGACACATGCATGCAGTCTCGTGTTTGCACATCAATAATATATGAAGCCACTCTATAAGTATAATAATAAGGCAATGTTCCGGGTACTTTGCATGGAACACACTGGAAAACTTGAGCAGTCCAAGCACGCTGCCGGATATTACCGGCATGCCAGATGACTGAACGCCGGATAAGCCAGTGACATGCTCTTGTACTCCACTAGTTACGAGCAAGGGTCCATCAACTCTATGCTGCATAAAGCCAAATCTCACGGCGCAGGTATTTTGTTTCGGTCATCATGAAGGTTTAATATAGCGAGTGCCGCGGACGTACAGTTGCATGCTCAATGAAACGACCTGATCTCCCTCAGCGCCAGGCTCAAACCAACCAAAGTCAACCCATGATTGATTCTCGGATTTCATTGAGCAAACTATACTCCGATCACTCAGATGCCGCAGAAGTTTTAAAATTTCAATGTTTTATAGTTTATAACTCACGGCAAGAGTCCATAATAATGGACTCTTGCTCACGGTTTATACATGTTTTCGTAACTGTAACTGTAACGGTACTTATTGTAGTGCATTATTGGTGGTGCAGTGCTGTGTGCTTCTGTATGCGCTGCACAAGTTTTAAATGAACTAACCAAAAGTCAATGTCTGAAAACTAATTCATTGAAAACCCGGTAATTTTTAAAGTCCTTGCATTTAGTGGCTAAAATTAGTAATTCCTCGATGACATGACATGCTCTTGGGATATATGATTTGTTGATTCTGTTGTTGGCACTTCATCAGTTTCGGCAACCTTCAGTGATGGTTTAGCTCAAATTCTCATCATCAGATTGAGACATTGTGATGCGGACGCAGTCACGGTGTCAGACCTATTCAGCATTAGAGACCAGGCCGCCAATGCGCTTAATGTAGCCATTCCTCTCCGATCTGAGCAAGTCAACTGTGGACTGTCTTTGCAGACCGAGAACGTGACATGTAGTAGAGCAAAGCACCACTGCACCATGCACACTAGCAGCTTCTCTGGGCAGTTGCAGGCGGTCCGTGTCCGCGGCATCACGCCGACTGCTCTAACTCCAATCGTCGTCGTCATTATCCTCGCCCCAGTCCTCGTCGTCGTCGTCTTCCTCACCCTCCGAGTCGCTCTGCTCAACGGCAATACGGCGCGCAAGAATGGCTGCGACGTCCTGATGTGCTCCGCCGGCTGCGGGCTTCTTCTCCTCTTTGTCGACTTTCTTCAGTGCCTTGCCCATGCGGATGGAGCTCAGCAAATCATCTCTCGAGTCAACTTGCTTCTCCACTTGCGTCACCGGCTTCAAGCTACTGATGGAGGGTAGGTTGAGTACGCCACCGCCGGCTTGTCCGCCGCTCTGACCTGTTAACAACGGCGGTGGTGGTGCCCCCGGGGGCGGTGGCGCCATGCTGGGTGGTGGCGGTGGTGCTGCAGGTGGCGGTGGTGCTCCGGGCGGTGGGGGCACACCGGTCGGGGGAGGAGGTACACCGGCGTTGGGCGGCGGCGGAGGCTGCTGCATCATTGCCGGCGGCGGTGGCGGCGTTGCCGGCGGTGCTCCCAGCTCAGAGGGCATGCCGGGCAGGCTGGCGGGCGGTGGCAGCGACTCATTCGGCATCTGAGCCATCGCCGGCGGTGGCGGCATGCCCTGACCAGGCGGCGGCGGCTGCGTGTAGCCGGGCTGGGCAACGGCATGCTCGGTCTGAGGAGCTTGACCCGGTGGTGGAGGTGGTGGTGCGGTACTCGGCGGTGGCGGTGGCTGTCCTACAGGCGGTGGCGGCGGTGCTCCTTGAGGAATAATGCTAGGTGGTGGACCAGTAGGTGGCGCCTGAGTGGGAGGCGGACCACTTGGTTGGGTTGTCTTGCCATGGGTGCTGTGGCGCTGTGCCACGTCATCAAACTCCTTCCCTTTGCCACCTCCCACCGTCTTCTTCTTCAGGGCCGCTACTTTCACAGGGACAGCTGTTTTGCCTTGCTGCCGGCGAACTTTCTGCAAAGCCATACAGTCACACAGAGCAACAAGCATAGAATGAGCTTCGGGCTAGCTTCAGTCAACGCCATAGCATTGAACCGGGGGACCATGCATTCGTAATCTAACGGCAGTCACGAGTAGGTTATATGAGCACTGTGGGGATCAGTCCCCCCCCCCCCCCTCCTTCCCCCGTTTGAATACTAGAGTAGTAAGTGAATAACTTGGAAGGTTGAAGGTTAGCTATTATTTACTGCATGGTTTCAGTCATGCTACGACCACTACACTATGGCACTGACCATACAACTTTGCTCTCCAGGTGCCCACTTGAATTCACTAATGCTACAGCTTTGTTGCAAATTTCAACTTTCCGGACCCCAGGTTCCACAGACAGCCGGAATGAGGCATCTACAGGTGCTGACTGTACCGCCCAAGATTCCTTTCCTGTGCCCAGCCAGGCTGCCCCGGCTGTGCAGTCTTGCACGGGTGCATTTACATAAAATGCTATTTTTGATACATGCAGTGTGGCATTCCCGTTTACACCGGTTGTTTACTGCAATGGCACCTTGATATGTACAATGGTGCACGAAAGCTGGAAACTCACCTTCTTCTTCTTTTTCCTCTCCTCGGCCTTCTTGTTCATGTCTTCCGACCATAGCTCGAAGAAGTATCCCGGGTCGGTGTAGAATTTCAGACTGGCTTTGCCATCCTCTCGGAACTGGTCGAACGCGGCCAGGTTCGGCGGCTTGGCACACTTGTTGTAGACCTCGACCAGTGCTTCGGGCAGCGAGTCACGCGACAGCACCTGCTGGTCGGTGACATGATGACTGCGAAACGTCTTGTACATGGACATGTCACTGAGGTTCACTGTGCAGACACACATGCACACACACACACACACACACACACACACACACACACACACACACACACACACACAATTACAGACACACATGTGCATACACACACACACACACACACACACACACACACACACACACACACACACACACACACACACACACACACACAATTACAGACACACATGTGCATACACACATACACAGTGGCACACACACACACACAGAACTTGACATGATCGCATGAGAAACACACACACACACTCACACACACACACACACACACACACACACACACACACACACACACACACACGAGGGGATGACAATTTCCCCATGGTACACAGTGTACAGCCACGGGACACAGGCCATAGAAACACAAGAGGCACAGATTGATCGACGGCGGACCTCCAACAATCATGACTCAGATCACAGTCGGCACAAACTCAACCGCATCTGATATAAATCAGCGGAACTATTTATGGGTACTAAGTATATATAGCGTGAGCCAACTACTTCCCGCTAGGCACTATCATTGGCCAGGCCAGAGTAGGGCCATGATCTATAGGAGGTGTTGGACATAATTATCTTGCTTCTTGGAGATGTCCCTTGACCATAATGACCGTATGATACTCATGGTCACGTATGATCTCATCACCCTTGTTGTTACCTTTGCCTCCTTACATCATGCCCCCCCCCCCCCCCCCCAGCCAGATACGCGGAAGGCCAGATGGACTTCCAGGTTCCTAGCGGGAATTCAGCGCTTAACTTTCTGCGTTCGCCATTGGACACCGGCCAATGATTTTACCAAGCACAGCACTGATGGAAACATAGCGCGTAACTTTCTGCTTTGCTGGAAACCGACCAATGTCCTACTAACCACGGCATTTAAGCAAGTCGAGTGGGAGCTTAGCATGTAACGTTCTGCTTTCACCACGTTAATCTAAGCACAGCATCAAGCAAAAGTCTCATTGATAGTACCCCCATCCTGCGTTGGAGGTACATGCATGTTGTTGGTTAACAGCATGTTACAAGGCGGAGGACCACCGTGTTCGAAACACAGTGCCCCATACAACCATCCACGGTTGGCAGAGCCCCCGTCTTGCGACCTTTTGAACCCATAATTATGGGTGTTAGTCCTGGTACATGGTTCCTCATTATACTAGGGGCACTGTGTTCCGAACACAGTGATCCTCCACCTTGTAACATGCTGTCAACCAACAATATGTTTTCAACAAAACAATGTTTATCTAATAGGCACATGCAGGCTTCATATTCACCCTGGAGAAGAGAAACTCCTGATAATCGAGACGGCTGATTTATCAGCCAGCAACTGGGGGAGGGGGCGCCAACCGTACAGTTAATAAGTGTTTGCTACGGAACGACAGACTCCGAGACCCGAGCGACCAACTAAGACTAGTACAGCAGTAGTAGCAGCTATCGGATGGGCAATACCAGTGCATGTCGTCGTCGTATGGAGTAGAGAGTCTGCCTTACCTTCCTCGCCAACAGGGTCCAGCTGAGTAACGTCCACCTTCAGTTTCTGCACTCGCGTCTGTAGCGCACTGGTCCGTTCCAGGCACGAGTTGGCCTCGGCGATGAGCTCGCCGAACAAGTTCTCTCCATGCTTCGACAGGCTGCTCAGCTGGCGAATAACGTTGGCCAGGGTATGCGACAAGATACATTGCAGTTCATTATCGGCCCTGTCCGGGACCTTGCAACGACTGGCGAAGTAAGGCTCGACCGTGCGTTTCACCAACGGCATACCTGCTGATGCGCTGATGAGGGTATTTACGCGGCCGCTGCTTGTTTTCTGAAACTATGCTGCAGAATCTCCCGCGTGTGACCTCTATGATTTCATTGAAACAGAGGACAACGTGCTTGCTCTCTTGCCCCGCGTTACCTGGGAAAGCTCGGATCCACTTTCACTAGGTGTGGCGGGGAGAGAATTTGGTAAGAGCGCGTTCGATCGTCAGGCGAGTCACGGACCGCAAATCCTCAGTGGCTGTCGCGCAGCAGAGAGCCGAGTAGTGGACTAGATCCGAGATCCCGCACACACAGTTAGTGGTTGATGAGACGGCGGGGAAGGAATACTTCAGTCTTCGAAACAACTCCGCTTTTCGCAGGGACACGAAACAGATCTTTGAGGCGGCTAAATGAACTGTGCCACGCTGCCAGAGTATGCTGACACAACTAGCGGATGGCTGAACGCACTCCTAGTCTGGCAACAGCCGCTCGCGATGCTTCCTCGCTGGCGTTGAGGCACGAACTGACTGAGATGCTTGAGATAATATCCTGGAGCTCACTCAGCTTTTCGTCCAGCTGCCGCAGCCACGATACAGAGGTGCGGGGCTCGTAGATCCTGGGCTGTGGAGTGTGGTGTCTCTGACTCAGTCTGACTCTCTGAGTACAGACAGTGTAGTGACCTGGTACATGGTGGCGCTCCAGTTCAAAGTCTGAAATCTTCTTCTGCACGGACTCGGTTGTATGAAGCTGGGTGCGGGGCTGAACCAGCTGTGCGTGTTGTGGCAGCCGAAGCGTCGTCGCTAAGTCTGTGGATTCTACCCGTGGCTGCAAGTGCAAGTCTCGCCAGCCTACTGCATGCAGCGCTCCCGACTCATGCTCAGTGACTGGTGGTCATCATGGTCATGAATCTGTACTAGTAATAGTATTTGCCATGGGATTGCCCGTGCAGGTAAGAAAGATGGTAGTTTTGTCTTGCGCAGCCCTTCACTGCGGCATCAGTCATCATCCGCAAGTAACAGGAACATATCTGCCAAGTACAGAGTACTGAGAGTGCTTTTTCTGGATCGCCATGGCAAAATCGTGGGATTTGCCTTGGTTTTTCGGGATATGTCATATTTTTACCAAAAAAATCCTTTTTCAACGTTTGATGGCACCAACATTTCGATAACAGAAAACTGTGATTGATGGTGATCATCGGATCACACTTACACATGTTCAAGACTCAAAAACGGAGGTTTTTCAGAGACTGCTCATGGAAGGAGCACTAGTAGATCCACTGGTACTGCAGGCTATGGCGGTCCGGAATCAATAATCAATAAAGTACAATATCAAGCTTGTTTCTTGCACAGTGAATTTCGGGATAATCGACAGAAATTTCGGGATCGCGGGAGTTCATCCAAAATTGCGGGGTAATCCCGAAAAAATCTAGATACTTGGCAGGTATGCAGTAATCATGGTATTGATCGATAGACAGACGGTCTGTAAAAGGTTTTCTTCTGGAGCCCATACCGGTATCTCAAAGCCACGTTTCTACAGTGCTGGGAACTGAAATCCGACCCCCTTGGCGGGGCGCCGCGCCGCCAAGGGGGTCGGATTTCAGTTGCCAGCGCTGTATGTAGGCTAGCCTTCATTCAAATATGGGCTGATGCAGCGCAAACTCTGCAAAATAATCATTCTACAAGACAGCCCATCGCAGGCCAAGAATGCAGCCAGAGTGGCATGAGCATGGGCTTCTGGAGTCCTGCACGAAAATGACTTACGAGTTATGTCAATTATTGTCATGTATTCGATAGCTACATGATTAGTGACTCAGTACATGATTGTACATGGTCACGATTATAAACCCAATACTAGTTCAAAACTAGTATTAGATAAACCTTGTTATAGTTCACACATATTGCTAGATTGACAGCATGAAACAAGGTGGAGGACACTGTGTTCGGAAACAGTGACCTTACTACAACCTTTCGCGGTTGGCAGAGCCCCGGTCCCTTCGGACCATTTGAACCATATGGGTGTTGAACCCGATTCTGACCCTCATTATGCTAGGGGGGTTTAGACTTCTCCTTACATCCGTCGTGTATTCTTTGATCGCTCCTGGATGTCGTCCTGGTAGTCATGTAGCTACTTTAAAAACCTGAATTGCATTTCGTAATCTTCTTTTCTTCCAACTTCTGCCCATTGCGTCCTTCTCTCAGCTCGTCAGCTGTCAACAGTTACTGCCACCACCATGACATTGTCGCGAGAAGAAGTTGGAAGAAAAGAAGATTAAAAAAAGCAATTCAGGTTTAAGTGAGCTACATGACTACCAGAACGACATCCAGGAACGATCAAAGAATACACGACGGACGTAAGGAGAAGTCTAAAACCCCCCTAGCATAATGAGGGTCAGAACTGGGTTTAACACCCATATGGTTCAAATGGTCCGAAGGGGCCGGGGCTCTGCCAACCGCGGAAGGTTGTAGTAAGGTCACTGTTTCCGAACACAGTGTCCTCCACCTTGTTTCAAGCTGTCAATCTAACAACATGCCCAAAGGCGCTGAGTTGGCGAATACGTCATTTCCTATCAGCAAAATCAAAGATACTGTGATGAACGAGCAGGTCAACAGTGAGCACGCTGCAAAAAAACCTTAAAAAAAGCATTTCCAAGGCCCTCAAAGTTACCACTACCAGTAACACAAAATAAATGTAAAATTGAATGTTTCCATGGAAACACTATTGGCTGGAAGGGACGTGGCCGCCAAAATTAATACAGTGCTTGCTGTACTTGGTTATTTTCAAAAGCTGACGTACACATTTGAGAGAGAAAATGATGACAGCCGTTTGTGTAGTCAAATGGGATATATCTGATGTCAAATCTATATCGTAACTACATCCCCTAACGTGCAGCAAGTAAGAAAAGGCTTGCCCGGGAGCTTGGATAGGTCATACTCTGGTTTACCTTCAACCACGTATAAATCTTTCGCCTTTTACTAAAGATTTCCGTGGAGGTGGACATTGAAGGAGTCTTCAAAAGAATTTCTTTAGCCCTTGCTCACTGAGCAGGGCTCATGTAAATTGCGAAAAAGAAAGAGGGCGGTTGGTTACGATATAAGTGGTAGAGCAGTCGCTGGTAACTTAGCTTTGCGCAGTAGCCAATGAGGTCCAGCCGAGGCGTGGGTATTGCTTATTGAAATTTTTTCCCCAATCCGGCATTGACGACTTGAAACAAAAGGTCAGCTTTGCAATTTTTGACAGCTCACCCATTGTCTAAATGCAAATATAATCATGAAAGACAGGGAGAGAAGTACTTCGAAGTAAAAGTTTCATATGAAGTTCTGTGTGTGTGCTAAACTAATTTTCTCAGAACTGCATCTTCTGGTTTAGTGATGGAGTCTTGCAAAACCGGCCTTGAGGACATGTTTTTAGCAAGCTTCCTTTTGAGGTTCAGATCCCTTTCTTCATTTCAATCAGTTTATGTAATACTGATGCCGAGGAAAACTTTGACTACTAGTCTAGTTTGGTTGAAGTCAGCTTGATGACTATTTGTGATGTGTGCAGTTTGGCAGGCTGCTTGGAACTTATTGGTCATGTAAGCTGTGGCCCCCGGGATTTGTGAGGCGAGATTAGAATGAAGTGGATCAAGCCATGTGTGTATGCAACATGCCAGTAGGAGATTGATTACCGTAGAAGCAGATGGTGTAACGTAAAGTGATATGTTTTTAAGATGAAACTGAAGTTGCTAGGTGTGTGCGTGATATTAATTGGTCACGGTGCGGCTGTTCAAGTGCTAGCTGGCCTTGACCTACATACATGTAGTACTTTGTACATGCATGGGATAAAGCAGAACGGAAAGGCATGTGAATGCGAGAGAGGTGTTGTGATGATTGCCACTGTGGAAAGAAGCAGTTCTTTGGTGTAGTTTAAAGCAGCGGAAAGTTATACCTACGCTGCACCGGGGACGCCGTGATCAAGAAGGCGGCTCCCTCTGGCCTGATGAGTCTCCTCCAGTGCACTCTGTTGGGGCTGAAGCTTGCAATCACCAGGCCCTGAACGTGGCCCCTAACTTGGGTGCACAATTTCTGATAGTGGGGGTTTGCGTTCGCGCAGCCCCGGCACATATCAAAATTAAAGGAAGATCACGGGTAGCATGATTGCCTTTTTCTGGGCATTGTCTGTTTAAAAGTTACAGGAGCTATGTATACTGTTGCCGTAGTCACCGGTCACAACAATGATATAAGTTCGTAGCTTTGATATAACCTAACACTGGTTAAAACTTGAACCAGTATTAGATAAAGTTCGTAGCTGTGCTGCCAGTCTGCAAGTTATAGACTCGTGGCGAGGCGAAGTTATCATGGTTGTTGGGAAGGGAGGAGGCCGACATGGGTACTATCAAGAATCCATAACCCCATGGACTCTTGATACTATGATGATCAGCGCTGGCAAGAGTATATAAACCAGTGTGTGTACTCTTGCCAGCGCTAATCAGCGGCATCACTGATGCTATTAGCGAACACCGACCACACTAGCGCCTCGCCTGTCCAGGTATGGATAGTTGATGTGACCTGGCTGATGGCGTGATGCCGGTGAGAACTTGAGATCAGTACAAGTAATCACATGACTTGCTTGTTTTCATGCTTGCACTTGCCCGGCGACTCAGGCTGAGCTCGGATCTCTTGTTAATGTTGACCCGCCCGTGACAGTCCCCCTGCATGATTTCTGACTTCTCTCTGGTCGCTTGAGTTGTGTTTCTGAAATGCGGGCTGGAGTACATAAATAAGAGTGTGCGACCGTCCTCAGTCTTGCGGGGTTGGTTGGCCCACGCCGAGGGATTTTTTGTGGACGTCACAGAAAGGAAGGGATTTGGAACAAAATACGAAAACGGGATTTGGACCAGGAAGCGGGAAAATGAAACGAAGCACCAATAACATCACCAAGATCCCATGATTCACCTTGCCAAATGAAAATTATCGGAAGAAAAGAAGCTGATTGACTTTTCTCATCTGCTGGACCACCACAATAACATTGTATGAAGTCTGACAATTTCAACAGTTCATGTACTGCCAACTTCGCTTATAACGACACTCGGCGGGGCATCAGAAAAGTGTCCTTATTCGCGAAGTGTCGTTATACCCAAAGTCTCATTATATGTATTACAGTTGGATGGGACTTGGCTCTGGGCGTGGACATTCTGTCGTTATTCATGAATTGCCGTTATATCCGCAGTCGTTATTAGCGAAGTGGACTGTATCATGTTGGACATAGCATCTTTGTAGGAGTAGTGAAGAGGAAGAGTAAGTCCCTGGCTCAGGTCAGGGAGTTTTTTAATCACTCCCTGGGTATGAAGATGACTATTGTAAAAACAGTATCATGTTGTAGCAAGCGTCCATAAACTCTTGGTTGTACTTGTAGTGCATGAAGTGTACCATCAAGAGTACATAACCCCCTCTTGCCTTGGTAGAGTCTACAATCAACAACAGTTTTAGCAGTAGGACTAGTAGTGGGAGGATGGATGCCGAACGGCGGACGTCCGGCGTGTTGCACTACTGTATTTCCCCGTAAGTTAGTACGTACTAACTTTTGAACTTAGCAGCCACATGAGTACTAACTTTCGGGGGTGGTACTATCTTTCGGGGAGTACTTTTTTATCGGGGGTAAATGACACGCAGTGGGAAGCCTGCGCAACTCTACATGTAGTGTCCGTGCATGTATGTACTGTACGTTGTCTGTACATGTAGGACGGGTACGAACCTACTATCTTTCGGGGGGGGGGGGGTGGGAACTGTCTTTCGGCCCAATTCGGGGTGATAACCTCGGCAGTGGAAAGTGTATTTTTTATAGGGGATACTAAGTCATATAGGGGAGAACTAACTTACGGGAAAATACGATATTACGTGACTTGCACATACAGTAAAACCTCTTAAGGCGACCAGGACCACTACAATTATAGCACTACAGCTAGAACCAAGAGTACATGGGGTATGTACTTTTTTCTTTTTTTTACTGAATACCACAGAACCATCAGATGCTGCACAGCGGGGGCGGTGGCATATTGGATGGAAGTGGGGGCGGGGCAAAAGTAACTCCTCCGACCAAAGGTCTCGGAATCATCGTTACTCCTGTGCGCCGAAGCATAGGAGAAAAGAAACATGTGCATCCAAGAGGGAAGCACCGGCTTTGCAAACGATAATGGGGAGAATTTGAGATTGAGATAGGACAAAACAATAGTAAAAGCAGTGCACCGTAGGAAGATGGAGAGAACTGATAATCGGATATTATTAAGGCTGAGCGAAGGGGATCAAAGAGGGGTAGAAGGGAGCTGGAGTGCGGTCAGTATAATAAGGCTGGTGTGTTGGCTGCGATGGAGAGATCATAGCCTGTTTGTGGCCCACTCCCACTTGCTGCGCCGCAAGTGGTCGTTGACATTTTCTTGAAGGTGTGCATACCTCTGCGAGAAGGGGGAGACTGCAGAAGGGTAGGTGGGAGCTGATTCCACGTTGCGATGAGGGAGTGGGGAAATGAGCGGAGCCGCGTGTTGTTTCGTGACTGCCGCGGAGGAGGAAGGATACTGGTGAGCTGTGATGTATGATGTGCTGCTGCACTGATCTGGTTGTCTCACGAGTAGACATGCGGCATTGCGGTGCGGCTGCTGATGGTGGCAGAATGGCTTTCACCATTTCCGGACCCTCCACAAAGTGCAGCTTGTACAGAAAGCAGAGCCCTGCTACGGTACGGCGAATGTCGAGGCTCGGGAGGTATGGTCCATCTCCAATTATGTGCAGGGCACGGTGCTGGATGGCAGTGAGGCGGACCAGGGTGATGGGGGCTGCGCTCATCCACACCAGCATGCCATACTCTACACAGGGCGGACAGAGCCACGGTACACGATTGCCCGGTGCTTTGGGTCTAGCACAGCCGATGCCTTACCAGGGGCGTCGGACACCGTACGGTCACTACGGTATTGACCGTACCACTATTTGCCCCAAGTACCCTGTGAATATAGCAATAAAAACTGCTTTATGGCAGTTTTCTAAAAAAAAGTTATTGTGTTCTAGTCCATGGGCCCCGTCTAAAAAGTAAGAAATTAACGAAATGTGATAGCCGAAAATTAAAATTTCACACAAAACCTCACAATAATCACACACAGGATGAAAAGCGAGAAGACCTTTTCCTCTCTGGGTCCTCTTTCCTATTCATGCATGTTGGCGCAGTAAAAGTCACCCGTGAAGTGTCAGACTAAACAAGTGTTGAAAGCAGTATTTTTTTAAAACTAAGATCCTCAAGTGCTGTGATTATTGTGAGGTTTTGTGTGAAATTTTAATTTTCGGCTATCACATTTCGTTAATTTCTTACTTTTTAGACGGGGCCCATGGACTAGAACACAATAACTTTTTTTTAGAAAACTGCCATAAAGCAGTTTTTATTGCTATAATTTCTTTTGTTTTTTTTAGCTAAGGATATTATCAAGAGTCCATAAACAAATGTTTATGCACTCTTGATATTATGATAATAATTATGTCACCAATGGAATGCCCTAAATAATGGCCTAGCGCCTCTACATGTACATGTGCATCATATCAAATTCAATACCGTATTATACGCATTAATGTGCAAGCATTTTCTTGCAGAAAATGGCACTAGTCTTGCATATTCATGTTCTTCTGCAGGGAATCATATGGGTAGTGGCGGTACGCGGTGATACTTTTTTTTATACGCAGGTCATTCTGGGTATGTTGCTGTTTCAGAATTTCATGACTCTATCATAAGATTGTCTTGACTTTCAGGAAATTCAGATTTCCATAGGTCTGTGGGAAACACCCTAGTAAAATAAATATAATAAGGCCAAACTAAAGAAGGTGTGTGGTTCGACTAACATGGACATTTTTTTTACGGGCGGGCGGGCGGATTTTTTTTTTTTTAATATATTTTTTAGTACATGTAAATACACTGTATACGCGTATCGAGTAGACTCTACTACCAGCACAAGGCAGCAGTCGTACCACTCACTGCACTGCACTGCAGTACAACTACAAGTCAAGTCCAAAAGGAGCCGCCTGCGTCCGCAGACTCACGCCGCACAGCACGTAGACGTGGACGTGTTCAGTCCACGTACGTCAGTCACACGACAGCCCGCCGAAAAAAAGTTACGGTCGGGCTGAAATTGTACGGTCGGTCGGGTGAGTCGAACCACACACCTTCTTTAGTTTGGCCTAATAATAATAATAACACCCTAAGGGGCCATCCGTAATTATCGATCTTTTTCACGAAACGAAAAAGTTTCGTTTATGGGTGGGTGGGTAGCGACCGGTTTCGTTTTGAAAAAACATCGAAAGCGGAAAAATCAACGCTCACTGCATGCATTGATGCGTGCATACATTGTGTACATCGAAGTAGATCGACAGTAGTCCACGTCGCGCGGCCAAGCAAGTGCTGCATGGATGCAGTGCTACCACTCTGTACTCAGTGCAGTGAGTTCCTTTCGTCCTCGGATGACTTCTCCGACGAGGACCTAGCAGTCATCATGGTCATTCACTCTGGGACCGACGACAGATAGATAAATACTTCGTTCCAGCCGCCGATGCAAGAGAATTTCAAATTACGGAGCGGGGCGCACGCCAAGTAAATTCTCACGCAAATATGGGGAGCGCCAGCCGCTGAAGACGATGTCGTCGTAATGTACCTGGAAGAATCTGATCGTGCTTGTGGTGGGGAAGCCATGGAGAGTGATCCCCGTGTCGACAGTCTTCCAGAGACGGAAAATTAGGCCATCGACTTTCTACGTACCTGATTGACGGCAGCGCAGCGCGGCGTGCGTGCGACCTTACGGAGCTTTCCGACAGCGATTCTGGGGCAATGCTGCTCTCATTTGCGAGCGAGGCACGACCACTGAAGTCTGTGATAGCTATGGCTTTTGTTTCCGCTCCGAAGTCGACTTGTTTTGGCAGTATCATGTCAATGTCGAAACTCTGACGATTTGCAAATGTACAATTCCCGTGTTAGAGGTGTAGAGGTGCCAGCAGCGTACATGTATGTGTGTGGTAGGTGAAAATAAATGTTTCCATGGTCAAGAAGTAGTACCAGACTTCCAAGAAAACATGACTAACGTTGTTACTTGCACAATCACACAAAATGTGGCCTCGCTGTGTTGTACATGTAACAGCCAATCAAGATCATTTTCTGCACAAAGTCTCAAGTCAATTAATTTTTTCGTTTCAGGGGGGTGGGTGGGTGGGGGTGGGTCATAACTAAACTTTTTCGTTTCGTGAAAAAGATCGATAATTACGGATGGCCCCTAAATCACATTTACTTGAGAATTGTAACCAGGTGCGTGCCGCAGATGTTTTTCTTGATTCTGTGTTTATGGTAGTCATGGGTTGTCGTGATAAGGTCATCCTGCATCTTATTGTACTGAAATCGTAATCCTGTTGATGTCGATAAAACTTTTGGAAGTACATGTAGTTCAATGACTTCAAAGTGCTACAAGTCCACGATTGTCTAAAACAACACAGCAAAGTAGGAACAATAAACATGTATTAATATGTAAACAAATACATTGTTGAGTCTGACACCTCGTTCCAACAACTACACTGATCCTGAGGATATTGTAAGGGGCAAGGATATATAGTTGGAGGTACTGAGAGATAAACAAGGCACTCCATAATAATAAAATGTTACATGTCTTTGGTGAGTATGAATGATATCCAGTCAAACCTCTTTAGGACGAACATCAAGGGACCGATGGTATTAATTTTGTTCTGTGAGTTTGTTTTAACCCTATTTTATAACCAGTGAATACAATTATTTCTCCAATAGAGACACGAATATATTTATTCTACAGCGAAAGATTCTAAGTCAGACCAAACCATTGACTCGTCTTGTGTGAAACAAATGAGTCACTGAACCTTTCTTTAGGAACATGACGGCAATTGAAACAACAACAGAGAAAATACGATACATGTACAGCACATTCTTGCAGGTACTACAAACAGATTGCCGATCGTAATTCTTGCTCTGCCGGCACGCAACTTTATTTGGGGCAGTGCAATCCCGGCGCGACTCACAAATCAAACAGCCCAGACTCGAGTAAACAAATCCAATCGTACGAGATTTTCAAGAGACGAGACTGCACCCATTGGCTTGTTTCGTATGAAGCAAACAAGTCACTGAATGCATGAACCTCTCCATATTAAAATTAAATGGAGATTTAAATGGAGATTTTCCCTGATATACGAATTTATTTTGCATACTCGGCCAATGCTTCCCCCCCCCCCCAGATTGGGAAATGCCAACGATGCTATGCCACTGCAAAATTCAGATTCTACCCTATGATCGGAGCACGGAATGCCGGAAGCAATCATGACCAGTGCCTTACTTGTAACGTACCAATGTACAATTAACATGAGTATTTCGACAACACATCTAAGCCTCAGCAGCAACATACAACATACATGTAAGCCTTACCGTCAAGAAGGTGAATTCGCGTTCTTCGCACACTGTTGGCAAGGGCAAAGAGATACGAATGGATCTAAATCCGAATAAAATCAGCACACGTTTCCGTAAATGAAAGGGTGAGCATAAGCAAATGAATCGAAGGAAACTGGTCAACTCAGAGATCACCTGTCATTGAGTATTCCGTAAAAGGAATACAGCAGAAAAGCTAAATTTAGAAAACAGTTCCTGTCAGCTTTTCCATTATTTATTGTATTCCACCTAAAATCCACCTAAAATCAGCACACTTTTGGTAAATGAAAGAGTCAACACAAGCAAATGAATCAAAGGAACTGGTCGACTCACCTGAGTAATATTCCGTGAAAGGAGGTCTCAGCAGAGCCAAAGCGAAATAAGCCAGGAGACGAAATATCCGAAACAGCTCATGCAAGAAGCAGTTCCAAAGAAGAAAGTTCCTCGCGCATGCACATCCGAAAACGGACTGCACTGCAACACAATGTCTGCCGTGCACGTGCGCGTGCACAGCACGCGGCTACCACGCGTTGGTAGATTAATACCGAGCACCTTACGTAGAATATTACGTAGCCTAAGTGAAATACCGAGCACCTTACGTAGAAACTTACGTAGCATAGCGATGTCGTTTTTTCTGCCATGTGAACACAATAATAGAAAAGCTGACAGGATCGCTTTTCTAAATCAATAAAATGCACTGATTTGGGCTCTAAATTTCCAAGACTTTCGGCACAGCGACCCCTCCCCCACGAGTAAATTGTACTTCAGATGGCTGACCGTACCACACTAAAATACCTTCCGACGCCCCTGCTTACGGTACTCTTGCTAGAACCCAAGGGTGATATTTCAAATGACCCTGGATAAGGAGACCACCTGTACTCAGCGACCGCATTTTGAAGGTGTTAGGTCCCTTGAGCGGTCGCCTTAGAAAGGTTTCACTGTACTACACTCCATTTCAAAACTATAGACGCGTACCTAGGCAAAAACCGTTATGCCAGCATCTATACCACATAAAATCTGTGATCACTTTGTGCATAAATTTTTCCAAATTGGGCGTCTGTTATCCAATCCTTTAGAAACTATATGAGAGTAATTGTGGAGCGATCCTGAGCAATATTCCGAAAACTATTCTCAAAAAGTTCCAGCCAAATTTGAAATATTTCAAAAACCCTACGCGTCTATAGTTTTGAAATGCACTGTAGCACGTGCACGTGCGCACATGCGCGTGCTAGTCCAGTCCGATCCATGATCCAGGGCATGGCATGCATGGCTGGAGTCTAGTCGTCAAATACCGGTATTTGACGACTCCCTAGGCTAGTCTACATAGTCCATGATCCAGTCGATCGTACCGATCGTAGATCTACGACCGTGCACCCGCTGATTGCGTCATTATTTGCAGAGTTGGATCATGTGCATAGCCTTGTAGATTTGCAGACACGTGCATGCCGACGAAGTGTTTAGACCAGTTTCCGTCTTTCAAAGTTTCTACAATTTTTGTTTGTGCTCAAAATCTCCATGTGCATCTGTGGTTGAGTAACAGTGGTTCAATTTCTGAAGTGCCTGGTGCAAATGTGACTGCTGGACAGTATCTGCTCGGAATCTTAGTGTGCCTCTCGAAGCAGCCACCGATGTTGCGTTCCTTTGCCTCTCGTGTAAGCTATCTTCAAACTATTTGGTTGGGAAATCTCCCCAGCATTCTCAATAAATTTTAGAATTGATTTAGAATTGATCAGTGATGGCAGGAGTACATCATAAGCTGCTCAGTGTATCCCATGATGCTGGACCGTAGCTGTGTTATGTTCTGTGTGCTGTGCTGTGCTACATTGGAGACTGTGACTATGCTTTTGTCCAATAGACTTCTCTCAAATTTCCAGTCCTTGCGTTTCGATGATCCTGAGAAACATTAGTACAGTAGTATCCACTCAGTGGATTACTGGTATTTTGAATGATACTGTACGAGTCGTAGTTGAAGGCAAGGAGCATGGTAACACTACAGTAACGTGTATCAGTGCTATCATCATTGCACGTGATTATTTATTTTATTTATTTATTTATTCCACATCCCATAGCATGTAATTGCCAATCAAAGTGGAGGGGGTGAAAGCCAACCACGGCTGATTATGAGGTTTTTCGTGGATTTCTGTATCCCCCCAAAGGAAATAAAATAAAAATAAATAAATGCTCACAATCTGACAAAACCCAGTTCTGCAAAGATCACGTGCAGTGTTGTAGGCCACATGTAGGTGCAGTGACTGCGAGTACTAGGACATGTACGACCCTGCTTGAGAAATGAGCATCACAATGATCAAGTCACACCTGCAAGTGGTTAGTAGTTTTCCAACGTGCTCCCGTCCGCAGTTGATTGTGACGCAATGGCCTTGCAGTCTGGCACAAAAGCATCGGGAAACTTAGCAAACCGGGTATCGGCGCCGCCGTTGCAACATCTGTTTTCCTCTTGTCTCCACGGGCGCGACGTCGCATCTGCTGCAATGACCCACACCGGGTCACAGTGGTAACGGTGCAACGCATGCGCAATGTGCGGTGTGCACGCACTGGCTTATGACAGTGTACCGAGCACTGCACCATGTGCTGTGTTCAGCCAGGACATGGTCGGTTTCACGCCCAAATTGTGTTCGTGTATAAGAAGTGTCAACGTTGAGAATCCACTCAGAGTGTCAACAGGATGAGATACAGTCCTGGAGCAAACAGTGGCATTCCTGTCTGTATTTCAACAGGACGACATACAGTCCCGGAGCAAACCGTATTATTTAAGTCTTGGTGGCATTTCTGTGTGTATTGTTTATGTGCTTATCTGGCATGTTACACCCCTGCTGCTTTCTTGCGCACAGTTACCGTCTGCTTCAGTCGCGCAGCGCTGTGCATGTGCTCAGCGACCACCAGTGGTAAGCCAGCAATACGTGTGTACGTGTTTGTGTTTACGTGTGTGTGTACATGTTGTGTGTTTATGTGTGTGTGTGTGTGTGTGTACATGTATTTGGTAAACTGAGATAGCTGTGCATCACTATGTGCAGTAAAGAAAAATATGTGAACTTCAGGGGCGTAGGAAGCAGTTTAATATTGGTGCGGTGAAATTGTGAGAGGGGGGGGGGGGGTCCGGGGGTCCTCCCCGGGATTTTTTTGAAAATTGGGCCTAAAAGGCCATATTTTAATGCTACAGAATAATTTGAGAAATAAGAATATGCATGCTGATGATACACCACCGCATTGTCGATGTAAAACATGGTACCTGTACAAGAGTCGACAAGCCATCAACAAGGTTGAAATGTAAAAAAATAAAAGTAAAAAAATTCGAAAATTATTGGTCCGGCAACCGCCGGGCCTGCCGGACCGGTTCCTACGCCCATGACTTCTTGATACTCATCAGTCTGTGTTCTTGATGGTATTCTTTTCCTGTGTTCACGACATGACGTCTTATAAGGGCATCTGTGAAGTTCTTCTGTACAGTTTGCTACTACAGTGGTCCCTCTATAATCCGGCACCATTTGTGCCACGAAAATCTGCTGGATTAGGGAGGGTGCTGGATTAACAAATCTGATTTACTGCTGCAATGTACATGAAGAGGACATTTTGGCTACTGAAAATTGTGCTGGTTTATCGAGGGTGCTGGATTATAAAGTGCCGGATTAGAGAGGGACGACTGTATGTGTACAATGTATTACTGAATTTCCGGACAGTTAACTGTTTCAACCTTGTTCCTTCAGTCAAGTAGGTGCCATCAGCGGAGCTCAGAGTCACTGGCCCAACCAATCGTAATGAAGTCTAGTGAACATGTTTAAACCAGCTGTACAATGTATTGTGTAGCCCTTAGCTACCCCTTTGCGAACTGCAATGAATTTGATTAGAGGTTTGTGTGTGCGCTTGACTGGTGACGTGTATCTGTCTGTTCTTGGGTATTCTTTTCTGAGTCTTGTGTTTAATATTCTCTCTCTCTCTCTCTCTCTCTCTCTCTCTCTCTCTCTCTCTCTCTCTCTCTCTCTCTCTCTCTCTCTCTCTCTCTCTCTCTCTCTCTCTCTCTCTCTCTCTCTCTCTCTCTCTCTCTCTCTCTCTCACTCTCTCTCTCTCACTCACTCACTCTCTCTCTCTCTCTCTCTCTCTCTCTCTCTCTCTCACACACACACACACACACACACTCTCTTTCTCCATGTAGGTCCTGAGTCAGCGTTTTGCCTCAGATGGCGGCAAGCCGAAAGGCTTCTTTGAAACGCTGCGGGACAGTTTGCAGGCAGAGTGGTCAAAGAACAAAGAACTAAAGGTGCAGTAGCTAACTCCATGTAGCTAATGTTTGCACAGGTATCTACATTTGTAGAACTGCACAGGTATCTACATTTGTAGAACTGCACAGGTATCTACATTTTGTAGAACTGATTGTTGGTGATACTGCTATTACTTTGCATGGTGTATCATCTCAAGGCGCATTGAATATCATGCATTGGACACACATGTTTGTCTGTACATGTTAGCTGCCTGCGGTATTGATTGTATACAAGTACATGTAGATGTAGTTTAGTGGAGTCATGGGCCTACATGTCCACCATGTACACAATCTTCGGATCATATACATCTATGTAGTTAGTAGAACTATTTCAAATGTGTGTGTGTGTGTGTGTGTGTGTGTGTGTGTGTGTGTACGTGTGTGTATGTGTGTGTACGTATGTGTGCGTGTACGTGTGTGTGTGTGTGTGTGCGCGTGTGATGTGTGTGTGTGTGTGTATTGTTCTATTGGTCTAACAGGACAGTGTGGAGCAACTGCAAAAGGCAGCGCAGTCAGAGAATGTGTCTAAAATAAAGGTAACGCCACACAGTTGCTTGACTACGCATCGACACTATTAGCGATCGATTGACTCACTCTGACTTCTCTCTTTCAGCTTTCAGCAATATTGCATTATTGGAAGGTGTGCAATTCATGCATGTGTGTCTGGTCCCCTTGTCACAATCCTGATCTTGTGTGGATCTTCATTGGATCTTGACTAATTCAGGGCTTGACTGTGGTGTCAACTTTTGTAATTACAGTAACACGCCCTGATGCTTGTGCTCAGATTTGCTTCACGTGTCCCTCCTGGAAGACATCCGTTAGTCCACGATGGGTGTGATTATAGTAATTTGTGTGCTGTGAATCTCTGCTGCTGCTGCTGCTGTTGTGTGTGTGTGTGTGTGTGTGTGTGCATGTGTGTACGTGTGTGTACGTGTGTGTGTACGTGTGTGCACGTGTGTGTCTGTGTGTGTATTTGTGTGTGCGTGTGTGTGCATATGGTATATCAGACAATAGTTGACAGCGGTAAGTCCTACGTCCAGGATGGTGCAGAAAAGATTGGCAAACAGCTGCATGGTTTGAAGGATCCTCTGTCCAAGGCTGGAGAGCAGGTACGGGTCCGTATACTTGCCTCTTCTTCATCTTCTTGTGTTCAGCCACAGGGAGTACGTGGTGTTGATAATGTTCTCTTTTCTCTCTGTTACGGAGTAGGCTACCAAAACGAATGCTTGGGAGTGGATTATTCGGCCCGAACATGTACATGTAGAAAGAGTGAAACAGATTGAAATGGCCGTGTGTTGATAGGGACCCTGCATGCTGCATAGGTTTTCATTTCTCCTACATATACTTGGAAAATGGCTTATTTGCAAGCTGTGTGCTGGCCGAGTAGTCATTCTCTTCTTGGCTGCGTGTTTTGTTTTTGCATGCAGGTGACGAAAAACCCAGCAGTTGGAAAATTTAAGGAGGTGAGTGTCCTTTCGCTGTAGTACATATACTTAGGTTTCCTAGTGTACTCCATAAATGTCCTCGATTGCCCTGTGTCAGGGCTAAAACCTCGCCCTGCCTTCTGTGGTTTGTTGCAATGTAATAGGGCTTGAAAGTGCTACGTCACAGCATAGCAACAATTTCAAAAATTCAAAAACTGGATCCACTTGGATCCAGTTTTTGTATGGATCCAAGCACATTTCAAGCCGTCTTACTCACAGCAAGGTGATGTAGCCAGTGAAACTGACTGATTTAGCTACTGGGGGCGGGGTTACAACTGGTGGCGAAGTAAAAGTCACCCCTGCATCCGACATGAGTGGGTTGCTATGCACCCACATACTGAGGCAATAGCAAAGTCACACCTTAGTGGATCCAAAATAGAAATCTGATGTCAACTTACTACTCCCTGGCCATTTTTGACGTCATCACTTTCAAGCCCTATGTAGTTGTACTGTTTATGAATTGCTTAGTGACACCATGTTGGTTATGGCTTTTTTTGTGCAGCAATTGAAGAATGTGAAAATGAATGTGAAAGTGCCAGAGCAGGTATGGGATTTTCTTTATTGCAGCGTCTATCTTTCTCGTATTGTCTCACTCATGCTTTCATACCCTTCCTGTGTGTGTGTGTGTGTGTGTGTGTGTGTGTGTGTGTGTTTGCCGCTCTCTCTCTCTCTCTCTCTCTCTCTCTCTCTCTCTCTCTCTATCTATCTATCTATCTATCTATCTATCTCCTCTCTCTCTCACTCTCTCTCTCTCTCTCTCTCTCTCTCTCTCTCTCTCTCTCTCTCAACTTCTCTACTGTCTATTGATATTGGTCGCCTGGTCACTCTCTCCTCCTTTGTTTGATTTTGCGCTCTTGGTTAGCCGGAAATGGTAGTTGTGGTGTTGGCGCATGCAGCCTCGAAAACATTCGCAGCATACAGCTCTCCAGCTGTTGTTTGTGTGTGTCTGTCCGTTTGTCTCTGTGTGTGTGTGTGTCTGTCTGTTCGTTTGTCTGTCTGTTTGTCTGTCTGTTTGTTTGTGTGTGTGTGTGTGTGTGTGTGTGTGTGTGTGTGTGTGTGTGTGTGTGTGTGTGTGTGTGTGTGTGTGTGTGTGTGTGTGTGTGTGTGTGTGTGTGAATGTGTGTGTCTGTCTGCCTGTGCACGTGTGTTTGCTGTTCGTGCAGGTATCCAAGGTGGCCCAGAATCCCACAGTATCGAAAGTGACAGAGGTAGGCTAGCACGCTCACTACTCTCTTTGGTTCTAAGCTGTAAAGTTACTAGCCGGTCTTTCAGAAAATATCGTTTTATTTACTGGACCAGCTCATCACAATGCTGCTTGACTGATCATGTTTTCACCACTTGTATTACCTAGTAGTGGAATGGCAGCCTTTCATATGGTTTACCTCCGCAGTTACCAAATGCCTGAATACTGTATGCATGTGCAGTATTTTTGTGCGTAGAAAGCCCGTGCGTAGATTATTTCAAGAGGATTTGAGGTGTGTATGTGTGTGGGGGGGGGGGGGTCTTGAATGTGAGCATGATCAACTGTATTTAAAGATGGAGTGTCAGTGCTTTGGGCTACGTTACAGACTCTCCTGGGACTTCCAGGAGGTCTTATCCACAAGCATAGTCTTCTCATCGGACATATTTGGCAATTATTTGCTGGTAATATTTGAGGATTCCGCCAAGCACTGCACTGTCTGTAGTCCCAGAACGTGCTTGCCCACTGCTACATAACAGCCGTGTGATGGCCCTGGTTTGGGGTGTGACAGTAGTTCTGAAGATGGATTTTTGTTGGCTGCTTTTCCGTAACCCTGTGCCGTTGCCCTTCAGACCATCAAGGAAGATATTGTTGGTGATACTGGAAAGCTGTCCCAGCCGTACGAGGCCCCAACAAAAGGTAGAGGAAATCGGCTAAATAATTTGTTCCTGAGCAGTTGTTTTGCACTGTGCTTTGCGGTTTGAGCATGACAACCTAAATAAGTACATGTATGTGGCTCCAGGACGGAATGTCGTATGCTCGTTAAGAGTCGTTATAGTGTCGTACTGGAAAGAAAGTACTTGCACATGTGTGTGTGTGTGTGTGTGTGTGTATGTGTGCATGTGCGTGTGGCTATGTATCTGAGTAGGAGAGGTGTTCTGTGCGTGTGGCTATGTATCTGAGTAGGAGAGGTGTTTTGTGCGTGTGGCTATGTCAGGGAATTTTCTAGAACCGCCCCAACCGGTTTTCGACCGGTTGAAATTGTTGGCGACCGGTTGAAAAGTTACAAATCAGTTCCAACCGCCGTACCTTTCTGTGGGTGAATGGAGCTGCTTATATCTTTGCTACACTCCAGCACGAAGAAATCTGTTAAATTGCTGTCGAGTGCCATATTTGGGTTGTATTTTGAAAAAAATTCCAGGGGGGACCCCCCAACCCCCCCCCCCCCCCCCCCGACTCTTCATTGGACCGTAACCGGTTGGAAATTCGTCCTAGAATATACCCTGCAGTATGTATCTGAGTAGGAGAGGTGTTCTGTGCGTGTGGCTATGTATCTGAGTAGGAGAGGTGTTCTGTGCGTGTGGCTATGTATCTGAGTAGGAGAGGTGTTCTGTGCGTGTGGCTATGTATCTGAGTAGGAGAGGTGTTCTGTGCGTGTGGCTATGTATCTGAGTAGGAGAGGTGTTCTGTGCGTGTGGCTATGTATCTGAGTAGGAGAGGTGTTCTGTGCGTGTGGCTATGTATCTGAGTAGGAGAGGTGTTCTGTGTGTGTGGCTATGTATCTGAGTAGGAGAGGTGTTCTGAGTAGGAGAGGTGTTCTGTTATCAATCATCCTGTGTGCCATGTTGTGTCTTGTGCTCTAGACCAGTACCGCCGTCGTGTTGTGCAGGAAGGTGAGGAAGAAACGGAAGATGAAAAGGCAGCGCCGAAGATCAAGGAAGACACGTGAGTCTTTTTTTTTGCTCTTAGTTCATCGTCTCGGAAGTGCCGCACAATTTGCGTTGCTCGTCAGTCATCGCTCATCTCATTGTGTCTGTTCGTGTATCTTTAATGTGTCAACGTTCTCTTGGTACTGTTTGTTTGTACTGGCTTGTTGGTGCTTGATAGCTTGATGTGACGTGTGCGCCAGGGTATAAGCCGTACCGTATTTTCCGGAGTATAAGCCGCGCTTTAAACACTCGTAGTCCACCCCCGAATAAGGATGGTCAAATGAGCGGTGATATAATATTGGGTAGATACTAGTATCTGTATTTCGTGACAAAAATCTGGGTGCGGCTTAGACTCTGGAAAATACAATACTTCTGTTTTGAAAATTTAGGTCTGAAATTCTCCACATGGCATTCACCGCGAACACGCATTTCAGTATCATAATAAGTACAAACTTGGATGACATTTTATGGTTAACACCCCGGAAATGCAGTACTAGAATGACATTGTCATGGCGTGTCGCCTTATTCCTCGCACACTTCTTCACTGGTTTTCTCCGGAAATTTCTGAACTCTGGCCTGTTATCAAGCGTCGAACGGGCTTCTTTGCTCACTCTCTCCTGTGATGTGCAGGGAAACGAAAGGAGTTGAGCTACATAGCTCCGCGAAGTTTTCTCAACAATGGGAGAACTTCAAGAACAACAACCGCTTCATTAACGGTAGGTTCCGTTCTGTCTGCTGTTAGGTACATGTACCACTTGTAAGTCTCGGTGTTATTCCTTGCTACCGATTATATCGAATTTTAGGGTTCACGGATTGGCATGCTAGCGTCGCCAGCTACATCATGCACGTGACAGGCGCGTGCATATACTGTCCCACACAATCGGTCAGTGCTCAAATCGCATTTTCCCATCAATATCACTCACTTTCAACTCTACGGGATTCATTACGGTTGGCTCAAACTGCCTGAATTTTTGAATCCACACGCACGAAAGACGTTCCAAGACTTCCACCGTTCGTATTTTTTCAAACGAGTTCCGGGTTTTCCAGTAACTTTGGCCAAAGTTCGGCTAAAAAAACAGGGGGAGCCGTTGCGTTTCCGTAAAATACTGAACGGTAGAAGGATAGCCAAGGTCGAGAGCAAAACAACAAGCCATTATTTGTCAAAATCGAACAAGAAACGGCTCAGCGCATCTATTTTCCGTGCACGCGCGCGCGTACTTTGGCCGACAAGGTGTGGAGAATTTCTGAAGAAGAAGAATAACAAGAGCAGCAGCGCTCGGAACAGCCGTGCTGGATACTTCCAATCCCGACGATGGTCATCATGGACCGTGTTGGCTGTCGTGAGCTGCTGAAACGACCATGACATTTCTTTTTCTTTGTATACCCTACATATCTTGACGTGCCCTAGCTCAGTTTCGGCCTCTTTACAGGAAGAATATTTTCTTCCATGGCATCAGCGGCCAAACAGCAAGAAGAGCAACAGATCGAGATTTGCAGGGCAAACAAAGGATGCGTGCAGCTAGTCAGGTTCGATGCGGCTGCGCTTTGCCAGAACCTCAGCATGCAGATAAGAAAAGACGACAGAGTGTCTCAGATGGAACTGGATCTTTCGCCAAGACCGCCACTGCCGCCATCATCAAGTCCAGGGCAGTCAGAAAAATGCAAAGCCCGAGTGAAGTGAAGCCACTGAAGCCAAGGAAAAATTCAAAAAGTACGCTCTCCGGCTAGACTTCGAGTCGATATTTTTTTACTTCGATAGGCGCTGTCGCGGCCTGTAGCGCGCGTCCATAATCCAAAATGGAGGCGCACGTGATGGGTGCTTTTAGTGGCAAGCCGTGAACCCTAAATTTTATTTTTTTGTAAAACTAGGACATTTAAAACCTATCAGGCGTTACACACTATTGTTAGTCCTGGGTGTTATGCATTCTTGGCTCTAGTGCAGTAAAGGTGTTTGTGTGTGTGTGTGTGTGTACGTGTGTGTACGTTTGTGTGTGTGTGTGTGTGTGTGTGTGTGTGTGTGTGTGTGTGTGTGTGTGTGCGTGGGTGTGTGCGTGATTCAGGAATGTTCGACCTGAAACGGCAATTCGACGAGAGCGAAAGCGTCGGTGTGCGTGCACTTCGCTTTGTGACTGACGGAGTATCAAATGTTGTCGGTGAGTACCCTGTGCATGCAAGCCCATACATGTAAGCCCATACAGAATATTCATTCTTTATAAGTCTTACTTGTCTGGCCACCCAAGCACACACACACACACCATGTGTTGCATGCCACTGTCGCTGTATCTGTCAACCCTGTTCTTACCAAGGTGGTCTCGGTATTCGAAAGATCATGGCCTCCGCAGAACAAGAGTGTATTCGCATGTACATGTGGTCAGGTACACGTATGTATGTACATGTGGTGTTGTGTTATTGTGCCTGCATTCGTCTCTGCTTCAAGTATCACTTACCACCATTGTTCTTTCCCAACCTTCTCATTTGCATGCACACACACACACACACACACACGCACACAGGAGGTATGCTGACACCAAATGAGACGTCTCAGACGCTTGAGGCGATTGTGAAAGTTGACAAGGATTTCGACCCGGAGAACTTCTTGAACGAGCTGCAGCTGGAGATCATCCCTACAGTTCTTGAGGTATGAGGTGTGTGTGCTGTACTGTGCTGATGCTAAATCATGTTTTCCGGGTGACAGATTCACACGCATGCATCCTCTTGCCCATTGGCTATGGCCAACTAGGACACGCTAACCATGCCAAGTGGATATTCACTGGGAAGTTGCAGTCATGAATCATGATTGTCACCCGCACCTATTACACAGTGGTGTACAGGTGCGAATGCCATGTCTCTCAGTGGCCAGTTTGAATGTGAGGAATCAGTTGTGGCGTCGTGAGGTTTGTGAGCTGCTGCTGCTGTCTCACCCACCCACCCCCCCCCCCCCCCCCATGTGTGTGACATGTTCGTTGGCACATTCGTCTCTACTGTGATTCTCACAAGAAATTGCATTAGTAGTCACCTGCCACCAACGTGTTGGTGAAGCCGGTTTGGGGAAAGCCGCGTGGAACTATCACCTCTGTGTACGAGTAGCACTCTTATGCTGTGAGAACAATCCCCTGAACAGTACAGTATGTTACTTTAGTTTGGATCAACCTCTGCTGAAGATGCTCTACATTCTGGCTGCTGCTGCTACTGCTGCTCTGCTTAGCTGCTCCATGTTTTCTCCTCTTCAAGTTCCCAGCTGCTGGTCTTTGCAATCAGACTGGACATGGTGTACTTGTACATGTACATGTACTTAGTGTTGTGTGCCTGTGTGTCCACGTGTCCATTCTCAGGGTTTCCTGCGTGCCGACATGGACTTGTTGCGTGAGTGGTGTCATGATCGGGTAAGTGTGTCGCTGCTACTACACTTTCTTGCACTCTGTTGGCAGATTTCTCCATTTTGCACTGTCAATGTGAACTGCTTCCTGATGCAGCGTGCATGGGAGTTCAGTACCATTGGAGCACCATTGCTTCAGGAGAAAATGTCACTGTGAGGGTGATAGGTTCTTTCATTTCATTGAGTGACTGTTGTTGTATGCCGCCTCGCCATAACAGGGTTGGTGCGGTGCCCATTACTTTCAAGTATTCACCTGCTCCTGTGCATTTTCAAAGAACTCTCTCCCTCTATCTATCTCTCTGGCTGTGTGTGTGTGTATGTGTGTGTGTGTGTGTGTGTGTGTGTGTCTCTCTCTCTCTCTCTCTCTCTCTCTCTCTCTCTCTCTCTCTCTCTCTCTCTCTCTCTCTCTCTCTCTCTCTCTCACACACACACACACACACACACACACACACACACACACACACACACACACACACACACACACACTCACACATTTCTCCTAAATCGCATACTATTGTTTCAGGCCTATGGAGTACTATCAGCTCTATTGACACAACAGCAGCAGCTTGGTCTTACAAACCAGTCTCAAGTCTTGGAGCTATCAAATGTTGAGGTGAGGTTTCTCTGCATCCTACCAAGAGTACATAAACCAGAGTGTGCAACTGTGCATATCAGATCTGAAACAGCGCAGATCGTGCACTACGTCACCCTGATGAGGTCAGCCGAGCCGCGACTTGCGTACAGCTCAGATTTTCATGCTTCGCAGCCCGGAAATCAGCCAAGTTTGCATGATTTTAGACGTCCTGTTTTAAGATTTCGGTGTTTTTTAGTGACTGCGTACGCTGCGTACATCCACTGGCAAGTAAATTCACCATGCATACTATCCGTATCAAAAACCGAAATCAGGACAAACTCGGTGACCTGCACCACCGCGACTGGTTACGCAACTTTTCACCGTACCTGTGGCTTACCATGCCGTCAAAAATGACGTACTGCACGGATTACGCTCCCACAGGAACCATCCTGGGTTGCACACTCTGGTTTATGTACTCTTGATCCTACCGATGCTTGCTGGCTGGTTTACCATTGTCTTGGCTGCATGGACAAAGGAGGGAGGTTGGACGACAAAGGGAGGGGGGGGGGGGGGGAGGGGGTTGAACCTTAAAGTGTGAACAACAGTGCTGACAATTGCATAGTTGTGATGAGAAACTGCTTTGGTGAACAAAGTAAAAAGTGCCAATGTAACGTTAGTTATGACTATGAAGTTATGAGATATGAAAGTATAATGAAAATCGTTACTTTACACTCTGTACAAGACATTAGAGACTTTTGTTCTATGTTCACATATAATTTCTTCCGAATTGGTCAATAGAGAGGTTCCGCACTACGTAAAGTTGAGCAACTTTACGTTAGTGGGCGGGGAAAACCCGTGAATTCGCGAGTTTGCACTCTACTTACGGAAAGTTGTCTACGTAGAGTACGTAGATAGGGCTCTGATAACGTAGCTGGTCCGTAAGTGGATTGGGGTACAGATTTATGACTCTCTCCCCAGGTCGATCTGGTCGTACACTGCCGCGTTCGGAGTGGCCAAGGGCAGCTACGTGATTTGAAAACTCCGTATGGCGGAACACAGATGCGCATGAAGTTTACGTAAGACTTTCTGTAGATCGACTACGTTTTTTACTAACGTAATTACGTTATGCGGAACCTCTCTAATAACTCACAAATTTAGCGCTTTTGAATTTTGATAAAATACTCGAAATAATCGGATACTCGATCGAATATTTAAAAGAATGAGTGATCGATTGGTCCAGATGATGCATCTTATTTTTTCACCCTACTGATATTTGGCCAAAATGATGTGGCAACACTGCAGTTGCTTTACAGTATTTCCTTGCCTGTTGGCAGAGGCAGGGGGCGGCATTGGTCATCTACATCTAGGGTTTTTCTTTCGAAGCTGTGTGATGAAAGCGGCCCCCATGAACCCAGGACACTTGAGTCCACACACAAGCTGCATGAATGTGAATTTTTCATGTGGAATAAGTTGTCACTCAACGTTTCGTGCCTAAGCTATCATCAGACATCTGATGTTTTAACCTGGATTAGAACGAGGTCTGTCTCGTTGTCCAGGAGACGACCAATCAGTGATGTTCCCGCCAAGGTCCTTGTCAGAGTTTAAAGCCCACTTGATCGTAGTTTTACTACTCTTTGATGACTCGTTAAAGCCCGATGAATATACTCTACACATAAACAGGTGCATACAACTTCCTGTACGCATTATAGTACGGTGCAGATAATGAACTCTGCATAAAATCAGGAGTACATAAGGCCACACGTTTTTATTTCTATGTTTCTCGTCACCCGCGCGCATACGATTCAGGAGTCTGGAAGAAAAAAAAGAAAAAAACTGTGCTGCACTGACTGTGCATGTGGGGACCAGCACACTCATGCACATGTACATAATAGGGAGGTTCCGGAGTACGATTTTTCGTGCCAAAATCCGTGGAGGCTCTACGGATTTTTTATACGTCGTTTTCGAGCAGTGAAAAGTTCCGGGGTACGGAACTTATGTGTTTGCCGTCATTGCCTAGGTTACGATCGCAAACACGTCACGTTCCCGCGCTATGCCTTTTTATTTTGAAAATTTGTACCGAAATCAAAACTTCCCGCGAAAAATCGATGTTTCTCGTACCAAATTTGTACGCGAAAAATCTTTCTGCACCCGATGACGCAAAATCTCCATACGAAGCATGGTTCGTATGAAAGCCAGTCCACACGGATTCTCGTGCCGAAAAATCGTATGGAGCACACCTGGAAAAAATCCGTAGCGCCCATACGGATTTTGGCACGGAAAATCGTACCCCGGAACCTCTCTAATGTGGCCTGGCCTACGCGACACATGATGCGAGGTCACCAATTATTGTGCGCAATCTAGCTGCACATGCACAGATTGTGACAGAAGCTCCTACCACATACTAGTTGCAAACTATGGATGCTATTTTGCATGGTGTATTGGTGGATTTTAGTGTGAACAAAGGTCTAATAACCTTTTTTAATTTTTCGGTCATTTTTTTATTTTTTTCCACCTCTCGCATACGTTTTTAGATTTTCAGGTGACGAGAAACATAGAAATATAAACGTGTGGCCTAACCCCCAAGAGTGTGCAACTGCCTGCACAACCTCTATGCTGTGCTGCGACGGCAGAACTTCACATCACGTGACATGGTTCAAAAGGTTATGCTGGCAAACAGTGCAAAGTGACCACAAGAGAGTTGTACCCAAAGCTGG
The DNA here is from genome assembly GCF_964019385.1 of Sycon ciliatum. NCBI lineage: Eukaryota > Metazoa > Porifera > Calcarea > Leucosolenida > Sycettidae > Sycon > Sycon ciliatum. The sequence goes on along the minus strand of NC_088643.1, from coordinate 60,277,754 downwards.
GCTGCGTACAACCCTGTATCTATCATGCACAGAGTGCAAATAATGTGTACGGGTTCATCACGTGATGTGAAGTTCTGCCGTCGCAGACTAGTCATGGCCCAAATTTGCTCGGCCTACATCGATATTTTGCCGCACAATTTTGCCACAAAATCTTCGATATTCTGCTTGGCATTTCCTTTCTCCGTCGGTATTTTGCTTTGGTTTTGCTCGAGATGAAATGAGTTTTTAAGGAAAACTCAACGATACTTGTCGCTGATGACGACGACATTTTTGATTGAGCTCCTGCTGCTGCTCAACTTTCCACTGAAATGTAGCCATGAGTCTGTTTTCTACAACTTTTGTGCTTATTTTCAACCTTGGTGACTGATTGTGTTGAGAGTCCCTAAGAAGCCTGGGAATTTTCGAAAAGCCCACCAAAACTCGATATTTTGCTCAAAGCTTGCCGGAAACTTGCGCATCCGATATTTTGCTCAAAGAATTGCTAGCAAATTTGGGCTATGACTATCGCAGACCCCATAGCTGGAGTTGCACACTCTTGGGGGTTAAGTACTCTTGATAAAATGTACGGTGTACTACTAAGGCTGCGTTTACATGAGAAATTTCAACCCGGGTTGAGTTCAGCCCGGGTTGAAAGTCTGTACGATAGACAAAATAGGTGACCGTTTACATGAAGACAGTTGACCCGGGTCAAATACTGATATGCCGCCAAAAGTCCACTTCTACAGTCTTGTATGGTCACGTGAATACTTTCGCGCGAAATTTGCATGTGCAGTGCTGTTCAAACCTGGTGTGAGATACGCACAGAAGTACGTTAGTACGATTCCTCGCCCCAAGGGGAGGGTTGAAATCAACCCGGAGCGAAATTTCAACGCGGGTCAAGCGCAATGCGTCATGTAAACGCGCCCGTCAATCTGTGTTCATGGCGGGTTGAAACTTGGCCCGGGCTGAAACGGCTCATGTAAACACAGCCTAAAAAGCTACGCATTTCAGAAGTGTGTGCGGTGTTTGCCTCCCGTACTCTTTCATCTGTACGATTATCCTTTGTCAACAGCTGGCAGAACCCTATAAAAACTGAGGATTAGTACTAGAGAGGTTCCGCACTACGTAAAGTTGAGCAACGTTACGTTAGTGGGCGGGAAAACCCGTGAATTCGCGAGTTTGCACTCCACTTACGGAAAGTTGTCTACGGAGAGTTCGTAGATAGGGCTCTGATAACGTAGCTGGTCCGTAAGTGGATTGGGGTACAAATTTATGACTCTCTCCCCAGGTCGATCTGGTCGTACACTGCCGCGTTCGGAGTTGCCAAGGGCAGCTACGTGATTTGAAAACTCCGTATGGCGGAACCCAGATGCGCATGCAGTTTACGTAAGACTTTCCGTAGATTGACTACGTTTTTTTACTAACGTAATTACGTTATGCGGAACCTCTCTACTATGTATCGAAAAGGGGCTCTTGAAGCCCCTAAATAATTCCACAACTGGCACAAGCTATGAATAAGAATGAAGTTCACAATAAGAGCCCAGCATTTCATTTGCTTCTATTCTCCTTTTAGTAGTCCTCAGTGGAGCCGAGTTACCAGAAGAAAATATTCTATCATACCACATATCATACCACACCAATTCTCTCTGCACACAAACCACAAAACTACCCAATATAAGGGCACACAAGCATAATGCAAGTGAGATGTAACGTAATGTTATGGCTTGTTTGTGCCCTTCAAGTTTGCCCTCGGGCCGTAACCTGTCGGGCACTAACAAGCCATATAAGGCCCTCTCTGCCATGCACTAACCTATAGAAATAGTCATTGGTACTACTCATTCGTGAATATAAATTTGTATTGATAGGGTTTTGTGTGTTGTGTGTTCATACCTCTGTGTGTGTTGTGTGTTCATGTATCTGTGTGTGATTGTGTGCGTGCCTGTGTGCCATGGCAGCTGATAATGGGCAAGATGATGGAGCCCGGTCCAGTACTCATCATCTCATTCTCAGCACAACAACTCACCAAGGTTGTCAACAAGACTGGTGAAGTAGTCGAAGGAGGCGATGTAAGAAACTTTATGAAACTCTAAAGTGCTCTGTACAATGTTATATACGTATTGTACTTTATAAAAACTCGGATGTTGAGCCAATAGTAAGGCCGCACCGTTTTTTATCTATGTTTCGCGTCCCCCGCGCGCATGTATTTCACAGCCGGAGTTAAAAAAAAAACAGAACAATTTTTTTTTTTGAAAATGCAATACAAATTTAATGCAAACCCAGAGAACCGGAAAATGTAACTCAGCTCACACACATGTACATGTACATGTGTGTGCATGAGCTGGGCCGCAAGTCACACAATCATCATGCCGCCTGTGTTTGGACCACAACCATGGCAGAGGGGATACACTCATTTTGTACATGAGCAGTGCCGCGTTGCTTCACTGTACACAAATGCAATGCACGTACACTGTTTTTTTGGTTGGCTTTTTATTTTTTCGCCCTCCCTCATTGATTTCATCGAATAAGGTGACGCGAAACATAGAAAAACGGCGTGGCCTAATATGTAAAGAGAAAAAGGACCTATAAAGTTACTAGTTATGACTAACAGTCCACCAAGTAACGAGATAATATACAGTCAGATAGTTTGACAACGAGGCACAAAACTGACAAGGATATTGAGACATTCGACGACCTGACACCTAGCTCCAACACATCTACGAAGTGCAAACCAACAACCTTCCAACTTGGAAGGCTCAGGTGCGGAAAGTTCCAATGAGGTGTCAGGTCGTCGAATGTCTCAATATCCTTGTCAGTCTTGTGCCTTGTCGCACTACACGTATCTAACTGTATACTTTTTTTACCTCGTTACCTTGGTTACCTTGGTGGACTGTTAGTCATAACTAGTATCTTATAGGTCCTTTTTCTCTTTACTTTGAAGAACATATTGTACCCTTTCTGTTTTTATTGCTTTGCCCCAGTGGAACCTGCGAAGAGCCCAAGTCCAAACACCACAATACACTGTCATCTTTTATTCTCAAATTGCAATTCATACATGCACGCGGGTCCATTGGAATACCACTCTGGCTACTTTGGTTCATCAGTAGTTTTCTCGTTCCCCTTGCACGTGCATGTATTTGGGTTGTTATTTTGTACTCACCGCACACGTGACGTCATCAGCAGGGTAATTCAGAAACACACTCCCGAAGTGCAGGTTCCACTCAGCACTGAGCAAAGTCCTTTTGGATATGAGCTCTGGGTGAAACGGATGTTGGCTTTCGAAGACCCCTATTCAATAACATGGTTGGAACAGAACATCTCGGTGTTTGACTGTTTGTGTCAATATTTCTTCACAAGGTCCCCAAAGAAAGATCTGCAAACACAATGTCATAATTATTATTATTATTGTGGTGTATCAAATTAATTGTTCAACTTGCAAAAATCCAGTGTTGAGTGCTTTCGAGTGCTTTTGTTCTGTCCTTCTGTATTCGTGCTTATAGGATATGATTCAGAACAATAGATACGTGTGGGCGCTGTGCCGCGATCAGACCATATTTGACGCTCGATCGGCATGGAGAATACTGGAGTTTGGCATCCTGGCCAAGGAGGATATTGTATAAATTATTTCGATTAGGAATTTGAATTCCATACCCCTTCCCATATACTATTTTCCCCGTTTGTGTGTGTTTTCTTTTCAAAAGAGATCTGTACATAGCTGATGTAGCAAGTGTAGATGTACATGATTGTATAATTATTCATTAGCCATAGCTGTCACCTGACATTTTAGCGTTGCCATTTTCTGTTGTAAATAAGGTATTGCAATTTCTGCTTTCTTTTCTGTAGGATATTTGCCATTATTTGGGTAGTAGAGGGACCACTTCTGTAGGTCTACAATATGCTCACTATTTTGTGATGTGGTCTGTGCCTTCATTCATGATAGGGCAGGTGCAATGTTTGACTACGGTGATCGTCGTCGGCATTTCAGACAGTGTGCGTATTGTTATTGCACTGTGCTGTGTCATGCACGCCTTGCCTATGGTAAATGCACCACCGTTGCCATTCCGCACAAAATATAGCACGCACCTCCGGACACACACACACACACGTCCGGACACACACACTCTCTCTCTCATTAGGGCTTCTCAATTCAAACTGTTTTCGGGAACTTTCCGCAAGGGTTGGCATCCAGCGAACATTATCATATCTTCACGAGACAGACAACGTGATCATGTGCAACTAAGCTTACTACTACTACTAACTACTTCGTAGTCGCTACTGAAACAGGAACAGGGATTATTATGGGAGTACAAGCAGTGGCAGCAAGCCTCAGAGAAGGCAAAGCAGTTAGCACACAGTATGCAGCACGTGTGTGTGTGTGTGTGTGTGTGTGTGTGTGTGTTGGCTGCAGCAAGTTTGTTCCTATAGCGCATCATCTGGCATGTAGACTGCTGCGGTGTTACAGTGGTGACTGGTCTGTGGCAGCGTTCATGTATGTGTGATGAGCAGCATGCTTGCAGCGGCATGGCAGAGAGTGTGCGTGAATGATGCCAATGATACGTATAATAATATCCCTAGAAAAGAAAGAGGAGGTTAAAAAAACATAGGGTGATAAATCCATATTCCCAAATATAGGGTGATAAATCCATATTCCCCCGCATCCTAATCACATAACACAGAGCTAGAGGACCAATAAGATTCGACAGACAAAAACAAGGTATAGTAGATAAATCAGAGCATGTCAACAAAAACAAAACAAAAAAAGTCTCAAGGGTCTAGCGGGAGCCTCAAGAGGTGCAACCACCATGGTAGTCATCAAGCTTTATCAAAGGTCAAGTGGTTTTCGTCAAGTCGTTAGTTAGGACAGCTGAATGATGACCAGCTCTCAAGGCAGCTGGGGACTTGCGGTAGTTTGGCAGGGGCAGGGCAGATGCAGGAGGGGGGTCTGGACCAGTACAGCAGGGTTAGCAAATTGACAAGTAACGTTTGGTTTGCCACAGTGATCATCATCTCCGTCGACGCTGCAAAACGTGATGGCAATACAGGACCGTGTCTAGAGTCGCTTATCTTCTCAGTGTTTGGCTGCCTGCAGCCCAAGTACATGTATGTCGAGTAGCATGTACGTGCGTGTATGTGCGGAGGTGAGCAGCACGTGCCAGTAACCTTCTCCCCTCCTAGCTTGAAACATGCAGCTTTTCGAGCATATCCACAAGCTTGGCGAACACGTGCGCCTGTACAATGCGACATGGCCAGCACACAGGGAGCACAATACATGACATTGTGTATTTCTTCATCACACTGAAGTACAGTCAGTGTCTAGCAATAGGAAACTTGACCTAGAGCAGAGAGAGATTTACCACCTGAAACAACATACACTATAATAAGTAATAAAGGAACCCTTCCCCACTGCAAAGTCCTGCACACACGTACATGTAGCGTAAAGTCCGCTGTAAACAGAAAACACCCACCAGCCAGTGCCAGCTATACACGACGCACCAATGCTGACCTGGGAAAGACAAACAAATACCTGCCATGCAAAATAGTGCAAACCAGCTGGGGCGGGCGTTTACTGCGAGTACAGACCAGCTGGGGGGGGAGGGCATTTACTGCGACATAAGCGTTTGCAGTGGACTCTACAGTACTTGTGTGTGTGCAGCAAGGCTCTAAAGTAGGCTCTAAAGTAGGCTTCAAGCCGAGAAAAACTACCACAGCTGGACACCATGTGGCATAGTTTGCACACAGCGATGTGCTCAACAACTTCATTGAAGTCTATTACCAACCTTGGGCTTAGTGGACTGGCTAGCCTTCTTCATCTCCGGCAGATACTCGTATGCAACACTGACCAGATTGGCAAACTCTCGGTGCGTGTTGCCCGTTATTGTCAGGGTGTTAAGGGACACCGCTGTGTCTTCCGGTGCGAGCTGTGTGTGGGTGGAGGGTAAACACAGAAGCACACACGCACATGCACGCACATGCACACACATGCGCACACACACAGACACGCACACACAGACACGCATGCACACACATGCACACACATGCACACACATGCACACACATGCACACACATGCACGCACACACCCACACCCACACCCACACACACACACACACACACACACATACATGTTCTTTGATGCACGCACACACACACACACGGCACCTGTTCTAGAAGCAAGAATGAAGAATGAACGGACAACCTCCATACCACTGAACGAGTCCAGTAAATCCTACTACACATGACATGAAGGATACACTAGTCTCGCCGATGTCACTGAGTGGCTGCATGGCATGGACCAGGACGAGACATACAGCACAACACATGTACATGCACTGCAAGTGCACTGCAAGACACACAGCACGGCACACGGCACACGTACATGAACTACTTACCGAGATCTTGTCTACAAAGTCAATCATGCCTTGCCGATGCCGCGAAATGAACGGGTTGACAACTGTCATGTACGGTTCCTGTGAATGTGTGAATGTGTGAATGGTCGTATAGGAATAGACACGTACAGACGAGGGCATGCATGCAACACACACATTATAGCAACGTACACACGAACAAAGATACCCACACGCCAAAGTACATGATCAACATGGCTTTATTTCCGCCAGCCCAAACCTAATGAGGTCTGGATTTAGAATTACTGCCGAAAGTTATGATGTCTACTGCTGGAAATCTATGCTATCGCAGGAAATAAATTAATAAACAAACTGGAACCCTGGTCATGCAGCGGAGTGTAAAAGGAGTTTAGCAATACCGCAAAGTATCGTGAGAGCGCCCCACCATTCACTCCCTTTCATGGTGGGTGTTTTTGGGAGGTAGTATCATGTCTGTAGGCCACACGACAAGTACCTTGTACACACATTGCACGCTGTGCAGTCAACCCATACGCAGTGAACCTTGGAGCTGATACGCGATCTCCAAACAAAACATGCTAAGCGTGACCTTAGTACACTAAGGTTCTCATACAGTACAAACTCAGTTGCACACTGGCATACATTTTTCATTTCCCTGGCCGTAAAATCAGACTGGGCCGCTCTCGTGGTAACGTGACAGTTTACATGTACATGTAGACTGCAGTACCCACTGCCCAGTAATAGTAGCACATGTACATGACAGTTCTAGTGCATAAAATCAAGACTACATGTCCCTGTAGACACAGACCCGCTGTAGCAAATGCTGCTACGGTTGACCACAAAGACCCACACACAACTTGTGTTATAAACGGAAACAAGGAAAATGGTAGGGCACAAGTCCACCAACTAAACCAGATTTTAAACAGTCAGACGTGCACAAGGTAGCACCAGACTGACCAGGAGTACTGAGACAGTGTGCATGTCCGACTGTTTAAAATCTGGTTTTAATACTTGGTGGACTCTAACGCATAACTTGTGCCCCGCCGTTTTCCTTGTTTCCATAATAAAAAGTGCCATGGTAGTCCTGAAGTGCTGTAGTAGGGCAGCTTTGCGGCTCTCACCTTTGCACCAAACTCCACTAAACTGGCCAGGTTCTGCAAGCCTTTGGCGATCAGTGTGAGCGTTCTTGATGCACGCTCAGACGGCTGATCTGGAAACGCACACAAAGAAGTACATACCGGTACACAAAGAAGACGGATGGGTGAGAACTTCGTTGCCAGGGCATTGCAATAGCACGTACATATTCAGTGTTCAGACCCATTGTTTACAGTACAGATCAGCAGATCAGCAGACTCACTTGTTACAAGATTGAACAGGCGTGGGTTGACCAGTGCCAGACACACAAACCGCAAGAAGAAGAAGCCTCTGCACCATCAACACAGCAGCCAAGTACAACATAGGGCAAGATTATACAAAAGTATGTAGTTAAAAGGAACAGCACAATCCCACAACCCGATTGCCATTGCTGCTATTAATTATAAACGTACACACAGTACCCCCCCCCCCACACACACACATACGTGCATGCATACACATCCATGCAGACAGACTTACGCCACTACTCTTGTCCTGACGGCCTCCTGGTCGGGGTACCTCTCCTTGACTAGTTTCTGCAGTGAATAGAAGACCTCTCGCAACGCCCTACAACAACGACAACAATAACAGCAGTACCGTTAACAACAGCGGTGGCGCATGCGCACAGGTGATGACATGTGTCAACAATCGCACCGACTAAGAGTTCCACTGCCATCCACTGGGTGCAAGCACACTGATCCTATAATTGCATACACACCACGCATCATTGCACACTGTGTCAGAATATCCCATTAACACCCAGACCATTGTGACACATCACAACCTGTGTACAGGTGTACGCGTGACAGGAGAGGAATACACTGAATAATTGTGTTAAGATACCCCCGGGAACATGTGAATAGACACAGTACAGGAAGTGTGTCTGGCACACAGCACCACAGGCAGCAACACAGACAGCACTGTTCTACTGGTGCTGCATGCTACTGCAATATATGTACAATCATGCATGTCTCCTAACACAGCACACACTTGCAAACATGAGTGGTGGCACGGTGTTGCTGTGCAAGCATGCATGGAGCAACACGAGCATGCCCCCCCCCCCCCCACACACACATGTATGTTCATGCACCCGTGTAGACACAAACATGCACATACACGCAGATCCCAACCGTCAGCTTCAAACACTCCTATCTCAACTCACCTGTCAATAGTGTCAGCGCTGGAAAAGACCCGGTCTAACATCTGACCCATGAACTTGGTCAGATTTTGCAGATTATGATCAATATCCTCGCCCTTGTCAAGGCGATTCGGATCAAGCTACAGGAAAAAACAAAAAGAGCAAATGAAATTAATGGAAACTGACCTTCTGCCTCAGCAAACCAACACACACACACACACACACACACACACACACACACACACACACACACACACACACACACACACACATGGACAATCACAAATGTAAACACACACATTTTCTCTCTCTCACACACACACACACGTACACGAACAGACATACCTCACAGTGGGGATTGCTGGCAATGATGTCGTTGACAAATGTCTTGACCGTGCCGTGCAGGAAAGGCATGGCAACCATCTTCATGTACTCATCAATAGCTGTGCTGGCCACGGAGTTACTGCGGAATAGTGTAGCTGGATCCTCTGTATGTCAGCACACGCACACACACACACACACACACAGTGACACATACACACACACACACGCACATATTGCACACGTACACAAGGGTAGAGGACAGTCAACAACAAGGGACTAAAAGCAAACAGTAAGACAATTGTTGTGCCAGGACTAGGGACTGGTAGAAGTGCAGGAATGGCAACAGAGCATGGTCTTGGCTACTCTACAGTAGCTGCAGGTATTCAAGTTTTACTTCAGCACAGCAAAGTACAGGCAGAATGGGACAGGAAAATTCCACTGCACCCAAACCAACCGGAATAGCATAGCACTGGAGTATGGATGCCATAAGTAGACAAGGCTTTGCAAACAATGGCACGTTGTAGAGAAAAAGCAGCCGGCTTGCCAAAGCTGCAACACACAATATGGCTGTGTCCATAGTTGCACAAACAAACAGCATACGGCGGCACGCTCATACAGACCACCACTACCATCGTTGCCTGCCCCCTCCATACACACCATTGGACGCCCATCGCCGGAGGCGATGATAGCGATGCTACAGCAGAAGCCATAGCAGCTTGTGCTGGGATTGCACCATTCAACAGCTTGCAAGGCTGAAGAATTGACTGCCACTATTCAGCCTGGTCTACACCACACAGCTATGAAGTGGCTTTTTCTGGCCAGGGAATCCCTACTTTTTGGTCTTTTTCATTTTTTCCATTTTTTCACGCACACACATCACACACACACACACGCACGCACGCACACACCACAAATGTCTTACTTACCATGCGAGTTGACCTCTTTCTCGGCCAGGTTACTGAGCAGCACGCGGATACCGGCCGGACAGTCCATGAAGATCTTCATCAGCGAGCCGATGAGACTGCGCCGGTCCTTGATGACTTCACCCAGACACGTGATGGCCTCCATGTCATTGGCCACCAGGAGATCCTTGAGCGGCAGGTACTCCCCCTCAGGCAGCACGACGTCGCACTGGTACTTGACGCGCAGTCTCAACGTGCCCAGGTTGACCTTGCTCTTGCTGCCCTTGTCGTGCGGCTTCAGCTCGTACCACTCCTCCGTCGTCGTCCGGTTGGGCAGCTGCGTCAAGTCGACGCTGACCTTGCCCACGACGGAATCCTTGACGCGCTTGTGCTTGTTGAGGATGAGAATGGCCAGTGTGCTGATCTCCTTGTTCAGGCCGCTGAACACAAAGTCCTCATCCCAGGCTATAGGCGGCGCACTGCCCTCCAGGCATGACGTCTTCGCCACGGCAACGTCGTTCAGCGAGATCAGGCAGTACGGCCGCGAGCAGTTCTTCGGGAACTTCTGCGTGTCGAGAACGGTCAGGCGGATGTTGCAGATCTCCATGTGAGAGCCCTTCTGGCCGCCGAAGCGCTCCGCATTGAGACACAGCGGCTCTAGCACAGTCATCCACTCCTGCACATATGATAAGCCAGTAAGGTACACACACCCACACCCACATGCAGACACAGACATGCAGACACAGGCATGCAGACACACACATGCAGACACACACACACACACACAAACACAGACCAATGCAAATCAGTCACCAGTTTCGGGGGGGGGGGGGGGGGGGGCTTTCTCTAAAGCTTGCTTCTGTGTAGCCAGATTGCAGCTTGCACTGTGTGGAAGCAAGGAGTACCACTATGACATTCCCTGAAGCCAGCATTGGGATTAAGAGTGTGATGAGCTATGCAGATACTGAGAGAGACCTGCAGGAGCAGGACATGACCTGTGCAGAGCACAGCTGTCTTGAAAGATCATTCTCCAGGTGATCAGTGCTACTGTTGTTGTGCATGAAGTTATGTGTTTGTGTGCCTTATGTATTGCATGACAGACATTCCTTACTAACACACACACACACACACACACACACACACACACACACGCACACACACAACACAGGAAGTACTTGCCGCAGCATGCATGCACGAACACAGGAAGCACACATCAAGGAAATATCATAGGCTGGAAAAGCACAGCGTGACACCAGTCATCACTGGTACCTCGACATGCACACACAAACGTACACACATCAATTCCTGCCCCCTGGGCTAGCTGTACAGGTTGTAGCTCATCTGTTTCCCTTCTTTTGTCACTCAATTGTATCCATCTCTACATTGCCTTTCAGTGTACTTGCTAACACCCCCTCCCCTTCCCTCAGGGAATGCAAGCAGTGTTTGAGGAAACAATGAAGATACGGTGCTAACTCGACTTGCCAATCAGAATGCACATCATGAGAAAGCATTCAATAGAGTACAGTCCCAATATAGCCCAAGTCTACTAAACTATAACTGCATAGTGCAATCAGTAAGAGATCACACTAACTATCCAACCAACACTAGCAGGCAGTGCAGAAGTAGAAACTGCACTGCATTGCCAACAGCAGGCATAGCAGTAGAAACTGCACTGCATTGCCAATAGCAGGTGCCATCATGAATTCATGATATGAGCAGAGTGGACATTACCAACTGACCGTCATTGGCATGCTGCAAAGTGCTGCAGCTGCTGACAAGTGGTGTCTGCGGCCATTGCCAGGCTGGCATGTGAGAGCCATCATCAGTGTGTGACAGTGACACAGACACACCAGACACTATGACTGCTATTCCTCCAGCACCACTGCACACCAGCACTGCACACCACTGACTGTACTTCCACCAGGTCCAACTCAAGCAGAAACAGCAGGCTCAGCAGCTGAGGACAAGGACTTTGAAGAGGCTGGACTGGACGGGCATCAGCGTGACACCTGAGCCAGGAGGAGCAGTTCTGGGCAGTGGGAATGATCCAGAGAAGCTGTCACCTTCAAGCATTGACAGGCACCTCCAGAGTCCTACTCCATCCGCATCCAAAACTTGAAACCTTACTGAATGAAGCTCAGCCTAATCTAGACTACAACTGTTGTAGTGACTTGAGGAGAGGCACTTGTCGGGTCATGAAACTGCTAAGTGGTGGCAGAGAAGGGTAGGGTAGGGCGCCAGCAAACCATGTAACCAACACTGGTCACATGCACATGCCAGAACAGTAGCAGCAATACCTTACGGCCACTTTGCCTGACCAGAGCAGCTGCCTGGTATTGGACAGACCGCAGACGCACATGCTTCAGTGACACACAGCTATGCTCAGCAAAATAGCAATCAAGCTTGGCACGTCCCGAAATCCTTTCTCCTTCCAAGGCAGCACCAGGGAGAAACAAACAGACAGTCCAAGTACTGAACAGCTAACAGTCTTGAGCAGACCCACCTCTTTGTCTTCCGGTGACTGGCAACATAAAAAGAATGAGGAGACCTCCGCAAACGACCTGATCACCAGCTGAAAGCAGTTGGACCTACACACAGCAGGGTCACACCATGGATACACACAGGTACATAGGCACACCGCACAGCATACCACACGCATGTACATGTATACACAAGCAGCAGCAGCCGGAAACAAGGGATGAGCATGAGTGAGCCCGAGTACACTCTTCCCACAGGGAAGCACAGTTGACCTACCAACTCACAGCTTATGCAGCCTACAGGCCAGAGCACAAGAATAGCAACAGCAGCAGCAGCATAGTATTATGCAGTACTAGTATACGGATGTACTGCGGCTTGCAACAGACACCCGCACTCACAATAACTAACAGCCTAGCATAACAGTACTCACTACTGTAATCATGAGCTGTCTGCACTAACCCCGACTGGTACAATTCTCAGGTCTTGTCAGGATTCAGCATACACCAGACTACCGGGCCAGAGAGCAGGGCACTGAAACTCTTCCTTTTGGATAAACCTTTCTCCTTGCTAGCAACTGATCAATGGCCTAGCCTCTGGCTGCGCATCAGCAATTAATTACGTGGACAGGGTATGGACAGCACCGAGATGTGTGGTCCATTGGCTGTACAAAGTCACTAATCACTGCAGGCCGGAATACCCAAGACAGGCATAAGTGTTCTGTCCTGACTAGCTGAAGATCACGACTTACAGATAATGATCGAGGATCACGACATAGGTATTATACATGTACTGCACATTTGGAAGAGCGAGTCCGACGATTATGGTTATGAGCTTTTACTGTGCGGGTCTGATACGGTCTATGACAAACTCAGTAACAATTTGACAGTCACTGTACGCACTGGAATGAATAACAGCTACTCCATGATGGATACATGTATGCCCTATGCCCTGCAGCATAGCCAGTCAAAATGACATCGACCGAACAGCTTACGGGTCGTCAAGACTCAAGACCGTGAAAGGGGGATAAGGAGATACGCGCAATGATAGGGAGAACAGTGTCCGAGGCACTGTTGCCAGTGATGGTCGTAGTATTGGCTGTTGCTGCCACAGCTGCTGCTGCTGCTGCCGTTGTTCGTCGATGAGTTTGTACAAATGCGGGGCTCATCCAATGATTGAATCAAAGACAATGACCTATCCAGCATGACAACACGCGGGACAGCTGGGGCAATACGGCACGAAAACTGACGCCGAGCACGGCACGCAAAATGGAGTCACGAGAGCAGACTGCAGGACCGACGTAAATACCCTACAAGCGCTACCCTAATATCCCTATCACCACTCACCGGCGTCCATCGTGTAGCCTCTACAGTCGACCTGATCCCGTCGTCGTGCCAGTGTGTATGCTACAATTCTACAAGGTGACTACACCGTGTCCACGATCGTACGAGTCGATTGAGTGATGGTTCCGTCGACGAAAACAAGTAACATTAGTTACACCGAGCTAGACATAGCGATGTATGCAACAAGCCTGACACGATTCCCAAGCGGCATGGCCTTCACGATGAAAGCCTGAGCAAAGTGAGCGGCCGGGAACGTCTAAAAATGCCGCCGTGTCTCGTGATTGAAGCTCTTCCAGTACCGCCAGCAAGTCACACATTAGCCGCTCGAACCATAGCTTCGAGGCGAAGCGGCATCCGCGACGAAGCGCTCTCCAGTTTCCAAGCAGTCTTGTGTAGGATGTCCTTCTGATCTACACGATAGTGCCGGTGATGGAGGTAAAGAAGATCAAGGAGAGCGAGAGCCGACTCAGGAGCACGAAGGTACGCGTACCCTGCGGAGTTGGAGCCGCGGGGAAATGGCAACCGCTTCTCTAAGCGAACTTTCTCTCAAGTGTCCTGTCAAGACTCAAGACTAGAGTGAGCTGACCAGAAGAAGATGACCATTGAGGGGAGGAGAAAGGCTATAGCAGCAGCTAGGTGTTATGATTACTCCTGGTTGGGTATCGAATTTATGGGTTGAAACTGTGAAGGTGTTGATGGATCTAAGCTAACGCTAGGAACTGAACAATAGATCGTTTTCACCACAATAATTCTTCACCAGACGCAACGTATTACTTTCTACGAGTAGATTCAAAACAAGTCCACGACCACTTCAATGCCTATGTGCCGACGAACCTAAGTCCTTGTTGAGAGTTCGGAAACTGTTACTTGATGCCAGGCAGTGGGTCGACGAGGTAGAGTGCAGAAGTACGAACCTAGGCTCCTAGCCCAAGACTGGCAAGAGTGCAAGACGTCGTCCCAGCTCTGCTGCTTGAACAGGGTGCGAACCGGATAACCGTGCTATGTTCGCCCAGGCTTCGCAAGCGAGAACATCGACGATTGAATTATTTCGTGTACTAGTAGGTCTACATCACTTGTGCTACACTGCTTGGCTGTAGTAATGACTATTGTCATTGATTTGTCTTCGTAGCATCTTTATACGATTCGTAGTATATCTGCGAAATAAGCAAGCCCTGACACTGCACTGGAGAGCAATGCAAGTGTCCGACTAGTGTTCGTGGAGACCGCAGCAACAGAGTGAGCCACGACGTGAACAAGTCCAGTCACCTTTGTACCTTGAACCGCGTGTGCGCATATCGAGCATGCGAAGTCTTATCTACCGAATCCCAAGGAGAGAAGAAAATTTGGCCGTGCTACTTCGTAACACCAAGGCAGTAGATCCACTACATGACCATGAATGATAACTGTGAACTAACATGTGTAGTAGAGTCTACTAAAACATCTACTTCGAAGTAGATGGTAAGTACATGTATGTAGATGGTTTGGCATTGGCAGTAGATCAACACAAAGTACAGGCAGCAAGGACGTAGGATTACTGGTCAGTTAGGGTCGATCAATAAGAATATGCTAAGGGGCCCTCCTTCGGGTGCATGTGTAGGAAAGGTTCATGCTACGCAAGGAACTTTATAAAAGTTTGACACCAGGACAACAGTGGCAGAGCAGATGTAGTGTCAGTCCGTTCAATAACACAATATCACACAAGTCACTACACGCAGGTTTTCCATGGAACACACATTCAGCCACGCACATGAACGCATTCAGCCACGCACATAACGCATTCATGCCAACAAACTACCTCACTAGTCTGTAGAACACACTTACAGTGACTGCCTGATCCAAACACATACTGGTAACCGCAGCAAAAGCTGTCCGAACATGAACAGCTCTGTAAGGATGCAGAATACTACTACCAGTAAGTCAATGGTTCCGGGGCTACCATCTACAGTCTACACTAACTTCAAGTCTAAGTCTTACTACACTACTCTACAGTCTACAGTCCGAATGTCATACCGGGTAGTATGCATGTACACTCTAAAGCTATGCTATAGGCCAAGTAAACACACACAAGCCTACTGCATGTAACAGTGGCCTGTCGTCTGTTTGAAGAAGAATTGCCGGGGGTGTCCATACAGCACATTTGCAGTCTGTGCTGACTGCATCGAGTATAGGCAATGCATACACACACAGGAAAGAGCGGGTCTGCTCTACCCCACCTCCTACATACTGCATCGGTATACGGTACGTTAGAAAGTGGATCACTAACATACTGTGCTGCATACCCCGCAGGACCGCAAATGACAATGAATGCTAGTGAGTGCCAAACCAGTCCCACTGCACGGACCATATTCTCTGGAAGAAAAGAGTCCTGGAATTTGGTCAAGGCGTTGTCAGAGAATCTGCTACATGTACAGACATATGAAGTGCTGATACGGTGTACACGCACTGACATACTCATGCACCATGGGGCGGTGCAGACAGTGCCTGTGTGCACTACACGGAGTGCTTGCTCAAACTGCGTAACAGTGCATGTTTGCTCTCAGGACATACATGCCGCGCACCACAGTTAGTTGTGTTGATGGCCACCACAGGGCTGCTTGAACTGTTACTGTCGTGTCAGCACTGTAGCAGTAGTCAGCTGATGAAACAACGTGCCGTCGGCATGTACATGTACGCTATGGTTGTGCCTATGGCCATCAAAAGACCACATTAAAACTATTACAGTTAGTACTGTGGCATTAGTGAGCTGTCCATCCACATGTACATGAATGTACCGTACTACTGCAAGTGCAGGGTAATGTGTAGTGCAACAACAGCATTTCCATAGACTGTTTCTCGTGAAATTGGAATATGCGTTTAGCTGGACGGCTTACCGCAGCTAAAAGGGTATTGCACCACCATCTACAAAGAATGAGTTCAGCTGTCTACACTTGAACAGGAAGCTCCGGAGAGAAGCACAGCTATGCAAACTGGTGCCACAGCTGACAGGACTGGAGAGGATGTCAACCTGCACAGTGCCGGTGCATTGGGATCAGTGCAGACAGCAGCGGGCAGATGTGTCCACCTCGCCGCACTATGCAACAGCGCAAGTGTCATGTGCATGCCACTGAACTGGCACATGTATTCACAGCTGTCACTAGTACTGTGCATGCACTGATCAATTGTGCCCAGAGCACCATTCATTGCAAAAATCTCCTTCAGAAGCCACGGAGTCCTGTCCACCGCACATTCGGTCACTTCGGACGCACGTATGTCACCCGTAAGCAATACCAGTAGACACAACACGGCCAAGAGGTGATCGCGATAACTTTCACTTGATCAAACTGGTCGGCACCGAGCACTCAATCCCACTGTGAATTTCACAACTGACCTAGCGCTCCTATACCCAAGGGAGAGTGTAATTCATCGTATCTGGCTTTGATACTGGTGTTTGCCTCGACCGAATTCACTCGAGTCAACGGAGCACCAGAGGACAGACCACCCACGGTCACGGTTATACAATCTCAGGCAGCCAGATCAATGGGTATGATGTGTGACAGTAACACCAGTACTCTTATCCTGCTATCAACTCCACAGACATAACAAAGCCGACCGCAGTGAGGTAGCTGCAAGTGAAGCCACTCAGAGTAATCAATAGTTGTGGAGCTTAGTCACACAAGCTCTGAGCCGTGCCGAGTCGTTCTTCACCACGGTTGTTCTCATTTATGTAACAAAGTCATCGTGTACTTTAATGACTGTACACTTTCCAATGGCTACACAGATCTACTTGTATGATAGTGGTCTTGAGGACAAAACACCTCCGGCTAGAGTAAATGTGCATGTATGTACACCCGTCCTGATGACATTCACCAGTGTCTATGATTTCATTGAACAAAGACATCCATAGCTGCATGATGCACCGACAATTATATATACACAGTGCTACTAAACACATGCTGCTAGTGCGTGGCCTGGGAGTTGTGCTTCCATGTGTGCGTCTCGGAAACTAGACTGGACCCATCCAAGTCGAAGTCAAAACACATGCAGAGAAGAAAGCCATGGTCACGAGCAAGACATGGCGTAGTTGGAGAGACTGATGACTACAATGCTCAAAGCCTAGCATACATGTACATGTACATTGTATACCATTTGGAAGGTGGTATGGTCATGTGATATTCGCCAGATTTACTTCTCTGTTTGATTCATCAGCCACATGTTGTGTACATGTACTATGGTTTTAACTTGTGAGTCCCCACATAAAGTGCTCAGATAAAACAGCACTGCTGGGTTGATACTCTTGAAGATATCATACAGTGCATGACGCCCGATTGAGATACTCGTCGAAACCAGGGCATTGAGTATGGCCTATCTCAGGGCACTGTTCATCGCAGCCGTCCCGGATCTATGGCAGAGCCAGTGCTCACGCTGCACCCAGTATTATGTATGCTGGCACCTACGAGTTCACAGTTGACGGTCCGGTGCCGACAGCAGCGTGTCATGTGCCGACAGTTACCAGTACAGTGTGGTGACAGTCACCCAGTTCAGTGTGGTGATAGTTAGAAGATAGCAATGCTTGGGGGGTTTGTGCAGCAGCCATTATCCCCCGAACACACACCAGGGCGACTGGGAAGAGGGGGATGGCGAATTGGACAGGGCAATCCCACATTGAAACAAACTCAATTCTCCCTCTTTCTGTCTCTCCACTGGCGTAGCAGTCAGTCAACCTATTATCTAGATCAAATACTAAGTTGTGACAACGTTGCTTACCTGCCGTGTAAAGACTCGTGGACGTTGTACAGGTTGCAGAAGTTCAAGTCAATGAGACCTTTAGGATGAGATGACTGAATGAGAACAACAGAAGAAGAACAAACAGAACAAGGAGGGGAGGGGTAGACAAAGTTCTCAGGAAGAGAGCAAGCAGTGGCTGCATGATGCGACCATATAAGGCATGCAGAAATTCGAAAACTGGCTGTAGCGCTGCATCCCTTCAGCTGCTGATGATCTGGAAAATAAGACCTAACATGGCTGGCTAGATAAAGAAATACCTTGTCACTTTCGAAGAAAAGAAGATGACGTTCAGAAACTTTCAGAGAGAAGTAGAACTCCTTCCACTTCTTTGAGTGGCCCACTGGATACAGAACGAGAACACGGGAAGGAGCGAGAGAGAGAGAGAGAGAGAGAGAGAGAGAGAGAGAGAGAGAGAGAGAGAGAGAGAGAGAGAGAGAGAGAGAGAGAGAGAGAGAGAGAGAGAGAGAGAGAGAGAGAGACAGAGAGACAGAGAGAGACAGAGAGAGAGAGAGAGAGAGAGACAGAGAGTCATAGAGAGAGAGAGACAGAGAGAGAGAGAGAGAGAGAGAGAGAGAGAGAGAGAGAGAGAGAGAGAGAGAGAGAGAGAGAGAGAGAGAGAGAGAGAGAGAGAGAGAGAGAGAGAGAGAGAGAGAGAGAGAGAGAGAGAGAGAGAGAGAGAGAGAGAGAGAGAGAGAGAGACACACACACAGAGAGAGACAGAGAGAGACAGAGACAGAGAGAGACAGAGAGACAGAGACAGAGAGACAGACAGACAGACAGAGAGAGACAGAGAGACAAATAGAGACAGAGAGCGTGAGTGTGAACTTTGAAGGGTACTGGACAAGCCTAAATTCTAGCAGAGTCAGTGGTCAGACAAAAGCAAGCAAAAGAAATGATAGTGGTCAGACAAATGCAAGCAAAAGAAATGTCACGCACCCGCACGCACACACACACACACGCACACACACACACACACACACACACACACACACACACACACACACACACACACACACACACACACCGTGAGCTCGACACAACCACCAAGTACCTCTTTCAAATGCGTTCAACTGTCGAGCACTCCAAACCATACACAGCTACACTAGCGTGATACGGTAAGATGATCAACTTTTAAAAAGTACATTAGGTACATGCTATAGACAGTGGACGTAAAAGTTGAGCCCTCATACAGCTTTTTTGCTACACCAACACAGTCTGTTACACTATACTAGAAGCTCTTTCTCCTCACCTTTCTTTGTCAGGTATCCCTCCTTGCAGACACCGCCGTTGGGTTGTTGCACAGCCTTTGAAACACCCAGCTCCAATGTGATGTACTCCTCCGTCTGAACACCAACAGAATAATCCCGTTCACTGATCAGCTCTATGGAACGTGTGTACAGCTGCTGTTCACTCACAGGCGCTACGGCAGGATTCAGACCGTGCCCGAACTCCATTTCCAGTGAATGAGCATGCCAGTTAGCAGGGAACTGAAATACTAGCATGGAGGACGAGACATGCTACCTCCGACTACAAGTCATATGAGGATCAAGCTGTCAGAGCTGTGAATACATGCGCATGTATGCAACTAACTCTGGCACGTACAGGAACTGCAGCAATATTCCTCTCACCTCCAGGTCCAGGTGACTAAGTAACAGTTTGCACACTCTGTAAACGCTACTTCTTTCTATTGAAGTATGCTGCAGCCTTGACCAAGCCATGAGGCTACTCGCCTAGCATGCATGAGATATTCATGAGGCTATCTGCATGAGATATTCTGGAAACTCTCCACTAGGCTTAGTGATGTGACTCACACATGTACTATTTCATATGCAGCGCTGACCATACGTGTGGTGTATGCCTATCAGTTCTTGTGCGTGTGAGTAGCTATGCCACCACAGCCAGCACTGCATTCTAGAGGGAAAGGCCTGCACACGGTACACATAGTCTATACACAGTTCACTCACGCCCACCCACCCACACACACAAAAGCACTCACACACCCACACAAAAGCACTCGCACACCCACACAAACACACTCGCACACCAATCCACCAACTCACATCGCCACAGACACACCCACGCATGTCACCTACCTTCACTACAGGGTCCATAAGGTACACGTTAGCTGCAATCTGGCATTGCCGGTAGTGAGCGATTATGTCATCAAGACTGGAGGAGATGCATAGAGTGGCACGTGCAACAGCGCAAAACAATGGGTTTAGAGTCCCAGAGCAAGAAGAGGGATTAGAGAGGCTAGGATAATACATGACATTGTCTAAACACAATACAATGTATCTCCACTCCCCGTGCTGCACTCACTGTCTTGGTTGTTTGCATTTAGTTTTACTGTTTCACCCTGATAGTGTGCCATGCCTGAAAATTTGGTGAACCTTCTGTGGAGTTTGCTGCAGAGAGTTTGTACTGAGTAGAGTAAAGCGTCACTTTGACCGAAAATAAGTCTGAGCGAATTCCACCAGACCCATTTAGTTGCAGTCCCTTGACCAAGTTCTTCATAGAGCCTCAATTGATCGCCCATTATCGAAGTTAACTTTCTATTTCTGGCTTCGTTCTATCCACAATTTGTCCCATGTCGCATCCTTTCAATGCAAGTGTCCTTCTGCTACATCTCTCATCGTGCAGACTCAGGAATTGGGGAAGGAAAACCTGTCGTGAACCTGACATGCTTTTCTTTCAAGGCCAACACTGGTGGAGAAATGAACGTGTGATCGTCACCAGTTGGCTCCTTTTCCTTGCAAACATAACTGCAGAGGAAAGGAGCTCGTATCGACAGGAATCTCAAAACAAGGGTCAATTTCTCAAAGAAAGAAGACCAGGGAGTTTGAAAGCACGTGTTCATCTTTCAGTCATTCAGCTGGCACCGAGAATGCAGCGTGACCAGACAGTCAGCTAGTGCCGCCGAATGCTACTGACAAGACACGAAGCGTTCCACTTGGTCAGCAAGAAGCTGGGCCAGTGGGACCATGGTCTCAGCCAGGTGTCTTTGGTTGATTACAGCAATAGCAGCAGCAGCAGCAGCAGCAGCAGCAGCAGCAGAGCTGCAAGCAGGAATAAGACCAGACTTCATATACTGTACATGTAGCTATAATGCAATGGGACGTGTGACCTCACCTTCTGTATGCCTTCCCGCCAATGTTGAAAAACCTGAAGTCCTGGCGAATCCGATATCTCTGCACAGTGCTGTCTCCAATGCTGTCCCAGGAGAAAACACACACATGCGCGCGTGTACGCACACACACACATACACCTTGACCTTTCACGCAATGCTACGGCAGAAGCCATAGCAACTTGTGCTGGGATTACACCATTCAACAGCTTGCAAGGCTGAAGAATTGACCGTCACTATTCAGCCTGGTCTACACCATACAGCTACTTGGAGTGACATTTTCTGGCCAGTGAATCCCTATTTTTGGTCTTTTCATTTTTTTTCCCGCACACACATCACACCACATACCATCCCTATTTTTGGTCTTTTTCTTTCTTTTTTTTCCCACACACACATCACACCACATACTCCGGCATGCACTGGCTGTTGGTAAACGCCCAGGAGAATGAAAGAAAAGTCAGGAAGAGTCTGAGAAAGAGAAGAAAGACGTGTGTGACCATAATCGTCGGGAATCGAACCCGCAATCTATCGATTGGAAATCGCTGCACATACCACTGCACCATATGGGACACACACACACACACACACACAACTCCAGCATCACTCTTAAATTATGCACCGACCCCCCTAACAAAGTCTGGTATTAAACCGCAGGCGGAAAAAATGGGGAGTTGCATTTACACAATACAACATGCGCAGACATGTACACGTAACGTGCACGTGCCTTTTACAAGAGATTTCCAATTTTCCAAGGGAAAAGGGGCACCCTAGGCCTAGTACCCTCCTCACCATCCCTCCCCCCCCCCCCCCCCTCAACCTTGGCTTGGCTACATGCCTGGGGACATGCCTGGAGATGTAGGGGAAATGAGCAGGTCAAGGACTTACTGCACCATGAGGGAATAGTCACCCTGAGCTTCACTTGGTCGAATGAGAAAGCTGCCCACCATTCCATGTGTCTGAACATAGGACATGGCATGCTGCTTGGACAGTCCGGAGAAGAACCACCTAGCCAAGGACAACATAACATTCGCAACTGTCAACAAGTACATTTCCTGTCCTGGAGGTGTCACCGTGAGTTGTTTCTTCGAAGGAGTCACACCCTTCGAGTGTGTCTGTTTTCGATAACAAAGGCAGTAAATCTGGCAACAGTTGAAGCCAAAGATCTGTAGGACTTTGGCACAATGTGTGCATGTGCATGCAGGTATACGAGCATGTGCATTTTGAACACTGTGGTTTAATTAACACCTCCTGCATACAAGCTTCACTGTGCAGAGATGAACACTGCTATTCAAAGTTGACCTCGATGAGACCAACTACAAATTGCCAATATGCCTAAACTTCAAAGCAATGAAGTACTTCGAAGTACTGTCCATTGCCGCAATAGTATCCAATGACATACAGAGTCGCTTTTGGTGTCGGTCACACACACACACACACACACACACACACACACACACACACACACACACACACACACACACACACACAGGGGAGAGGGATAAAGCTGCTAAACACGTTGCTGACAGTCTAATCCAGCTCGTGTGTGTGTACAAGCGTGCACATATGTACATGTATAATTATAATTTGTGTATCAAGATGTAGCTAGCAGCTTACGGTCTGCCTTCATGTGGATCCTGCTGTGTTTCTATTATCCTCTGTGGTCACAAAAATTTTAAAGAAAGCACGCACAACACAGTGGCAGAGCATGGTGTAAGTATCTGGAATGCACATGATAATTTCCAGTCCTCACTTGGTCCCCAGGTTCCCAACAACACCACTCTAATCATAAGTTACCATTCACAGAATAATACTGATATTGATTACGTTTCTGATTCACGCCCATACTTATACACGAGAACAGAACTAAAACATAATTCGTGAACGACAGTGACTGGCTGATGGGATATGAACACAGCTACTTTGATTGAACTTCCAACATGAACGCGGACTTCGATCTGAACACTACGCTTGCAAAGAGCGACTGTACCTTCTCGAACAAAAAAATACCAGAAGCAAGTTGAGATCAGTGCATCAAAGCCCACCCCGGCTGTCGGGCTTGATCGGAAAATCAAAGCCCGCCTGGGCAAGCTTTGGTGGGATAATCAAAGCTTGTGGTGTGAGTACGGAAGTGAAGTATGCTTTGATCACCCTACCTAGGCCCTGCTAGGTGCAACGTAATTGGTCAATTCCGTGACTGCAGTCTTGTGACATGTCAGAGCAGTACTTTGCACCCACAGCGAAGAGAAAAGGATGTTGTATGCAGGGTCCTTTATACGTAGAGGATAACCCGAGTCAGAGGGTTATACCGGCTGAATATAAATCCCGACTGCGATAGCAGGAGGGATTTATATGAGGGTACGGTATAACCTGACTACGAGGGTCATATCCTACTTTACTTATGCCAGGTAATCCCTACGCATTTCCAGAACAACGAACCTATTTGGAGATCTCCTACATCATACAGTACATGAACATGTTCTGCTGGTTATCAGTTGTCAATTGAAAGTTTGGGAGTACCGTCAAAGTCCGTAAATAAATACCTGCCCGAAAGAAATACCCCCTTCATTCTTTTGGCTCTGTCTGTTGAAGTCAAGTCAAGCCCGATAAACATACTGCCCGAAATAAGTACCGGTACGGTGCGCACATGCAGCACATAGCATGTACATCGACATGAAAATGACTTCTCCACTACACACCAGTCAGGTCCGAAAGTTAGTTCGCGCCCGAAAGTCAGTACCCGCCCGAAGGTTAGTACGGGTGTGGTCACTAAATTCGAAAGTAAATACGTACTTATTTACGGACTTTTACGGTAAGTGTTACTATGACAGTATCCTGATTATGGTACAGTGCTGATTTTCACATGCGCCATCTTATAATCAGGTTTGCTTACTTGCAAGTAGATGCATTTGCATACACTGTTTTGTATCACTGTATCACACTTCAATCCATTCTAGCGTTTTCCAATCGGTTTAGGTGGATTTGAAGTACACTCTGTATCATGCACTTAGTTACGAAGGAGACAGTCTGTTGATGATCTTCAACTATTCGAAGTACAATGTACATTGCTGATCCATTCGGGATACTTCGTGGTTATTTGACGTTCTTTATCCTCAGTTTCAGTATAATAGAATACTCGGTAGACGAATTCCAGGTCATTCTTCTTTTCCATTGTGTACTGTTCCTCGTCAGTAATGCCGTTCTGTGTGGAGTGTACACGTGCATGTGGTGTATGCTGTGTCTGTTGTGAATGGTCTGTGTGCTGGAGTACTGCCGTCGTACAAGTTCACTTTCAGGCAGTGAACTTGTACGGTGGCAGTGCCCTAGCGTACGTACCGTGCACTGGGATTTATACTGGCCAATATAACCATGGCTAGACGAGCGCTGATTGGCTGAAAACAGGCCCTCCGTACCGTACCATGGTATAATGCAGTTTCAATGTAAAACGCAGTCCGCCGCATATCCAAGGCTGCATTCGATTGTAGAAACTGGATCCCGATCCCCACCGACCAGATCACTTCGATCGGACGGATACAATCGAATGTGCACAACCGATAATCCGTTTCAAGGCCTTAGCAACCGCGTTGCTACAGCTCATCCCGTAGTATCTGTACGCATTGTGGTAAACTCTTGACCTAGTGTACGCATATTGCGAGTTTTGAGTAGATGCGAGTCGTACTATCGAAATGAATCTGTCGAATCCGTCGAATCCGTCTCTGGGAGGTAGGTTGACTGGATCCGAATCCGTGCTCTCGGGATCCGGATTCGTACAATCGAACATGCACAAATTTGGCGAATCCGGGTCCGGGGCTGATGGATTCGTACAATCGAACATGCCCCAAATAACAAAAGTGTCATGCCACGCTCACATGTGAGCGTGGTATGACGCTTTTGAGAACTGCAGTGGACTTGCGAAGCGCATGGACTCATGGCGGATGCGCCAGCCGAACTAAAGTTACTTGCGGTGCAGCGCAGTACGTACCGTCTCTGGCGGCAGCGGATATTCCAACTTCTGCTCAATCAGTATGTAGGATTTGTGCGTGTAGTAACCGATCAGGTCTCCAAGGGACTCAAACTGGCGACCTCCAATGTAGTACTGACCGTACACACAGATAATGCGAAAATGGTCGAACCCGTGACGTCCCAGATAGGAGAGTGAGTAGGAACCGGGCTTGCCATTCGATTCCCGGACCAAGTAGGTACCAGGCCTTTGTCCCTGAAGCCGGCTTTCGGCACCAGGTCGGTCAAGTACTCCATGGTACCACCTGTAAAACAATAGAATCAGACGAAGACGAAACCATAAGACTCACCACCGCACTTTGCCGCGTACTCAGGATGAATTATTTCCCAACCCCAAATTTGATGAAATGTCACTCACTGATGCTCGGGTGGGGCAAACTCCGCATAGTGTTCCTCGTCGTGGCGATCATCCTCAAATGCACCTTCATCCTCTTCCAGTGCTAAAGACCGCCGGAGGTCCTCTAGATCATAATAAAGCTTTTTTCCATCGTTTATAACGAAACTGTCCGCAGCGGCTGGACTTAGGAGTTTGGGCACAGACATAAACGACATTTCGACCTGCTCATCAGCTACGAATGACAACAAAGAAGTAAGAAAACTGAACAATGCCGAGTTGCTATCTACATGTATTTGTAATTTCTACGCTCATAAACACTAAAGCACTTGAGGAACACGGTCCATTTTCCTTTTGGCCAGGTGTCAAGCTTCCGCCTGAAAAAGCTTCCCGAAAACAGCCTGTGCCTGAACAAACAGTTGCTTTCCATCAACACTCTACTGAGTCAGATCGATCCAGCGCTGTCCGCGGTCCAATCGATGTCTTCTCAGTTTCGAGACACCTGATCGAGTTCGAAGCTGCACTGGCCACGCATGTCGCATGCACGTACACACAAACAATGATACTTTGTACTCACCGTACATGTGGATTCTACACTGCATGCTATCTACAGTGACAGTGCACCATATATTATGCATATCGTGCATTGCGGCCTTGACCTGCTGACCCCAGACAAGCGATATCCCATATGCGGCCACACGTCATGCAGAATCGGCTGTGACCCAGGCCAAGCAAGGCCCGGGTCAGCCGTCAGGCCGACGGGATCCGGGACTGGGACTCGGGGCCTGTGCGTGTGTCACGGTGTCTGTGTGTGCCATCTTGTCCGATGTGATCTACTATCAGCTATCCAGCGGCCCAAACTATTAAATACTTCACAAAAAAATCGTTTCAGTCTCAAGCAGACAACCTGGATTCTTCACTACGGCCTAAAGCCTGACCTGGATTCCGCTTGTTGTCATCTTCAGTAGCTGATGGAGCGTAGCTTCTACTCTGGTTGAGGATGGTGATATCGGATCAACCTCACGCTGAGATATTCCATGCCAAAGCTACTGAGGCCCGGCATACAGGACAAGGTGGACGGTTTAAGTTTGTGAATCTCTTGATGGTGACATCCGTTCAACTTTTCAAGTCGTCTCTACTTACTGAAGCAACCGCACAGTCTACTCACTCTGGGGGCATCAGCGTCCGCCAGAGCTGCAGAGCCAGACTGGTTGCGGTGGTCCAGCAAATGGGCACAAACGCTGCACCGCCGCACCCAGTTGTTCAAGACATGACTGACCGCCGAGCGCATTTACCGTCATAACGGTGAACATCCGTCATATAAGTTATAACGGTAAACATCCATCAGAAAGCAGCGGGGCGTGGACGCTCCGCGGCTAAAAATTACCATCACCCCTACTCGAGTCGCGGTATTAGGGAGGTTCTGCTCTACGTTTTGGGAACGCGACGCAAAGAATCACGCGAACTTTCTTCGCGTTCCCGTAACGTAAAGAAATCCTGTTCTGCTCTACGTTTCACCTAGAGAAGTCACGTGGAATGTGTACTGGGAATTTCCCCTTTCATATTTGGCAGCTTTCTGCATGCAGTTGATCGATACCCAGCAAATCCGTACGCATTTTCTTTGCGTGTGCCGGTGCCACAACGTAGAGAACCCCATCTCCGCGTAGAAATCTGGAGCCAAAACACGCGAAGCCGCAGACTCTAACCCAGACACCTGCTCTCTACGTGATTTCTCTACGTTTCACGTATAGCAGAACCTCCCTATTAAAACAAACAATACGGGGGTCATAATCTATCAATGCTCGTTAACCAGAGTCGCTCGTTGGTGGCGAGGCTTTTGGCATTCTTGAATTGGCAGGGGGAGGCGTTAGGTCTTCATTGTCGACACATCGCTTCTGGAGTCGTCCACGGGGGCTAGCGCATCTCTAAAACCATGCTCATAAAGTGGCAACGCATTCAGGTGCGTCGAAATCCCCTCAGTTCTTGGAGAGCTGATCTAGTCTCCGCACAAGTGACAAGGGCAGATGAAGCTGAGTGGCGAACCTATCTTTTCTCATTCTCCAGGTCTCGCTCACGACCAACAGCGAACTAATACTTTGCCAGCAATGCAGATTCAACTACGGCACTTGGAACTCTGGATAGCCACGATGGATCGCATCAAGAGTACATAACCCCCATGTACTCTTGATCGCATTGGTTAACGATCTCAGCCACCTGGAGGTCAGTTGACGGACCGAGACGAAGTTAATTCAAAACCGCCATCCGCTGGAAATGCGGGATAGCAAGCCCGCCAGGACCAAGAGTACATACCGGGGGTTCAGTATGACTGTACTCTTGCCAGGACGCGTGAGTATGCACAGACTATGCCAGTAATGCCAGCTCGTCATCGGCAAAGGTTTCTCTCCCTGTGGGTGCCGGTAATCATTCATTCGCTATGATAGTGCCAAGAGAGGCTTTAAACAATCCGCAGGGAATGGGACCGTGCGCAACATGTAAGTCCATCGACCACGAAGGCCGTGGGTGATAGCTGCTGCATGCATCATGCTGCTATTTACCGGTAATATCACCTGATTAGGCTACGACATCACAATCAATGACGTACTAACATTACCAACTACGATTACGCAGCTAACATCCAGGCTGTAGGCCTACATCATACATGACCTATGCTGCCATAGCTACATGACTGTACTTAGTAGCACCAAGAGGTTATTACCTGGTAACGTTATACAGGTATGTACTTTCTAGCACCTACCTAAGGTCCTTGCATAAAGAGGTTATTTCCCTGGTCACTGATACTGTTTGAATTGTTGCCTGAGCATTGGCCTTTGCGTGATAATTCGCGAGTTGCAACTGCTATGACCAGATGACCATGTACGAACACGAGTAAAATAAAATAAGCCCCTTGCGAGCTATTAAAAATAACTCTTGGTAAAGCTTCATTCTGCCTGAACGTGCAGTACCACGGTGCATGCACTCAGAATCACTCAATCAAGATGTTGCCGGGGGCCGGGGCCTCCTATCTTTACTTCCTTTAGTCAACCTGCGGGTTCAGCCTGGGGCGGAGGATGTAGTCGCGACACCGGCACACTCACCACACTGTGCCCGCCTGGGCCAGGCCAGGGGGTCCTAGATCCCAGCACACAGCCGCAGATTACTAGTCACTTTGAGGCCACCTACCCGCACCGGACGAGTATCGATATCGACGAGTATCGACGAGTAAAGGCAGGCTGGGGACATAGTGACAAAGCCGAGATTATGGGAAGCTACTTTGCTGAAAAATGCAGTCTAGAGACTGACTTCAGTGATGTTGCTACCGCCTTTCCCGATGTCAAACAGCGTTCACTACACAGAATAACAACAGTGTACTTTCGCCAATCTACTGTGAGGCGTGTGCTTAAAGCCATCAACCCGTCAAAAGCAACTGGCCCTGACTCTGTCCCCTCTCGGGTGCTTAAGATGTGTGCAGATTCTCTTGCACGCCCGCTCGCTCATCTGTTCTCTCTCTGCTTCCAACAAGGCCACCAGCCATCTGCCTGGATGGTGGCAAACGTTGTCCCGGTCCACAAGAAGGGCCCAAGATCTTGTGTGAAGAATTACCGACCAATATCCCTTCTCTCCATTATCTCCAAATGTATGGAAACCATAATCAACTGGAGCATTACAAACTTTCTCGACAGCAACTCTATTCTCTCTGCTCGCCAATTTGGCTTCCGCTCTGGACTTGGCGCAACCGACCTCCTCCTAGCTCTTCAACACGAATGGAGCCGAGTTGCCAACAGTGGAGGACTTGTGTGCGTCCTCGCAGTGGATATTGCTGGGGCGTTCGACAAAGTGTCGCACCCGGGTGTCCTGTACAAAGCTGAGCGGTATGGGCTCCAGGGACATCTTCTTGCCTGGCTCAGAAGCTACCTCACCAACCGCATGCTCCAGGCTGTAGTGAGCGGACAGTCCTCCTCTGCTTACCCCATCATGTCAGGCGTCCCCCAGGGTAGCATCTTGGGCCCGACTTTATTCCTTCTCTATACGAATGATGCTGAGGACCATCTACCTGCTGGGGCCCAGCTTGCCGCATTTGCTGATGACACCGCGTTGTACAAGTGCATATCGACCAATACTGCCGTACCCGAAGATGTCACCACACTCCAGCTTGCTGTAAATGCGCTGGCAGACTGGGGAATGGCCTGGCACATTAGGTTTGAACCTGCAAAGTCTCAGTCCCTCCTGATTTCTCACCATCGCAACACAGTCGTCGTCCCACCGATTGTATTCCAGGGCACGGTTGTTCCGGAAGTCGACCAGCTGAAGCTGCTGGGTGTGCTATTTGACCAACACCTGTCCTTCACAGCTCATATCAGGCGGCTATTCGAGGCTCGCAGCGTCTCGGCTTCCTCCGGAAAGCCTCACGAGTGCTGGACTCCAGCCAGTCCAGGTGCCGTGGAGTGATCTACAAGGGCTTTGTCCGCCCGGTTTTGGAGTACGGCATGCTCGTGTGGATGAGCGCTGCACCCACCACTCTGGCTCGCCTCACTGCCATCCAACGCCGTGGCCTTCACCTAATCGGTGATGGGGCCTACCTCCCTAGCTTGGATATCCGCAGAATGGTCGGAGCACTCTGCTTTCTGTACAAGCTCCACTTTTCAACTGGCCCAGACATGCTTCTCACTCTCCTTCCACCCCGAGCGACCAACACATCACGCCATAGCCGACGCACACAAAAGCATCCCTCGCACCAGTTTCAGCTCACTTCCACTCTTCCGCCCAGAGCACGGAATGATGTCCTTCGGTCCTTCCCTGCCGCTGTTGTGGAGGTCTGGAACCAGCTCCCGCAGTGCATTCTGCTGAACCAGCCAACAAGGAAAGGACTGCAGACGTTCAAAGAAAAGGTCAATGCCCGCCTGCGCCTTACCCGCTGGGAGTGGGCAACGAACAGGCTATGAATCAAAGAAAAAAGACGAAAAAAGGCTCTGACTCTGTTCCCTCCTCCATTCACTTCGTTGACTCTCTGATAACTTTTTATTGTGCATACTTTTCCCCGTAATCCCCAGTTATCTATCCCCCCCCCCCCCCCCTGCGTATTTTCTTTAATCTTTTGGTTTTGTGGAGCGCTTGGGTTGCAATGAAGCCGAGACCCTATGGTCGGTCAATCTGCCCCTGCCTCTCCCCCACTCCTGCCATTCCGGCCATATGTCTCATTGCTGCCTTGCTGCTTTGTGCCGTCAAATGGTGTGTGGTTTTTGTAAAAAATAAAAAATAGCACCATGTAGATCAACCAGCAACTCGGGATAATCGAAACGTCCAACAGAACGCGTAGCGGTGGCCTCACGATTTGTTGTTGTTGTTGTTGTTTTTGTTGTTGTTGTCGTAGTCGTCGTCGTCGTCGCCGCCGCCGCCGCCGCCGTCGCCGTCGTCGTCGTCGTCGTCGTCGTCGTCGTCGTTGTTGATTGTTGAATTCTTTATTCTCACGATGGCACCGTCGCCAATAAGAGCTGTTGTTGTTGTTGTTGTTGTTGTTGTTGTTGTTGTTGTTGTTGTTGTTGTTGTTGTTGTTGTTGTTGTTGTTGTTGTTGTTGTTGTTGTTGTTGTTGTTGTTGTTGTTGTTGTTGTTGTTGTTGTTGTTGTTGTTGTTGTTGTTGTTGTTGTTGTTGTTGTTGTTGTTGTTGTTGTTGTTGTTGTTGTTGTTGTCGTTGTCGTCGTTGTCGTTATCATACAATGTAATTATTATTATCGTCGTCGTCGTTGTTGTTGTCGAGGGAGGAAGGAACAAGACAAGAACAAACCTACATTGTACATGGTAGGCCATTGCAGAAATTGCAACACACAAATGAATGCAATAATAAAAAGAAGAAGGACACACTTCCGGCAGGCTATTGAACATCTTTGAAAGTTTTCATCAGTATGCATACTTGTACTTTCAAGCCTTCTCTATTGTCGGGACATACAGTCATGTATCTAACAAGTTGTTGACGAATGTTTTGGAAGCTGTATAATTATCACACAAAGAAACCTAACCTAGTAAGCTAACAGAAGCAGATTCACACTTATAGACTAGAGTATAATTATTATAATTTATATTAAAAGTAGGAATTATAAGCCCCTGTTGTTACATACATGTATGTAGACATGTAGTTAGTCAGACTCATAGTCATAGTAATACTCTTGCCTTGGGCTTGGTGATAACCATGATAACAATGATGTATTGATGAGGTAGGTCATGCATGTACATGTAGATCTACATGCATGTAGTGTGTAGATCTAAATAATAATAATTCGCGGGATTCGCGTTGGCATCGCTTGAATGTTCAGAAACACACAAACTAGATCTACCCAGTCTAAAATGTTTGAAAAAGTCAAAACATGAAAGATAAGAAACATGCACGGACCGTCGACCACATGTGCCATTCAGTGTCATTGATGTGTATACAATCATGACTGTACAGTACTGGCAAGTAACGTTTAGTTTGTCTGGGCGATCGTGACATTTTCTGTTCGGCGTAAATATTTTAATTGTGACATGTGCTGTAGTTCCGTTTCGAATTAGCAATCGCGTCTCGTTCTTTGGACTTCATTTCACTGAAGACTCTATCTAGATGGTGTTGGTGAACTTCAATGCCAATGGACACTACCTTGAGTTGAGAGTTTGGTCAGAACTAGTACAACTACAGGATATACCCGTATATAGGAGCAGCGTGTGTCCAGAAAGTGGAAAGGAGATAATATATTATTATGTTTCATTGTGAACTAAAACGATGTCAACTGGGTAGTTAGCGGCTGCTGCTCCTAAACAGGTGAAGTAAAGTAAACCCAGGAGTCAGGACAGGCCTGTGAGTGAGACAGCCGTGTTCTCGATTCAGGCATGGACGCACATGGCGCGCACGCCAGCGGTCGCGGCCGACTTCTGCCCTCCGTTCATTCCCTTTACCGTCCGCGTCCTGCGCTACTAGCGAAAATACTGGTGGCAAGCGTGGTGTCGACGCTGTGCCTGGTGGCCATCTTCCACTCCGGCACGCCGACATATCGCGATGCTTACACTGTCAACTTACAGAACATGCAAATTGCCTACTCAGCTGCACGAGCTACAGTTTCACCAAGCATCAATGATGGCATTGACAGCGTGAAGCATGGAGACGAGGATGCCAATACGGAAAATCATTTGTTTGTGGACCAGCACGACCGTTCTATCAAGCAGGCAAAGTCCGATGATCAACGCCAACAGCACGAAGCAGTACAGGAAAACAGGAAGATGGTCATGCCACATGCTCTACTCATTAGCTCCGCAGAACGTTCGGTGACGTCGTACAACGTGCGCATATGGCTACAGAGCTTTCGCATTGTGGTCGTGGAGAAAGTCGTTGGCCGTCACAACCATCTAGATCTCGGGCCCTTAGTCAGGCAGCAGCATGTGCTACGCACTGGCGCTGTAGTCAATGCAGGTGAGTATGCACTGGTGATCATTGACGATATCTCTCTGTATACTGTCCTGGGACATCAACCACGCTCTCAGAAAGGCAAAGTACCGTGGCAGAAGGAGCTCGATAGCTATTGCCTCGAGTATGGCGTGGGGCAAATCCTGTTCCCGGGCCAGCTGACCGCGGGAACAAAGATCCTGCAGAACATCGGCTGGTCGTTTGCCGCCCGCCCCGTGGCGGGGCTGACGCATGCCACTATTCCACCAGTCGCCGGCACGGCTGCTGATGGCAGCGATGGCAGTGAATTCCTGTACGTCGCCAAGTCGGGCAGGGTCCTTCGCCTGCCGGATCATAACACCCTGACCCTGGTCTTCACGCCATTCCACGAAACGTTTCGCACCGGCGTGGTGATGTGGCGGGACGAGCAGGAGCAGGTGTCCCTGCCGGACGGCGCTCCGACTGCATCGCTCGGACGTAACTACACAACGCTGCTAGTCGACCGGGGTCTGCAGGACGGTGTGAAGCGTATATTCTTCGGCCGAGGGCTCTTCTTCTGGATGCACAAGATCCTGTTTCTGGACGCAGTGCGCTATCTCTCGGCAACAAACTGGGTAGAAAGTCAGCCGAGAGGATTTGGAGACTTCGGCTTGAAGCGGTTCATCACGATTGACGTTGATGATGTATTCAGTAGTCCAGAAGTGCATCGCATGACGGCAAGCGATGTTGATGTAAGCCAGTTTAGCGTTGAGCATGGCAGACTGCTGACATGCCCCATGTATGATGGACGGGGTTCCCAGAGCTTCTAAAGTGTTTTAAAGATCATGCAACATGATGCAGCTACATGGAGCTGGGTATTATCTCAGATGTATGATGTCAAAGTGGTGCTCAACATACACAGAGTCTCCGTGCCCCCCACCCTTGAATCCCCTTCCCTCGCTACACAAACACACACAGCTGTGTACGTCTGCTCTGACCTGAATTGCTTCCAGCCTTTTTCAAACGCCGTGTTGGCAAACTGTGGCAAACCAGTTTGTGTGGTGTGAAATGTCACTGGATTCCATGAGGATCAATGAGTGCTGACAGTCAGTACAGTAACACGTAACCATTACATGTAGTCAACGCTGGCGGCGTCAAGTTGAGTTTTTTAGGTCATCGTATTGTATTTTTGTTCTTTACCTGTCAGGCATTGGTGGCGTTGCAGGGCAAACTGGCCAAGCACATTCTCAACTTCCAGTTTCAGCTTGGCTTCGTTGGTGGCGTGTTCGAATTGCCACAGGAGAATTCCGAAGGCGATACCCGTCTCATCGCTGCAGCCAAGCAGTAAGTCAGCCATGCTGGGTCAACTGGTTGGTGTTGGGGAGGGGTGCATCAGGGGCATAGCTGGTCCTCCTTTCAGGGGGGGGGGGGGGGGGGGGTGCACAGCCTCATATGTGTAGGATGGCTGGTGCTCACGGTGACTTCATGTGCACCAACTAACGACATGGCGTCCTTTCATGCGGTTTACCGCACGGATTTATGAAGTCGGACATATTCCGATTTATTTGCATCAATCGCACAAAATTAGGTACATTTCTCTTGTAAACCCTGTCAGTTTGAGAATTTAGACAAACACCGAACAAATTTTAGCCGCGACGAGGATCGGGAGAAATCCATCATAATTATTTTACATAGCTACTACCATCACGTCGACCGAGTGAAGATCGAAATGATAATGGAGTGGAGAGAAGAAGACCTGAACTAGAGTGCTTGAGAGACTATGTAGTGTCACATGAGAATTGCTTCGTTAGGAAGGCTCTCCTTTTGAATGGAGAAGCCCAACGTCGCTGATCTGCATCGCCGTTTTCAAGCGCTGATCTGCAGTAGGAATGTTTTTGTAAATTATTCGTAGTTGTGGACGTGGATGGATTCAGCGCTCTGTTCTCTCAGCAAGCCTACTCAGTCCAACACGAAGGACTTCCATGAGCGAAACAACGTGCTCCTCGAGCAAGTGCAGCTCGGGGTAATATGGCCAATGCCACGGGAGACCACCTCGTGCCTGCATAAGGCCAAGAATTGATGGCAAGAAATCTTTGATGAGCGCCTTCGACTTCAAGGACGCAATATTATATCTCCTCAGCAGTAACTGCAGCGCTCTTGCTGAAAATATCACTGCCAGCAGGCACTAGGCATGATTTAGCGAAGAGCTACTTGTACTAGCGATTGGAGATTTGGTGTTGGCATATCTGCTCCATCCTGGTAACTGGTGCGTTTGTCAAGGCAGTGCAGTTTCTGCTGCTGTTTCACAAGCCATATGCGCATATGCGCAGTGAGTAGGAATTTGTTGTATGATAGCTGAGGATCACCAGCCTTCATGGACAAACCTATGTTGGGACTGGTTGCTGAACAGTGCACACCTAAATCTCTCAGCAAGCTCTCTTGCTCAGCTGGTGACGAACACTATATACCCGCTGCTTTGGGCTTGCAGCCCCGTCTCCCGACCGTAGACCGATCGAAAGGCTGTCACGGTCCTGTGACCATCGGCGTACAGTTGACACTGATGGGGCATCGGATAAAGTGCTGGCGTCAGTAATTCTCTTGTATACCTGGAATCTACATCTACAGCTGGTTTCGACTTCCAGCCATCCTCCGTTAGTTATGCTTGTGACTATCATGCCAGCAAGTCGATCAGCAGCATCACCTCGCATCTTTGATGGTGAGGCCTGCAAAACGTCACCGACCAGTGACGATGCTCAAATAGGGCACCCTACCAGAGCTGGCGCAGTGTATGGTGCAGTCTTTCATGAATCCATAAACTATGCTGTGCGGCTGCTGTAGCTCTGACGCTTGCGTGTGTGCCTTACATTAAGGGCAGCGGGCCGTCTGCTCTAGCCATTTGCCAATGCATGCACGGCTGAACGTCTACCAGCAAGCTGCAAACACTTCTCTCTCTACCTGTGACATAGTGGACATTGTGCGTGTGTTATTGCATTCCTATATGAACTGTCCTGGATGCAGAGATTTACCCACTAAGCCCTAGAGAAATATGAATAAATACTATACTACTATTACTAAACTTGGTATGCGGGTGTGACGTGCTGCTGCTCATCAGATTCGGTCCATGCGACGCTCGTGTTTTTAGTTTTGTTATTTTGTCTTCCTTTTTTGAATTCGTAAACCAAACAGACTAAACTATCCAGTGATCAGGTACTGGTGTGGTGGGGCAAGGTTTTGTTGGTGATGCTGCTGTCAGTGGTGGCGGCGTGCATGTGCTCGTGCTTGCGGGCGATGGCCCGCGTTTTCTCCCATGCCGCAAGTTTGTCTTGCGTTTGTGTTTTGCATTTGGACTTCCTGCCAGGCTTGGAAGACTTGCATTTCAAACAGTTTGTCCCACTGTGTGGCTCCCAGTCTTTGAACGGTGTACATCCACCTCTGGAGCTCCAGAGAATGTTGGGCCCCTGGCAGTAGCAGTGCATTCTATGGCCAATTTGCAAGTGTGGCAAAAAAGTTCAGGGTGTATTTGGTTTCATCCACATCAAGCTGAGATGAAACACTGCCAAAATGGATTGAGTATGATCTGCCACACGATACTTCGTCCGTCCACTCCTTGACGCGAATTTCTCCCCTCCAATACGACAACACGACGACAGGAAGCTAACATGAGCCTCCATTTCTGAACAAAATAACGTCTCTAACATGGCCACGAAAAGCTACAGTTATGCACGTCAAGCTTAGGAATACACGAAATCGAAAGGCTAGGACATCGAGGTATACTAGAAAATTGTCTGCGAGGCGGAGAAAATTCGCTGACGAGGTTGGTGAGCCCTTGAAATCGAGCGACGATCCAAAAATAATTGCACCCACGTCGAGAAAGAAACCATGCGTAGCGCGTGGGTAACCCAAAAAGATCGCTCGAGCGGCGGCACATGTGCAGTCGAAGGCAAGGCTAGGCCAGTCCAAGCTCTAAACTCTATCGAATGACCTGGCAAACACCCGTGGTTTCGGTTGACCTTGCCCGTTTGAGATGGAAGTCGAGCGAAATTGC
This sequence comes from Sycon ciliatum, assembly GCF_964019385.1. NCBI lineage: Eukaryota > Metazoa > Porifera > Calcarea > Leucosolenida > Sycettidae > Sycon > Sycon ciliatum. The sequence continues at coordinate 60,240,432 of NC_088643.1, read as the reverse complement.
AAACATACAACTAGGCCAGGTCGCGTAAAAAATGAAAAATATTAAAATTTGGCCGCCATATTTAATGAACGCCCGTCGCATGCATGGGACAGCCGTGTGCTTGCCATGCATGGTCATTATCACGGTGCATGCTGAACCTAGGTCGATATTTTTAGGGGGTGCACCCCCCCCCCCCCCCTCCATGCCCCATGTGGGCTATGCGCCTGGATGCTGTAGTGATGACTGATAGCATGGTCTGCTGCTGTGCTGCTAACACGATGCCTCGCATTTCTTTCCCATTCTTATTGATAGCTCATTGCCGTGCGTGTGTGTTATTGCATCCTACAAGGTTGGTTGGGCCATGGGTGCTACCCGCATATTTTTGGCAACACTGACCAAGGTGCTTAGTAGTTTGTGAGCCCTAACATTCGTCCAAATTGAAAAAAACATTCACCCGAAAGCCCTGAACTGATGTGGCACTATTCATTTTAGACAGGCGGTAATAAAAGACCGGCCTCCATTCCAGAAAAAAAGCGGAACGTTCTGTTGTCCCCTGGTGCGCAAAGTTCTCCTTGGATGATGATATTATCGCCTCTCCTCGTGTGTTTCTTCTTCTTCTTCTTCTCTTTTGTGTTTAGTTTCTTATGGTTTGACCACACGTACCGCCACGATGAGTCCAGATGGTTCAAGACGGACGCAGAACTCGAACAGGAGATGCAGAAAGCCAAAGCATTTGCACAGGTGAGCTGGGTGAGGGACTTGAGGAGGAGGCGGGGGTCCATGAATTTGTACTAGCCTATTGCTACCGATGGGTTTCATCCTCCCTCGTTCATCATTCATTATGTACTGTATTACAAGCATCAGAAGTCAGAACCCATAGTTTGAGTATAAATGAGACCCGAACACTGGAAAAATATTGTTTAACAATAGTGTCATTACATTGTACATGTATCTCTTTTCCTTTCTCCTTGGCCCCCGGAAACGACTGTCTAGGATCGCAATCTGAATATCGTGGATGGATATGCAGTGTCGCCGCGCCACTCTGGAGTGTACCCAGTAGACCCTAGGCTGTTCCGTGTGTGGCGCAAGGTAAGTCGTTCCCACTCTATAGAGGGGCTGTACACAAGCAAGGATTGAGTCTCTCTTTCCGAGGCTGGCATTACTGTAGCCTCACCGGAATGTATGCAGTGGACCAGAGTATCATAATTGAAGTGCTAGTGATAATACGTATAGCTACAAGAAAACACGATAAATAGCTCGCTTCACTCCATACTAGGGAGATCTTGTGTGGTAGCAGCTTATCGGCTGAAAAGCGCATGGAGGTGAGGAGCATAGGAGCAACGTATAGTATTGAGAACACATGCATGGTATCTCACCAGCATACCTCCAGTTGCAGTATATGTACAACAATAATGTGTTCACGGTCTGATGCTGTTGTTTGTCTTGAAGAATGGCGGGCATGGCAGACAAAGTGTGTGCCCCTGTCTTGATATTCCTCGTATAGACGTGGAACATAGGTGTCACCGTGACAGAGGAGTACCCTCATCTCAAGCCAGCGAGCAAGCGTCGTGGCTTCATATACCAGGGGACCAAGGTAAATACACATGTCACTTGTTGTGTGTTTCTGTCATTTCATTGTATCGTATTACTCTTCAGACATCAATCCTGAATGGCATAAGCGAAAGTGGCACTCCCGCCACCTACGCGGACATGCTTTTAATAATAATAATAATAATACTTGTATGTGTGTGTGTGCATGTGACATACTTGTGCTCGCCAGTTTGCCATGGCTAAAGATTCTAACCCTTTTGCAAAACAGGATCTACTGTGCAGTGTTAGGTGTGAATGTGTCCTGATATGGTCACAGGCGACTATGTGATGTCGCTCACAGGGGTGCACACAGTCAATTTCATTCTGGAATCCGCTCAGCCCGCTGAAATTGAACCGGCATATCTGAGCATTGCCAGTTGTGTGACGTTTATCAGTGTAAGCAAGAATACACGTACCGGCACACTGTGCAATGATTACGGTATGGCCGGAATGTGGAGTGTCAGGTTCAGGGCGCGGGCATGTCCCGGTCTGCATCATCCACTCTTCAAAATTTCCTTTCTGTGTGTTTCTGTGCCATAACCGGTTAGGTGCTGCCAAGGCAGACGTGTGGGCTGTTCACGACGACCAACTACATGAGCGGCTTTCCAGGTGGTGAGAAGAGGCTGACAACGTTTGTTGAAGGCGGCGAGTTGTTCTTGACCGTCCTACGCAATCCAGTAAGTGACTTTACGAGGACTAAACCAGTGATCCAGGGCTCTAACTGGTGGAATGTCACCACGTACTAAGTAGTGACCAACACAGAATGGAAAGAGTAGTAGCGACACCAAGGAGCATGGTAGGGAGGTATGTGGATAGACTGGTGGCAGCCGGGTAACCATTCACGACAGTCCACCACACTGTACCATACCTCCTGCTTTATAATCATAGTAAAGTGAGGTTGGCATCACTGAGTGTCCCCTGATGGGGATGGCACAAGCAGAGGCGTAGCAGCCAGTCCGGCTGATCCGGCTTTGGTCGGACCACTTTTTTTAACACAATCATCGGCCAAAAGTGCCCAGAATGCAGGACTTTGCACCCTAATTTCAAAAATTTCCCGCGGGATACCCCCGGATCCCCTCCAGCCGGACCACCTCCAACGGCGGTGCTACGCGCCTGACAAGACGATACAGCACAGCTCAATAGTTACCAAAACAGATTTTAACCCGCAGTACATGTAATCCTGGCCTATCCGATGAGAGCAGTCCGGCAAAGGAGTACTGTGACTGCAGCATGTCAGACTTGTTTTGTCTGCACCAAGGATGTATGCTCTAAGGACAGGCTTACTTTTACTCGAGTTTACCGCTGTGCAGAAGTTGGACTATCACATTACTTTGTGCAATGTCACGACGTTGACATGATGTTCAACGTCATGAGATTATTTGCAGTACACGTCATAGTTTGTGTTCTCTACCCCGGTTTGTTTCCGCGTTCCCACACCGAAGCGGGGCCGCGTGTTTATTATTTCTACTGACTCACTCGCCTCTTGGCGACTTCCTCCATGTTTTTTCCTCCTTTTTTGCTCTGCGCAAGCGCCTTGCGTTTTAGTCGTCGTCTTCTTTCAGTTCACAGCAAGAACAATAATTTTACCTCTTGTGCAGTGTCAGTCAAATTCAGTCAAATCAAGCTCTCCCGATCCCAAGAAACTGTCTGGCGTGTGCACAAAGTGGTGCCGAAACCCGGGACATGAACCGCACCGGAGCTCGAAACGAGCCGTGCGTACCATTCCAATCTTGAGAAAGATAGACTCGACTCAAATAATTTGTAAGCAGCTTGCCCGATTTGGGTCGTCGAGCTAACATGCCGAAGAGAGCAGTGACGACCGGCACGCAGATCATGCGCCGGGCCAAGATCGCGCAGCTGCAAGGATCCATCGACGAACTCGTCAAAGAGGCCGAACTCCTTTTATCGAAGGAAGGAGGTCAAAGGGCCGACGAGTTGTCGCCAGAACACGTGGACTCGGATCCAAAAAAGCTAAGTACACTTGTGGATTGTATTGTTGAAGAATTGTACGCATATGATGAGGCGTGTGATGCATTGGCCAGTGTTTTGGACTCGGAGACTCTGGAGGGTTCAGATGAGGCTCTGCAAACGGAGATCTGCGATGTGGTTGCGTATTCGGTACGCATCAGAGGGTCAATTGTTGAATGCAAGCGATCTCCGCAGTACAGAGCCCAGACGAACCGTCCAGAAGCTGCTACTACTAGTACTAGCTCACCAAGTAGCACCAAGAGTACGGGCAGTGCGGGTATCAAACAAGAAACTAGTATGGTTGATTTGTCCAGCATCCAACAGTCAATAGGAGATCTTGTTCGTACGCAGTCTATTACACATAGTCAACACCAGCAAGTATTACAGTCGCAAGAGGATCTAATCAAACAACACCAACTAGTCGTACAACACATGCAAGCATCATCACCTCAACCACAACCAGCTCCCACAAGTTCAGTCAATTTGCCCAAATTTGAAATACCAACATTTTCTGGTGATTTCCTGAAATGGGCTGAGTTTCACGATATGTTTGTTGCGTCTATTGATGCGAATCAAGGGTTGTCGGGTGTCCAGAAACTGTCGTACCTAAGAGATCACGTAACGGGTTTGGCTCGGGATGCCATAGCTGGCTTGCCCATATCAGATACCAACTACACAACCGCGCTTGACATTCTCCGCAAACGTTTCGGGAATGATCAGCTTCGCGTCAATGCACACTACACGGCAATCATGGACTTACCGCCTGCGTCCAACGCTACTCCATCTTTGCGTAGGTTGCACGATGCGTTGGAGGTGCACTTGCGAAGCCTCACAGCGCTTGGTGAGAATGTTAATCAGGCGGTGTTTGTGTCAATGATTACGAACAAATTGCCACGCACCACGCTAGCGGCTTTGGAATTAAAAAAGGGGCCACAATCCTGGACCGTTTCGGACTTGCGCGCTGCAGTAGCCAACTTCATAATAGCGAATGAAGCAGCAGATCGCCTCAGCCAGCCACCGAAAAAATCGCACGAATCACCATCTGCCAGTGCGTCCGGTCAATCTCTTGTTGCCTCAGCTTCAGCTACTTCAAAAGCGAAGCCCAAGAGAGTGTGTGTTTTTTGCAGTTCGGAGGCACATTTCTCTGACGAATGCAATAAGTACACTACAGTAGAAGCGAGGAAGAGCGTAGCTAAACAAAGGTGTTTCAAGTGTTTGCGATCAGGCCACTCCGTGCACGATTGCTCTAGCAAACGGCGGTGTTTCTATTGCCACAATCCTGCACACCACAGCAGCTTGTGTCCAGATAAATTCACTGCCGCATCCACTCAGAGGCAAGCTTCCACTATGAGCCCGAATGCTCAGTCCTTCAAACCCAAGCCTGCCACGAGCACGGTCGCAAACGCCGATCACCAGATCATGATGCAAACTGCTGTGGCACCGTTTCTCTCCTCCAAGCTGAAGCCGATCAATGGCCGTATTCTCTTTGATACCGGCTCCACCAAGACATACATCACGCAAGCTTATCGAGATCAGCTCGATTTGCCCACAATCGGAAATGAAACACTCTCCTTGGCTACATTTGGGAACAACAAAAGAAAAAGTACCGTGTACGCCAAGGTGAGTTTGACCATGCAGTGTAAGGATGGGTCCACTCGTGCGATTCAGGCCAGTGTACTTCCGAACATAACCGCTCCAATTGCGCGATGTCCACTTGCTTCTTCTTTTCCTCTTCTACAGTCTCTGCCACTTGCAGAACCGCTCTCCAGCAGCGCAGAGCCCATGGTCGTAGACGTCTTGATTGGTCTCGATCACTATTATGATATTATCGGCAAGGACCGCACCGAACTAAGCGGTGGTCTGGTCTTGCTCGACTCCGTTCTTGGTTTTATCTGTACCGGCAGTCTGCCTGTGCCTGCCACCACAGAGGCGCAGTCATGTCTTGCTCATCAAACAGACACGGACCCTGAATTCGACCTCCGTAAGTTCTGGTCGACAGAGAGCTTGGGTACTTTTGACGATACCATTCGTGCGGTTCCCGATGTTGCCTATCGCTATGTCCGCTCTGCCGACAATCCCGCCGACTTGCCTTCACGCGGTGTCTCTGTTCCTTCCCTTCAAGCCAGCTCGCTATGGTGGCACGGTCCACACTTCCTTGCCACTGCTGACCATCACGCCGAGCCAGCACTTGATCACCATGTCAACGTTGCCGCTGGGGAGGGTCCTTCAAGCACTTCGGAGATACCTGCACCTGTATCACACCCAACAGAGTCCACCGGTCCAGACACTGAGCTTGCACACGAAATGAAAAAAAAGCCTGATGCGCATCACGAACAAAAAAAAACATGTGATGAACCACCATTTGGTATTGATTGTGCCAGGTTTTCGTCTTTCAGTGCCTTAGTGCGTGTTTCTGCTCTGTGTTTGCGGTTTCTCTCCAGGTTGAGACCACAAGGCGGCAAGTCCTTCGGGGTGGATTCTAGTTGTAACTCAGAGGTCAAGGTAGCCAAAATCATGTGGCTACACCATGCACAACAGAATCTGTCAGACGTCAGTGCTGTCGAAAATTGTAAGAAGCACAGCCCGTTGGACAAGCTGCGGCTCTTCCTCGATGAGAACCGCCTCATCAGATGCAGAGGACGCTTGGAGAACGCCGAACTTTGCTATCAAGCAAAGTATCCAGTACTGATTCCCCAAACGCATCCCATCACCCAGCTCATCATCAACGATTGTCACCTGATGACGATGCATGGCGGCGTTGCACACACGCTATCAAGACTGCGTTACGAGTACTGGTTACCACGAGGGCGTGCAACAGTGAAGTCATTCATCACTAAGTGCCTGACTTGCCGGAAGCACCACGGTGGTCCATACCGCACCCCAGATATGGCCCCGCTTCCATCTGCCCGCGCAACAAGATCTATCCCGTTCACCCATGTGGGACTAGATTACTTCGGTCCTCTGCTCGTCAAGCACCAGCCAAGTACCAAGAAGGTATGGGTCCTCCTAGTGACATGTATGGCAACTAGAGCTGTCCATCTAGAACTGGTGGCAGACATGACCACAGAGGAATTCCTGCTAGCGTTCCGCAGGTTCGTGTCGTTGCGTGGTTGCCCTGAAGAGGTAGTGTCTGACAACGCGCCACAATTCATCCTAGCTAAGTCTGTTCTGGATGTGGCCTTTGAAGAATTGGCAACGAGTGATGATGTCCTGTCGTACATGTCGAGGACTGGTGTGAAGTGGCACTATAACCCACCGATCTCACCTTGGATGGGTGGTTTCTACGAGCGTCTCGTTGGAACAGTCAAACGAAGCCTGAAGAAGGTCGTTGGCCGCGCGCTCCTCACTGTGTCGCAACTGACTACCATTCTCATGGAAGTGTCAGCAGTCGTCAACTCGCGTCCACTGGTGTACGTGGACAACTTGTTTAGTTGAATCAGCTAGACAGTTGGTAGTTCACATCTGAACTCTCTCTCTCTCTCTCTCTCTCTCTCTCTCTCTCTCTCTCTCTCTCTGTGTGACGGTCTACTCTCTTTCACCCTTGCGTATGTTATATGCACTTATTGTGTTTTGTTTCCACGTTACTTTGTTACGAATTATCTCCTTTTCTCTGCATCTCTTACGGGGGAGTGTCACGACGTTGACATGATGTTCAACGTCATGAGATTATTTGCAGTACACGTCATAGTTTGTGTTCTCTACCCCGGTTTGTTTCCGCGTTCCCACACCGAAGCGGGGCCGCGTGTTTATTATTTCTACTGACTCACTCGCCTCTTGGCGACTTCCTCCATGTTTTTTCCTCCTTTTTTGCTCTGCGCAAGCGCCTTGCGTTTTAGTCGTCGTCTTCTTTCAGTTCACAGCAAGAACAATAATTTTACCTCTTGTGCAGTGTCAGTCAAATTCAGTCAAATCAAGCTCTCCCGATCCCAAGAAACTGTCTGGCGTGTGCACATGCAATGCATTTCGAGAATGTGTTTCGTGAGGGCTCCAAATCGATTACTGTGCCTAGGCTGGGTCAGTAAATCGCTTGTTTATTGTCATGACCCAGTACAAGCTAACCGATGAACAAAGTATATGTAATCACTTAGACTTAGAGAGTTTCAGTGCTACCGTACACACGGCAACCCATGGTGTGCCATGTATTCCACACTTCAGGTCTCCCTGTTCATGACTCACGCCAACAACTACGCTAACGATCGTCTGGCGCACACGGTCTTCACTCGCCTGGTGAACTTCATCAGCAGCTGGACAAACCTGCAGCTGCATTGGGAACCGCCGCTTCACCTGGCGAACAGATACTTCTCCTTGTTCCCAGAGGATGCAGGGCCAGTATGGGAGGTAGGCAAAAAGCCCCTGATTACATTTGCCCCAATGCTCTCTAATACATTCTATAGTAGGGGGTGCATACACACTAAAGCTGCCAAGGCGATCGTGACTTTAATAAGGCGACCACCTGTCCTAGAGGACCACTGCAGCTAGGACCAAGCCGGGATGTTATTTCCAGTCCAATGGCCCTGGATGCAGAGACCCGGCACCTGTACATAGCAACCACATTTGAAGGTCCCCTGAGTGCCGGGTTGGTTTAGACAGATTTCACTGTATACATGTGTGTTACATAGTGCGGTAAATATCAACTCTCCAAGCGGGTAGCTTTGCTCACACTGTGTTCTTTTGCACCTGCACTTTTGCCTTTGTTCGTAATGAAAACTGAGGCCTTCGTATCCGTGGTTCTTTCCGATCATGCAGAATCCCTGCTCTGATGTTCGACATCTGTTTACCTGGAATCACAAGCCGGCTACCTGCAGGGAGTTCCCCTCAGCTCTATTGATTGGGCCGAGCAGTTCTGCTCTGGCCATGGACTCGCTGGTATTGATGTTGCAATCTACTGGAGCTGGTCTCAAACAACAGCCGGCACAGATTATTTTCCACGGCTGTAGGCCAGGGTCATCAGAACCTGGGGCCGCTTCTCATGTCGTCGGCACACCCGGGATGGCACGGTGTCACAGGAAGATGTGGGACTCTTCGTTCTTCTCTTCAAACGAATCCTACGGCGAGTCACTAGACCGGTGAGTGCTGGTAGAGTATCGGCGGTGGCGGCGGTCTGATCTGTGGGACATGGTGTTAGCAGTACTAGTGGTTGAAAGTTGAAACCTGCCATGCCGCTCGGGCCTGTGCATTCAGCCACCACCGCGGGAGACTGCTAAGGTGTTGAGTAGCTGGAATCAGCCACTGTGCCGGAGCAAAGTTCCATCCGGGCCTGCCGTATGGAGTGTGTGCTCAGTTACTGGTCTGGAGGGTGAATGGGAGATGGGATCGTGAAATCCTCACTTCAATATTCTAGTGCACACCAAATTGTATTGGCAGCAGGGATCAAATGTGTACTCGGAAAGACACGATCTAGTGCTGCAGAGGAAAGAATGGGTCTGAATGTGGATAAAGTTAAGAAAACTAGTAATTGTGACATTATCTGTGTTTGATGATGATCTCTCCATACACATTTTGTTGACTTTCACACAGGTATCTTGGCAGACTCCAGGCTAACGGCCTGAACACGTCCGTTGCAGTCAACGCGACCGTCGCAGATGCCAGCACGCGCTACTTCCAGTCGGCAATGGCACCTCAGAGAGCGCATGCACTGCTCCCTGCTGCGCATGTCGTGATTGTTCTCATGCCACTGATCGATGAGGTGCTTCACTGTTATCTGGTCAGTGCCCATACTCTACTCCACTACTTAGCAGATAGCCTGGGTTAGAAGTAGTTATATTAGTACTCCCCCCCCCCCCCCATACCTCTGCACTCGGAATTGTAATTATTTACTATAGCTTTACAAGTATGAGAGGCAGTTTGATCGGTCAGGTGAAGTGCTACTGTTGGGATCCACTTGCCGCTACTAGGTCTGTGTGACACCAAAAGCGGCATTTTGTACTGTATTTTGAACTCTATCCCGTAAGGGTCCAGTACAGTACAATCAGACCTCTCATAACCGCAAACCTCCGTTTTCCAGAAAAAATCCGAATAGGCGAGGGAACCGGATAATCGAACACACATACTGTGTGTGTGTGTGCATGGCATATGCTGTAAATCGGTAACGAACGATTTTCTTCCGGATGGCAAGGGATCCGGATAAACGAGGACCAGGTAAGCGAGGTCTGACTGTAGAAGACATTTTAAATTCTGAAGCTAAACAACCCATGCCTTAGTGCATTCTCTGACCACCACAATGATAATGAACTGCAGAGATTAGACATCAGTGTTTGACCATTGATGAGGATCGGCCGAAATTCGACCAGGCGCCGGTTCTTCCCCTCTTTCTCACTCTCGCTGCAGCACCGAACAAGATATTGGCCGGGGATGGAGGCTGTTGAAGATGACAGAGCCGAACGCAGGCACCTGGACCGCTGCTTGGCACAGAGTGACTACGCTACACACTTGCGTCGCTGGTTACAACACTACTCGGAGGAAATGGTGAGTTGTGCAAGGCCTGTGTAACTATTGTGTGTACACTGGTGGAAAGTGAAACCCCGAACACGTGAACATACCCGCTTTGGGGGACCGCACAGCCCTAGCACCACGATTCCCGTGTTGCACCTCTGGTTTATTTCACGAGCCAGCCGGATTTCACTTGCCAACACTGCACTGTGACATCTTTAGCTTATTCTCTGAAATTCTTCTCCCCGGCAACTAGTTGCCATGGAAACCTACCCGTGCTTTGACCATGCTACATACAAGTATCAGTGTGTCGCCTGGCGCACGGCACTGCTCTGCAGTCTGCACTGCAGTCTGCACTGCAGTCTGCACTGCAGTCTGCACTGCATCCCTGGTGCTATGGCCACCAGTCCCAGAAGTTCCAGGACTGAAACGGTGGTGGCTGGTGGAGGAACACTTCAAGTAAAAGAACGCAACTTGCTTTAATTAAAAATAACACGATGTCATGTGTGTGTGTGTGTGTGTGTGTATGTGTATGTGTGTGTGTGTGTGTGTGTGTGTGTGTATATGTATATGTGTGTGTGTGTGTGTATGTGTATGCGTGTGTGTGTGTGTGTATGTGTGTGTATGTGTGTGTGTGTATGTGTGTGTATGTGTGTGTGTGTATGTGTGTGTGTATGTGTGTGTGTGTGTGTGTGTGTGTGTGTGTGTGTGTGTGTGTGTGTGTGTGTGTATGTGTGTGTGTATGTGTGCCACACACACACACGCACATACACCTTTGGACCTTTGGAAAGCCCATCGCCGAAGGCGATGATAGCTATTAGGCGAGGCAGTAGTTCTTGTGTCAGGATAAATCATTCGGACGGCGAAAGTCGCGGCCGCAGACACAGACGAACTTTCTTGGTTGGGGCTGGCTTGGTGGCTTCCGACGGCTACGTTCGCGCCAGTCCCTCCGTTCCTGAGCAAGGTGGTACCATTGCGCCTCCGGGATACCGGTCGCACGCAGGTCTGAAGCTGCCACATCTCTCCAACGACGCTTGGGTCCATGGCGGGGCCGCGTGTTAGTGCCCTCCGCAAACAGGATCTGCTTTGGCAACCTGGTGTCGTCCATCCTTGCGAGGTGACCAAGCCATCGCAGGCGATTCGCACAAATGGCCTCCTCCAGCGAGGCTGGCATGCCGCTGCGCTTCGCCAAGTCTTCACTTGACAGGTGTTCCTGCCACACACATACACACACACACACATACGGTATGTGTGTGTGTGTGTGTGTGTGTATGTTGTATGTGTGTGTGTGTGTGTATGTGTATGTGTGTGTATGTATGTGTGTGTGTGTGTGTCCAGAAAAAGTCACTTCAAATAGCTGTGTGGTGGATACCAGGCTAAAAATAGTGGCGGTCAATTCATCAGCCTTGCAAGCTGTTGAATGGTGTAATCCCAGGACAAGTTGCTATGTCTAACATAGCTGTTCGCTATCATCGCTTCCGCGATGGGCATGTCTGAGGTGTGTGTGTGTATGTGTGTGTGTTGCTCTGCTGTGCAGGTAGTGCTTGTTGATGGAGACTATGTAGTATCAAACCCCCATCGGTCCATGAGCAGCGTGCGTATGGCAGTGCTCAACTCTACGCGTGTGCCAGCGTCACCGTCATCCAGCCATACCTGGTATGCACAGACAGTACTACAGTGCTTTGATCTACTCGTGCATGCACAGACAGTACAGTGCTTTGATCTACGCGTGCATGCACTTCAGTGTAATGCTACTCACTCAGTAGATCAGCTATTTCCTAGGCAAACGTTCTGTGCGTCCCTGAACACAGGTTTGGTTTTGGGCATGCGGATACATAATGATTGTATGTTCCTTGTGGCTCCTGGTCGCTGCGGGTATGTTGTTGATATGTTCGTATTAAACCATATAGCTCTGATTCTAGACAATGCCACTGCATGTGTATGGGGTGTGCTGTTTGTTGTTTCGCCCTGCAGGACACTGTCCAAGTCCATGACACAGCTGTGCCTGAAGTCGACGGAATTGCGGTCACTGAAACACGAGACTTTGGCGTCAGCACCGTGCTACAGCATGCAACCTGACTTCATGCAGTCCGCAGGCAATCTAAGGTCTACAACGCCGGTTGACGTGAGTCCGGATCCTGTGCGCCCGCTGTCAGCGGCTGTACTTCGCCAAGCCAAGCAGGAGCTGGAGCAGGACGTGGCGTTCCTTCAAATCATGAGATCGCTGAAACAGCTGTATGAGGGGCTGGTGCGGGTGCGTAAGGTTGGCCGATTTGAGTGGCTCCATTGACACATGAGGATGAGAGCGTAGTGACCTTATCAGTGAGGGGTGCATAGTTATGGCGCTTCGTGCTAGATTGGTGGAGAAACAGCTCTAAAACACCGGCTGTCTCCGGACAAATATAATATCGTCGTTGGATTCTGGACATTTGAGAAGCTGCACCCATGCCTGGGGTGCTTCACACAATTGTCTAGACTTACATCGCGGTGTTGTCCAACTGTCAGCAGCACGGTTATCTCCAGGGTACTTGCAGGATGATGACTGGCAGTGTCTCATCCTGGAGCACGGTTATCTCCAGGGTACTTGCAGGATGATGGCTGGTATTGTCTCATCCTGGAGCACGGTTGGCCACCAGATTCCGACTGCCAGCTGAATGCACTAGCTATCCTGCAGGTTGGTCAATTCTAGCACCTCTTCAGCACGTAAGTACCGTGACCTGCTGATGCCAGGGTGGATTGTATCCCGGCCGACTGACTGCGATGAACACACTCGGTAGCATCACCGACTAGATGTCAAGCACAGCAGCGATGGCCAATGTTGTAATTGTACCGATGTACACGCCTCTACAACTATTTTGGTGATGTGGTGCTTGTGCACGCTGACTTCAATCGGGTCGGCACCAAAGTGACCAGTGGCCGCTGTTGGCCGCAAGTGCGACTTGATTCGTGTGCTGGCCACCGAGTCTGAAACATACAAACTTGTCACTGCTTAAAAAAAAATAGCACTGGTGTGCTAGTGTCCAAGGTAGTACCAGTTGATCAGTTGATTGCAAATGGAGCAGCAGAATTGGTGCGTTGCCACCCCTGATCAGGCTTGATCCTACAGACACGTTCATATTCATATTCGTATTCATTCATGCCATTCATATTCTTGTAAAATTATGTTCTATGTTGAAAACTACCGAAGTGAGCTTGAAGTTTTATCTGGCAGATTTTATGCTATGCGGGATGATAATATTTCGTTCCGGAAATCCTTTTTACCACTGGATACGAATATCCTCTACCTCTATCAATACCTCTATCATATCACCTTTATCTATGAAGCCGTCAGTGCCGCGGGCGGTTGTGCCAATGTCTATGATTCGTCAGTATATTCATTGTATTGGTCAGACTGACACTCTCTGTCTTGTTAATACTCAGTACCCACTGTTTGCTCACTGTGACGACGATGGCGCTCAGTGGTGCTGACCGTGATGCGGACCGTATTGGCCATGGTTCCCTGTGTTTAAAAAGGGGGGGGGGGGGAACTAAGGCAAATAATTTAATATTATTAAGGTTAAACTTGAAATAAATTAATAAAATAACACTAGGTGGAAGAGCCACGGTGAAGCCGGGAGAGAAAAACAGTGGATGCTGCTGATCGGCTCAACAAAGTCACTGAGTGCTTCGACGCTACGGCTGCAGAGAGGCAGATTGCCACAAGACCATCAGCAAACTTACACAACTTACACAGGAGAGCCCCTCGATAGGCCTGAACAGTTCAACTGGAGAAGCAAAGGGAAGAAAGAAGAGAAGAGACAACTGCAGACCATGACTGTATTCGTGACAAGTACCACAAGCTTGGAGGGGAGGGGGTTATCTGAATCTCAATCTCATCCTGTCCAGATCCTTTCACTTTAGCTCATACGTGTACATGTACATCCTTCAAAGCGGTGAACCCCTTGATAGGCGACAAGCCTCTGGGTCATCCTAATAAAGATATTATAAACTCTGAACCAAGCTGCACCTGCAAGCAAGACTCGAGTCAAGAGTCAAGATCAGTTTGCGCACGTGCCACGTGCACGCCTAGCGCCTGCACGGTCACGCGTATATCACCAGTATCATCAAGAGTAGATAAACAAGAGTGTGCAACTCCGGATCTCTCCTGCACAATCTGCAGATATCCCCGCCCACGGCGGAATTTTTTGTTGACGTCACCTTTTTTCAGAGAAACGCGGACTTTGCCGCAGAGCAGTGTGAGAGCACGTGCTGGGCACAGACCTTGTAGTGTAAAGCCTGGCCAAGTGCACGAGGGAAACCTCTCCAAAAGGCTCGCAGCGCGTGCGTCGTCGAAAAGATTACGTCAACAAAAAATTCCGCCGTGGGCCAACCCATCCGCGAGTTGCACACTCTTGTTTATCTACTCTTGGTATCATGCATGAGGATTCATTCAGCAAGGCGCGCGCATGCATGCAGGCATGGCCATATGGCATGGCATGGATTCTGTGCATGCAGCTCTGTGTGTGCTGGTTCAAAAAAAAAATAATTTTGAAATCAACTCCGTCTCGATCTGGCTCCCCCATTTGATTATTAATTTTATGGTCATGGCCTCAAACAAACTTTTGTCTTTTGTAGAATGTAGTTTGACTTACTGTTGATGTGCAATGGGTGACTTTTCCACTCACTTGAACCAATGGCTGGACAGGGACCAGCCGACGCTGTTCGAGCTCGTAGCACAGCGAGACCTCTCAAACACATTGAAACCTGCCTTTGAATATTTCCTGAAGGTAGGAGATGTTTAGCATTCCTGATTTTATTTAGTGGCACCGCAGCTAGCTGCTTCCAATGCGGTGTCATGAGATCATTTTGCTGCGTCTGTGTTCCGTGCATGCAATCATGAATGCATTGCATTATTCACGTTAGAAAAGGTTTTGACTCTTGAGGCGTCTTGAGTTTATGCACGGGGGAATTTCCACCAACTACATGTACAGTGAAACCTGTCTAACGCGACCGCTCAAGGGACCTTCAACGTGTGGTCTCTGTCACCAGGTGGTCTCCTTATCCAGGGTCCATTGACTGGAAATAGCATCCCGTGGTCCTGGTTGCAGTGGTCTTCTAGGACAGGTGGTCGCCTTGTCCGAGTGGTCGCCTTGACAGGTGGTTTACTGTACATGTAACTGCAAGTTCTCTAACTGTTCAGTTGTGAATACATGTAGCACATGGCATGCTAGGCAGGACTTGCGGTGCATACCGGTATTCTGTTTGCTGCTGCTGCTGCTGCTGCTGCCATCTCACATGATGTGAGAAGGTGCAGTTTGTTGACATGTTACTGCCCTCTGCAGTGACTCCACAGTGAGAGGAATTGCAGTCTTTGGTGGAAGTATAATTTCCTGAACATAAACTGCTCCTTTGCACAGTCGACTAGTCATGTCGGGTGAAATCCGGCCCCAAGTGCAAAGCTGCCCCCCCCCCCCCCCCCCCCCCCAGGCTGGGCCAGTTCCCATACTGTCACTGGGTTTGTACATGTGTGAAGGAGGCATGCCTGTGCGCGATGCACAGACGCAGCATGTGCGCGATGCACAGACGCAGCATGTGCACGATACACAGACGCAGCATGTGCACGATACACAGACGCAGCATGTGCACGATACACAGACGCAGCATGTGCGCGATACACAGACGCAGCATGTGCACGATACACGGAAATAGCATGTGCACGATACACAGACGCAGCATGTGCACAATACACGGAAATAGCATGTGCACGATACACAGACATAGCGTGTGCACACGTGCAGTACGTGTACAGTACTGCCCATTGAAATTCGATCGAGTCACTCAAGTACGCGCCGGGCGTTGCACAGCCCTAGACCTGCAAACACTGGGCTGCGAAAAGGTGCAAGGCGCAAACTTGACTTACACGGTTCATTAAGCAGCACTGTATATCTAGACATAGTTTGACTGCAGGCTTTGTTATGCAGGCTTTGGTATGCAGGCTTTGGTATGCAGGCTTTGTTTTGCACTTTCGTTTATGCATCTAGTGCTCGTCATGCTTTCTCGTTGCTTTCATCTTCTAGTAGTAGTAGGCATCTACGCATTTTGCACTAATTTGTGTGTGTGTGTGTGTATGTGTGTGTGCGTGCGCATGTGTGCGTGCGTCTGTCTGTATCTGTATGTGTTTGTGCGTGTGTGTACATGTGTGTGTGTTTGTGTGCGTGTGTGTGTGTATGTGCGACGTGTGTGCGTGCGTGTGTGTTAGTGTGTACGTGTATGTGTGTGCACGTGTGTGTGGCGTGTGTGCGTGTGTGTGCATGGCAGGTGTTGGCAGTGCGTCGGCCAGACTCGCGCTGGGCCACGGCCTGGCGCTTGAACAATGAGCTATTTCTCCTGGTAGACCTGCTCTTGCAGAACTATTACTTGAAGCACACCGGTAAGGAGATGTGTTGTTGTACACTGTTGTATAGGTACTTTAGCATGCGTAATACCATACACGTATAGGTAGTTTAGCATGCGTAATACCATCATACTGGTATACACATAAATACATGTAGCCAAGAGTAGATAAACAAGAGTGTGCAACTCCGGATCTCTCCTGCACAATCTGCAGATACCCCCGCTCACGGCGGAATTTTTTGTTGACGTCACCTTTTTCAGAGAAACGCGCATTTTGCCGCAGAGCAGTGTGAGAGCACGTGCTGGGCACCGATCTTATAGTGTAAAGCCCGGCCAAGAGCACGAGGGAAAACTTTCCGAAAGACTCGCGGCGCGTGCGTCGTCGAAAAGATTACGTCAACAAAAAATTCCGCCGTGGGCCTACCCATCCGCGAGTTGCACACTCTTGTTTATCTACTCTTGATGTAGTGCATGTACACCTGAAGTTTTCATGGTAAGCTGTGTGCGAACATGTATACTCGCACTGTCTTTATCTTCTCCTCCTTGTCACTGGACAACATACCAACCATAACTGTGAGCCTTCTGAGAGTGGAAGTGTGAGCGTTACACATGCTCTCTTGTATACTTGCTATGCTCTAAACACGTGATTTGCTGACCTGGCCAAGCACCCTGTTCAGGCTGCCGATGACTGCCAATTTCCAATGCTATCTACTATCTAATCCTATAATTATAGCAATAAATAGGATAAATGCTGCCGTCATCACCACACGATGACGGCCGAATGTACATGTGTCCTATTTGTTGCTATTTTGAAATTGTTGTCTCCACGTCTTTTATGTATCTAATCCGTCTTTGTTTGGTACAGGTGCTTCATTCTCTGAGAATTTTTATTCCCTGCGACGGAGTCCCAGGCCACATTCCCCGTAAGTACTGTGTGTTTAAACTTTCTTGTTCCTATGCTTACATGATGTCAAGCCACGTCCCGGCGACGCTGAAATCTTGAAAGGGTTATTGTGCCAATAAAGTTTGCCTATTTGGACGAGATACAAGTGTTCAAACATTCCCGAACAGGATTCGTAGAGCTAACTCCGCAAGAAGGTGAACTAGCAATGGAACGCTTTGGCAGCTTTACGTAAAGTAAGTAAATTATCGTATCCGTTCCCGAAGGGAACTCACGACGGCCGCTAACACCCGATAAACCCTAGCAGCAGATGCAGCGCCTAACGGTGGGGGTGAGTGGGTAAGTCTCACAACCACTGGCACAAGTGCCGAAAACGACCCCATTAGCTGCATCCGTGTACCCCTTGTGCCTGGCCACAAGTTCCCAGTTGACTGTGGGTAGCAGCACGGCTGGAAAACCGCTCCCAGGCAGGACTTGAACCAGGTACCTCTCGTGTCTCAATCATGGCAGCTTTACGTACCAGCTCCAAAACGGCTTTGAGATAGAAGTACATGTGTAAGATGTGATCGAAGCCTTGGATATTATAAGTGGGTTTGATGTAATGATTCGCAACTGTCTGATGCGTAAGGACTCAGGACCGCCGGATACTGGTCTTGATTGGTCCGGCCATACCGGAGCCTTTCATTCTTGGTGTATGATACTTTATAGCTGGTGAAAACAACGTCCTAAGCAGTAAGCATGCGTTGGTGGCCACCAAGTTGGTGCAGTGATCACCTGACAAACCGGACCGGTTTTGGTTGGCCTGAAGGTCAACAAAAAAACGTCATGAGAAGTAGGCTGCTCTTCCTGTCGGACAAGTGCATCTCACAAAATACTGAATAGACATGGACGCATGAAAATGGTATGCTGCCTACGTGTATCTGGCTGCACGTTAGGGCATATGTTGGGACGCATGTTTGTACATACAGAGAAGGGAGCCATGGTTAGAGGAGTGTGGTGTTGCTCCCTGTGTTCTGCACTAGCCCGTCTGCCAAACCGGACTGCTGCACAGCTGCTGCCAGCGCGTCGGCTGGACACAGCCATTCAACGGGACGGCCACCGACCGCTCTCTGCCACTTTCATTCCTACACGTCTCTGTTTATCGTTGTAAGTTTTGTGACCAGTGCTGTATTGTCTCTAGTCCTCTGTGCACTTGGTGTGATGCTTTTCATGTTTCCTCTGGAAACACACACACACACACACACACACACACACACACACACACACACACACACACACACACACACACACACACACACACACACACACACAGAGTGCAATGTTAGTGCAGTGCGGTCAATGACTCAATATTCAATAGTGTTGCAGTCTGAGTGCAGTGGTGTACCTGAATTCTCACAGATCATCATGGGAACAACCAGCTTCCTCTCACATCATGGACATGTACAAGTACTTCAAGCAGGCGCGTAGCCCGCATAGGGCACGGGGGGGGGGGGGTCCCCCCCCTAAGAATTTCGATCTAGGTTCTGCATGCACATAATGACCCTGAATGACATGCACCGACCATCCTACACGTATGCAGCCATGCCCCCTCCCCCCCTAAAAGGGGGACCAGCTTTTCCCCTGTGCAAGTGCATGTGCATGCAACGTTGGACTTGTTTTCTAGTATTCCTTACCCTTATGGCTTCAACACCGTTTCCCTATGTCCAAACATGCAGACATTCGTCCCGTATTTGAAGCAGAAGCTTGAGGACCTGTACGAGGCACTAGACTCTGGACAGATGACTGCTCATGGACGAAACCAGTGGCGTAGGTAAGGCGGTGAAACTCAAACTATCATGATAATTACTGCCCGCCATTTGCATCCACTCTGCCTGTAAACACACAATCAACACATTATTACACTAACTTGTGTAGGTTTCTGCTGGGTATTACCTTTTCCCTTATTCCATTGAATTGCTTGAACCTCTGGTTTCGCTTTCTATAATAGTTTCTTTTATGCAATGTGTGTGTGTGTGTGTGTGTGTGTGTGTGTGTGTGTGTGTGTGTGTGTGTGTGTGTGTGTGTGTGTGTGTGTGTGTGTGTGTGTGTGTGTGTGTGTGTGTGTGCTTCTGGGCTTGACAGGCGCTGTCTACAGTTGTTTCAGGCCGTCTATCCTTATTTCCATTTCCTATGGGAGGTAGGGCATACTGCGAACTAGATGTCTGTTCGCAGACGCATGTGTTTGTGTCGCCACCATTGGCGTTGCCATTCCTTCTGCGATTGTGGCCCCCCGTGAGATCACTTCCTCTCAGCTCTTTGTCCGTGCATACTTTGCCCAGTCTTCTGGTCCACCGTGTTTGTTACAAAACACAGGTGGTAGAAGACTGTAGTTAAGCTGACCATTCCTGACAGCATCATCTTCCTTTTTGGTAAACAGTACAGGCGACAAGCAAGCCTGATTGCTACTGTATAGTAATGTTCTTGCCACTCGTTGCCCTGCTGGAAGAATTGAGTTGGTGTATTCTGTTCTGTTTGCAGGGCTGTTTCTTCTTGTTTCAGCTGGCATACCTCCTGCGCAAGACAACTGCCTTCACTCCTCTGCTGTACTTGGCAGGTAGGCAACCCTGGCCATCTATGCTCATGTCAACGGCACATGGTCGTGCTGCTTTGCTCTGGATTGGCTAGAGCAATTGGCAAGCACTGTCCAACCGTCCAGCTTTGAGCAGGACAGTCCTGCTTTGGACCAAAACATTGTGTATATTTACATGGGAGACAATTGCCTTTGTATACATTTTATAAAGGTGTCCTGCTTTGGAACGTGTGACACGGTTGGACAGACTGGCATTGCCACCTGAAGACCTACAGTGTCTTTGCGATTGGCCAGGGCTATGGGAAGTGGACGGGGGCCCGGTCCCGTCTCTTCACTTCAGTTCATTTCTTTTGTCCAGAAACGATGTAGCAAAGGCTGCAAAGCCAACCTGATGTATTTATCCTGATGATGGGCCAGGCCCGAAAATTTGGTGGATTATGAATTGATTTTAATCGCAGTAAGGATACCAGTATTGGAGATGAGGAGTGAATTAATGGGTATAAATGTGTAAGTTGCCGCGTTGGAGTTTGCGGAAAATAAGAAAAGTAACCCTACCGAAACTACCCATCTATATGTCCAGTGGCAATCTACTGCTATTGCAAGCCCCTTCATCTTCAGTCAATGCTTTGTAGGATACCCGTGTATAAAGGATGACAAGCGTCGTTGCAGCATGATAGTCTTTACCCATCACTTTTCCTTTCATTATCTGTGTCTACCAGGTTTGGAGCTCCGGCGGGTCACTGCAGAGGATGAGGTGAGTTTAATGGTACTTGCTTGCAAGATGATCCGTGCCGGTCCGTGATGACTGCGGCAGGAATGACGCTGACAATTGTTCATCATGTGTATTGCGGCTGTTTGGTCCTGCCTTGTGTCTGTCCGACTCATGTGAATAGAGTACTTGAAAATCAAACGTGTTTTCCATTCCCTCAACTTTTGAATTTTCAGCTTCAGCAGCAAAATCTGCTGTGCAGCCCAGGCTTCATAGGGGTACGGCCAAAACCCATCTTGCTTGGCTGAAAAACATGCTCGAGCGCAGCGGACCAATACTTACGTGTAGCTCGCATCGAATATTGGCGATGATGGCACTCTATGAACCATTGCATTTGGCAGCTAGCAGGCTGGCGAGGTGCTGGAAAGAGCTGCAGTGCAGCGACCAATCTCACCAGTCGTGGAGACCACAACCACCGTTTACAAACAATAAGCACACCGCGTTGAGAAGCCATGCCTCGCCAACACACTTCTTCGCGTTGAGAAGCCATGCCTCGCCAACACACTTCTTCTCACAGTCATCCTATACATGTATGTGACCAACAGCAACAACCGAGGTGGAACGACCCGAGGGCACGTGAGGGTTGAATACGCATGCATGAACAAAACAATATTGCGTTTGACTTGCTCATCCGACCTGCTACTGCCCCCCCCCCCCCCCCCCCCCGACATCCAGGCAAGTATGCGTGTGGCCTTTGCATTTGGCAGTGCAGCATCCGAGGATCTCATTGGAGAGACGCTGAAGATTGAGTACCACCGAAGCTGGGCGTGCAACTTGCTTCAATAGGCAGGCAATGATGTTGCGAACCTTATTGTGTCTCAGTGTGGGGAACCTGCCACGAGAACAGGAGAGAGCATGTAACATCATGAAAAGCAGTATGGTATAGAGGATACTGGGACGGAAGTTTTGATTGCAGTCAGGCGTACCTCGCATACTTATACCGGTGAGTACAATTTTCACTCAGGAATGGTGCAACCGAGTCCTCCTTGCTGCCTGGTGAGTGTTGTTTTTCAAACACGGAGCTTTGAGTAGCGCGGCAAAGAAGGACTTGGTTGCACCGTTGCTGTGTGAGAATTGTACTGCAAAGCACGTGTAGAGGCCAGCCTGAGATTCCACATTAGTGAGGTTGTACTGGTGACTGAACAGCAGCTTGCCAGTTTGATGCACCTTTCTCCAACGCTACATGCTTATAGCGGGGACATTGTGGTCTGGACAGAACTGTATTCCTTTCGTTGGACATGCATGGTGTACAAAATCGTACAAGAGAGAATATTGATTGTCTCTTGATGGTCGAAACAGCGCTGTATCGAGGAAATTCTATTAATTTGCCAATACATGTATCTACGACTTGGTGTTCTGTTGCCGGTGTGAATGAGGTTGGCCAGAGAGCCCCTGTGATGGGAGGTGGAACAAATTCATTGATAAACAGGCCGAAAGGTGCTGCTAACCCTCGTCTTGTCGAAAGAATATTTCCGTGCAACAAATTCCCGCTGTGCAGCACCTGGTAATTGTGTTTGTTGTATGCTTTGAGGCGACTGGCAGAGTCTTGATACCTCCTTTAATTTCCCTTCTGCTTTTCTGTTCATGTATTTAGGAGTTGTTTGATGCGATCAATGGTTCCGGCAAATTGCTTGCTCCATCTAACAGGTGAGTACAAACAACAAAGAGTCAGAGGAAGTCCTGAACAATATATTTATTGCAACTTGTATTTTTGAGGTTGGGGTGTGGTGTGTTGCAGTTCTAGTACTAGTACTGGCTTTGGGTAATTTACTAGCGCTACATGGGTACCGTATATGGTATTATTCCCGTAGCTATGCAGAAGACGTTACTTCAGTAACGTCTGGCGCTAGCCAGGGTCCACACAGCTTTAATTTGGTGTTTGTTTGTTTGTGTGTTTGTGTGTTTGTGTCACGCCTGGCGCTATCCCGTATCTGTCCCGTACCGTACCATCAAACACAGCTGGCCACATACAGCTGGCCGCAATATTCAAATAGGGCTTTCAAACGCAAGATCATAACGTGAAGTAACTTGGAAGAATGAGTATGAATGCGAAGTGTATGGGGGAATGCATGTAGGGCGATAGTGCGGGTTCGAATCCCAGGTTATGCCTAAAAAAAATAGGAGAATTGAAAAATTTATAATATCCCTATGCTTTTTTTGCCTAGGTCATCAAGGCGGTAGACGGTGTCGTGTTACCCTCGACCGTACATGTCCCGTACCTGTCCCGTACCTGTCCCGTACCGTGCCATCAAAGACGGCTGGCCACAATGCATATTCAAATAGGGCTTTCAAATGCAAGATCATAACGTGAAGCAACTTGGAAGAATTAGTATGTATGCGAAATGTATCGGGGGATGCATGCAGGGCGATAGTGCGGGTTCGAATCCCAGGTTATGTCTAAAAAAAAAGGAAAAATTTATATGAATTTATAACATCCGTATGCTTTTTTTGTCAGGGTCATAAAGGCGAAAAGGCATAGCGTAGGGACCTGAGCTTCCAAGCTCTCTCATAGGGGGGGGGGGGGGGGGGGGCAGGAAGGGGCGGTGGGGCAGGGCAGGACAGCGGTGTGAAGTGAGGCTATGGCCTAGTATGGGCTTGGGGTGTGCGCAGAACAGTGACAACTTGCCGCTGCTTACGAGGCAGTTTGAGCCGGGATGTGTGTGAGGCACTGTGTGAGGTAGAGTCTGTCAGCTTCTGTTTGTACTTGTATCGGGCTTGAATGCGCTGCATTACTATCCACGGCACTCTGTGGAGGGCTATCCAGAAGTGGCTGGCAACTTTCTATGGTACGCTGCCAGCAGCATATTGTAGCATGTTTGTCGCTTTTGTTCTCGGTCTTGCTTGAACTACTAGTATTGCTTTGCTCGTCAAGGTACTTTTGCTGTTGCAGTGGCGGTGGGGCAGGGCAGGACAGCGGTGTGAAGTGAGGCTATGGCCTAGTATGGGCTTGGGGTGTGCGCAGAACAGTGACAACTTGCCGCTGCTTACGAGGCAGTTTGAGCCGGGATGTGTGCGAGGCACTGTGTGAGGTAGAGTCTGTCAGCTTCTGTTTGTACTTGTATCGGGCTTGAATGCGCTGCATTACTATCCACGGCACTCTGTGGAGGGCTATCCAGAAGTGGCTGGCAACTTTCTATGGTACGCTGCCAGCAGCATATTGTAGCATGTTTGTCGCTTTTGTTCTCGGTCTTGCTTGAACTACTAGTATTGCTTTGCTCGTCAAGGTACTTTTGCTGTTGCTGCTGCTGCTGTTGTTGTTGTGATGGCGGTGGCTACTGCTGCTTTTATGGTGAACAGATCGTTTCTCTGGAGAATTCTCTCACTGCCAAGTCGTGCAGGTGGTCATGTTGTGGCAATGGCGGCATCAGGTCTGCCCGTGTTGGCCTTCTTGCTGAAGTTCATGGAATGGTGGCAGAGTGACGAGGGCACTGCATCGCGTCAAGCCGCTCGCTCCACTCTGCAGCTGCCCATTCCACCTCCGCCCACGACTGCGGTATGCCATGCGTGTGATGCGTGTGCTGCTTATGTGTTGTGTGTCCTTCACTGGTACAGTTGCGCTCACTGAAATCTGACCCAAAGTGCAAAACTGACGCCCTGGACCGCGTCCGATTACAGCACTGAACTTGTACGTGTGCACGTACAGCCGCATTCGTGCCACTTCCAGAGCGCCGAGAGCCGTGCAAGTTGAGGGCAGCAAATATGCACTTTGGGTCAGATTTCACCGAGCACAACTGTGCCAGTGACACCAAGTGTCTGCTGTGTGGCTATGAACGTTAATATATATTTTTTAACATGACATACTGATAATTGTCCTCTAGTATCCTGATGATGGGCCAGGCCCGAAAATTTGGTGTAGTGTAAATTTGAATTTGAACCGCAGTGAAGAGACCATTTTTGGAGTTCGGAGTTGAGAAGCGAAGTGTCCTAAATGACATACTGATAGTCCTTTAGCCTGCGAAAGCTATGTACATGTTTGCTCGTATGCGACAACCTGTCAAGGGGATCACTCTGATCGGGTGACCAATCACCTGCCCTGGAGGTCCATGAGAACCGGATCATGCAACGGATATCTTTAATAATCATGTGACTGTCCGGTCAAATTCCTGTGTTGCCAGCTGCTGTGCGGGTAGCTGCTCAATCATGTATGTGACGTGCACTAAGTGTGCAGTGGGTCTCTACTGTACTCGTACTGATGGGCTGGGTATGAACCTGCTGAGTGTACATAATGCTGATTGCACTGTGCTAACACACAAACACAAACGCACACACATTTTGCGTATAGCTGCTCCCCCCCCCCCCCCCTCCCCCTACACACACGCACACACATGACCGCCCGGCATTTAGAACCGGTGGACCCAGAACAGACGATGCAGAATCTTCCCGTTTTCAACTCCCTTGACCTTAGGAATCTTCTTTTCGTAATAATTATTATAGGTACTGTACAGGCAGAAAATTTCATCGGTCAATAATTTCGCCCAACTCCAAAGAAAGGGAGTTCATCCGGTTGAAATTTTCGTCTGAGGATCACAAGAGTGTATTGAAAAGCTGGAAAAAGCGACATTAGTCCGGCATTTAATTAGTCTAAAAGCTCATTGGACGAAAAAGACGAAATTTAATTCCAGGCAAATATTTCTGCTTATACAGCGTTTAATACAGATGGAATAATACTGAGAAGAAGGACACGCTTCAGGATCTTGAACATCTCGGAAACTAATCACGGATGGTCTTGTTTGCTGGTACTGCCATCGTGTTTGCTGTTTCAGACGAGTGCCGTGCACCCTCCTGCTCACCCGGTCCTGTGTCCATTGTGTGGTCAAGTTCGGCGCAACAGCACAGCACTCTCAGTGTCGGGGTATGTTCTCGCCTACAATGTAGTATGCATTATACCTCATTCCATATTCACCCACATGCAATGGGAGGTATGCATCTAAGATGGCCGTCACCTTTTTTGCGGGGCAAGTTACCCTATATTTGGCCGGTACAACCCGTTATAGTACATTTATGAGTATGACCTCACAAAGTTCATGACCTTTTTATGCAGAGCTGGTATTACAGTGTGTACGGTTGTAGTGGACTTGCCCCGCAAAACCTTATGGCGGGAAATGGATGCATACGTCCCATTGCCCATCTACATAAGTGGTGAATATTGCTCAATATTCACCGCTTGTATTCACCACTTATGTTCACCACTGTTGTTCACTTCCGATATGGCTTTTCCAGGAAAGTCATTGAAAACAAAGCGTTCACAGAGCACATCAATATTCACTCCTTTTTTAGGAAGGAGAGTTGAGAGACAGCAGCATTATGTACAACTAGCAAGTGCAGCCATGAAAGCAAGTAAAAATTAATTATTCCCGTAGCTATGCAGAAGACGTTACTTCAGTAACGTCTGGCGCTAGCCAGGGTCCACACAGCTTTAATTTGGTGTTTGTGTGTTTGTGTGTTTGTGTCACGCCTGGCGCTATCCCGTATCTATCCCGTACCGTACCATCAAACACAGCTGGCCACATACAGCTGGCCGTGATATTCAAATAGGGCTTTAAAACGCAAGATCATAACGTGAAGCAACTTGGAAAAATGAGTATGAATGCGAAGTGTATGGGGGAATGCATGTAGGGCGATAGTGCGGATTCGAATCCCAGGTAATGCTTGAAAAAGAATAGGAGAATTGAAAAATTTGTAACATCCTTATGCTTTCAAATACAAGATCATAACGTGAAGCAACTTGGAAGAATCAGTATGTATGCGAAGTGTATCGGGGGATGCATGCAGGGCGATAGTGCGGGTTCGAATCCCAGGTTATGTCTAAAAACAAAAAGTTGAAACTTTAATATAAGAATCTATAACATCCCTATGCTTTTTTTGTCTAGGTCATCAAGGCAAAAAAGCATAGCGTAGGGCCCTGAGCTTCCAAGCTCTCTCGTACTGTGAAAGCAGGCAGGGTAGCAAAGAATAGCAATGCATTGAAGAACAACGCCACAGCATTACTACCGTACTGGCAATATATGTTGCCGCGTAACGCGTAACGCAGGGGGGTGCGGCGTAACGCGCGACCAGGCTAGTGCGACAAATTTTCGTTGCGTTCGTAACGCGCGTCCGGCGGGGTGCGGCGATCTTTTCATTGCAAAAAAGGCTGAAAACTGTGAAAGCACGTGTACCGCGTGGTGAAAAGTTCAAAACTGGACGCAGCAGGAAGTCCTGCAATAGCAAAAAAAGGACTGCGGCAATATAGAAACCTGTGTAACGGCTCCTGTGCGACTTTGCATGTAACGCCCTGCGTGCGGTAAACATGTGCCAATGTAACGCTTCATGGCCTCACTGCGACCATATATATTGCCAGTACGGTAGTACATTTGAGAAGCAATCCAGCACGCTTGTTACCGCGAAAGCAGAAGATGGCACTGACTATTACTGGTCACACTGTTCAGCTAGAAAATTCTTTCTTTGTGTTTCTTTACGCCTCTCTTTCAATGACAAACAAAATCTCTTCTTCGGCTTTGAAGCGTGTACTTTGAACACCACATTCGAGAACGTTGCACCTTGAGCATTGAAAACAAACCCAGAAGGTGATGTATCTCCCTGATCGCTACACAAACTCGTGTGTGAAGTAGCCTCAGTTACAGCAGACTGAGAAATTTCAGTCCTTTCTGAAACCGAGCATTCTGGGACTTTCAAATCGATAGCATCTGCAAACCTAGCTGACTCAGCGTGAGTTACACCGTTGTATGCAGCAAGTGAATTGACATTTTTGTGACCAGTTACAGTACAGATCTTACGGTCTTCAATGCCACAGCGTTTCATGTGAGTAATGCTCGTAGCACGCAGACAGTGGTTGGTATAGGAATAAGAAAGGCCAGCGGCTTCTGAAATCATCTTAATCATGGAGTCTAACTTATTATGGGAGAGCGGGCTTTTGAAAAACCAGCAAGGCAAATCGCTAGAGAGTATCATACCTGGTGAGCACGCAGCTCGCTGAAACAGCCTGTCAACGTCTGGGTGGACCTTACTCCTGAAGTCGGTAGAAAGCGTTATACGGACATTGTTGCCTTCACCTTCAAAGCTGAGGTCCTGCTTTCTCAGTTTAGCCTGGATTTCGCCACCTCTCAAGCAGAAATGCGACGATATCTGGAAACAAACGTACATCAATAGCTTCCGCAGGTCGCATGAAGTGTCAGTATCTGCGAAATACTCACTCATCTTCTCCCAGTCGCTATCGCTGATGGGACGCTTATGTTGAACTGCTGGTTCCCGGCCTTCTCGCTTCTTCTCCTTCAATACAGCGTCCAAAACCTTGTTCGCCCGCTGGAATGCTCCATCGGTGAAAATATTCACTATTGGCTGATGATTTGTGACATGTCGATGGATTGCGGATCGAGCTGCAAGCAAGGAGTTTCGCCTGTACTCAGAAAAGTCCTGTTTACGGACGGTAGCGTAGAACTTTTCTAGGGCATCCTCCAGCTCCGGTGCGCTGACTGAAGAGAAATCAAGTGCAGTACCAATACTGCTCTCTTTACAGTAATTATCGAAAACTCGTATCCAGTACGATGTGGCTGACGCTGTAGCAGCCGGTGTTGATTGTTTCAACGAAGTTTTGATCTCGGCAGCACCTGCACTGCCAAACCGTTTTTTCGGAGGAGGTTCATCAGCCATATCTTCGACTTGTACTTGCCAAACTTTGAAGATAAGTGAAGGCAGAATGGCTTGGCTCGCTGTTTATATACCGACTCCGGAATTGGCGCGATGCTCCCAGATTGGTCAAATCTTCCCATCGAAACCGACGATGATTGGCTCCCGCCACAAAGCTGCACGAGCGTGTTCTCCAAGGGGATTGGCGCGATGCTCCCGGATTGGTCAAATCTTCGCATCGAAACTAACAATGATTGGCTCCCGCCACAAAGCTGCACGAGCGTGTTCTCCAAGGTCGTCACCTCCCGTGCCACATGCACCAGAACGTGTACACGATCGATCCTCAATCAACACTGACTGTGTTGAACAAGATTCCGTCATCAAGTACACGTGAAAGTCGTTCTCAGATTCATGCAAGAACATGCCAGTCGGTGTATACAGGATAGTGAAGTAACAGCGTTAGTTCTGCGTGCATGTACATGTATGACCAACAGGACTCGTTTATTGGGTTTTAGGGACAAGAGGGTGAATATGGAGAGGTATAAGTCTAATATTACCTTCAGCCTCGTGAATATGGGCGAATATTCACTAGTTATACAAACCTCGGCTTCGCATCGGTTTGTATACATGTAGTAGTGAATATTCGCCCATATTCACGAGGCTGAAGGTAATATTATAATTATACCTATGCACACTACTACAATGCATGAGAATTGACTGATACCTAGTCCTTGAAGTAGTCGACCCGTATGGTGGTAAAGGCAAACCTGGAGAAATGGCGGTGAATAACGTTATATGCCTGCCCAGACATGCTCTCTCAGCTGCAAAGTTATACTCTCTATGGTACTTTGATGTACTTGTATATTTGCTTCCGGCACTCTAAAACACAGCTGCTTTGGGTCTGTGAACGAATTAGGCCGAGTGTAACGAAACATTTCTGTCTCTCCTCTACACTCGCACTTTGGTTGTTTCGGTGTGGTATTGTGTGCCACCGGCATTGTGCAGGGAATTTGTTTACCACATGGTTCTCTGCTGTACACTCTCATGCATGACTGTGCTCTGTCTCTCTGTCTCTCTCTGCAGCTATGTCTTCTGTTACACTTGCTTACACAACCACCTCAGCCGACATGGGTACTGCCCGGTTACACACCTTCCGGCGTCGACTGAGCAGATGGTTCGCATATTCGTACCCGATGCAGGCTGATACGTGGGGTTGTGTTTGTGGCAAACTATTGGACCTCACCATCAATGACCGCGTTTGTGTGCTTGTCCATTATCTCCCACACCCTCAGTAAGGGAGTAGCGACGGGAGTGTTTTCCGTGTGGCGGAGGTGGTTGAATACTACAGCTTTGGCCTGCATCGTCCTCGTGATCAGTTCTCATTCCCACCATGGCAGTCAGCATACTGTATTGTACATGTCATAATTGGATGTACATGTACACTGTTGACCCACGTGTGGTGGATCCATGCTGTGGATGCTTGGCCGCAGTGTGATCTGTGCCAGTCACCGGGCGGCAATGCAGTCAATGGTGAGCTGGGGACGATGACTTCATCCACATTGACAACATGAGGATAAGATCGCCTATTGCTGACAGATGATACTAGATCACCAGCACAAGCACCATCGTCGTTAATAGCAGCAGCAACGAAAGCCCTGTGGCAGAGTGCTTTACTGGTCACGTTGAATCAAATGGCTGACAAGTTGCCCTGGAAACTCCAGTGGCCCTACCTACCACGCTACAGGACTATAACGTACCGGACTAATGCTGGGCAGTGGGTCATGCATTGAAACCCCCCCCCCCCCCCCCCGGGAAGAAGCGGCCACCTGCGTACCGATCCTGAACCCTGTGTTGGCTGTTGCACGGGCAGCATCCATGATGTGTCTAATTGCACTGCCATGTACACTGCTGTGCTGGCGTGTGGATGCCGGGGTGCTGAGCATTGCATCCGTGCCGTGGCTAGTAGCAGGGTGCTGAGCATTGCATCCGTACCGTGGCTAGTAGCACTACAATGTACACGTATCACCTGCGTTGTTGGTTATGTGTTGCTGCTGTGGATGCCGAATGCTGGCTATTGCATCCGTTTCGTGGCTAGTGACATCGTTAGCACTACAGTGTACACGCGTCACCTGCGTTGTGGTGTGTTACTGCTGTGGGTGCCAAGTGCTGGCTAACTGCATTCGTGCCGTGGCTAGTAATACTACGCACATCACCTGCTATGTGTTTGACACTGCTGTGCTGGCACTTGGGTGCAGTGTGCTGATTCTAATGCTCGCTGGTCGTGGCTGTAAGTTTTCACATGCAACATCTTTACTTTCTCTTCCCGTTCAAACTTGACGCCAGAGGATTGTGAAGAGGGGTGCCAGAGGATTGTGAAGGGGGGGGGGGGGGTGCCTTTGCTAGGACGGTCTGCAGCAGTCACCTGTTGTGGCTACGTGTGCAGTACGGTATCTCGGCTGACATCGTAAACTTTTGTTTTGCACACTCTGTCCTTACAGTTGCATCATGTATATGCTGAGAATCAGGGACTTGCAATTTATCACTGCTGATTTCTATTTTTACTGCGAGTGCGTTTTATGTTGGCATCTTTCATATCGTTATCGTCCGTTGCTACAAATACCGGTATTAATTTAAAGGTAGAAATTGAAGGTAGAGCAAGGTTCATTGTGACTCAAGTATTAGTTTCACTTTTACGCGATCAGCAGGCAAGATTATTCTTATTTTACTCCTTGTCAGTTTTGTGCTAGATTGTGCACGTCTGACTGTTCAAAATCTGGTTTGGTTGGTGGACTCGATCGCATGACTTGTGCCCACAATTTCCATGTTACAAACTATGTTTTTTTACTATGTTTTAGCAACTTTTTTTTACCTAAAACCAAGCACTGGAGATGGCAATTAATACCCGGGACATCAAGCGCCCACGTGGCCGACCCCATCTCAGATGGATTGACAATATTAAAAATGATCTAAAGCACGCCAATATTGATATTTCTGACTGTTTTGAACTGGCTCTAGACAAGAAAAAAAATGACAGATGCTCGTGGAAAAATGTGCTGCGCTTGCGTAGTTGTTCTTACTGCGATACGTTCTAACAATAATGAGATGCCTTTTGTCGGCTCTTCTGCCTGGATTTCGTTGACAGATGCGTTAAGCCCATGGATCCTTCCATGAGTGACATGCGAACTGTAGCTATTGTTATTATTACCTAAAAAAATACAGTAGAATTCAACAACAGAGGTGCATTCAGTTCAGACGTGCCTCGCAAAGGATATACCTCAGTTTAGTTTAGTTTAAACATCTCTTATTATTGTTTTTCTCACCCCACACCCCTCTACTCTGTTATCGGCCCTCTTAAGAGTTGTGTTCATCACTGTTGAGGCTTCCGATGGAAAATAAAAGAATACTACTACTACTACCTCCCCACTGTAAAGAAGTTCAGTGTGGACCATATTCAGTATATACTACAGTAGTAGTATGTGTTCCGCAAGAAGTTGCAAATCCCAAGCTGTAGTGCAAGGTGGGCCAGGGGGGGGGATAAGTGCCAAAAAAATGGGAGTATAATAATAACAAGAGTACATAGCCCCCAAGAGTGTGCAACTCCAGCTATGGGGTCTGCGACGGCAGAACTTGGGATATGTACTCTTGATAATAATACTATAATTATAGTACCAAGAGTACATAACCCGGGGTTATGTGTTATGTACTCTTGATAGTACTGATATGGGGTTTATGCAGAAGCAGAGATGAGGATGATGGCAAGACCGCCAACAGACGCTGTTTTCTGGAGTACCCTACCATCACAGCAGTTATCTTATCACGGCGAAAAGGCAAATCGCCAAGTGTGCAGTTTTTGATAATTAGCCATTTATGTGTGAATAGTCTTCTTACATACAAGGGTTTATCGGGTGTTAGCGTCATGAGTTCCCTTCGGGGACGGACACGATACTTTACTCTCTTTTTTTGCTTCTTACCACAATCGCAATGCCTGGCAATGCAAGTGGCAGGGAACACGGTATCAATTTGTAGGAAATGTATTCTGTACTAGTGGTTGCCAAAAAACTACCGACGTGACGAGTCACGGTACGCGGTGATGACTGCCCAAGACCACTCTTTTTATTTTATTTTTTTCCTTTTTTTGTTTTGTTTTTTTTTCCTTCTTTTTTTCTTCTTTTTCAACTGTGTCCATTTACACTGAGGGCATCAACCACAAACAATGCATGTGTCTCAATACAACTTATCACGCGCGCATGCTTTGGACATGCTCACAGCCCACAGTAGGTACACAGCAGACTGTGAAAGCATTGCTTCAACGGATTAAAAACCACACAATTGAAGGACGTACGGATACATATAAAAAAAAACAATACACCAGACAGAGAGGTAATGATGAAACTGCTGAACTCAAAAGAAGAAGGAACGAGGGACAAAACACAGAGACGAAATCTAAAGTAGCGGCGCAAGCCCGAAGAAATGTACCGTATGTTCAAGACTGACACGCAGGGTACGAAGCGAGCACTGGCACGTAACATGATACGTACTTAAATATTCATTTTCAAAACGAGCAAGTCAAAACAGAGTGCCTAAGGATGATATAAAAAAGAAAAAGCCTCAACAGATATATTGCACACCGGTGTACGCACACACCTAGAATACTGTGTGGTGCACGACGTACAGCACACGCAGCAGCGGCGCAGAGTGACCATGAAAATGATGGCGGGCTGTGCTTCCCGGACGATGGCGCTACAGCAGGCACGTTTTGTACTGCTAGTGAATATATAATATCATGCGCGGTTTTATGCTTGTTATGCTGTAGGCGAATAGTGCCGTTTATATTACTTGTTGCTTGGATGGGATGCACTATGCAGTCGGATTGAAGAATAATGATAGAAACTATTACCCGGCAGTAGCAGCGAAGCAGACCTTACAGTAATCAAGATTTCGGATGGAGCCAGTTTTCGTGCTGTTCTTTTGTTGTTTCTATACAAATTCACAAGTAATTTCTTTTGGTCTGGACCAGAGCTGTCAGCAGCCATGGAGAGGAACTGCTTAGCTTAGTGTTGATGCTACAAATAGGAGGAGGATGAATCAGCACGTGTAGTTCTACGAGTAGATTCCTCCTGCGGGTAAAGGACAGGATACGGCTGAGTTGGAGACGAACAGGCCGGAGCTGCTGCTGCTGCAGCAGCCGATGAGCGCCGGTCCAGAGAAGGCATATAGACGGGAGAATACGCAGGGGGTGCTCCGAACGGTCCACCATAGTTGTACTGCTGCTGCGAGGGTAGTGGCAAGGGACTGTAAGCGGGTGGCGTGTCAAACGAGTGAACAATGCTCTGACTGCCACCGCCGGCGGCGGCAACATTTCCACCGCTACTAGTATCCACATCCGCTGGCAGAGAACTCATGGTGGTGGCGTCCAAGCCATGGTCGTAATGCCACATGCCCGTTTCGTTGGCAGGCAGCAGTGCATTTCTAGTCGACGGCCCTGTAGTTCTACTACTGCTATGGTAGTAAGGCTGCTCGGGCCAGGGCTGATCCATAAAGGGGGTATAGCTCGATGGATCAGTGGGGTACGGATACGCTGTTGCTGACGAAGAAGGTACCGGTCCGATTCCTAATATGGATGGAGTCAAGGAGGATAGTGGAGGGCAGACACTCAGGCCAGCACCAGTATACGCACTCAGATCAGCCTCACTGCCCAGTACCAAGCCTGTCTCCACGTTAGTCGACTGAGCTGACGATATGCTGTCCAGCGTGTCGGACCGCTTACCAATCGGCGCTGCCGACATGCCAGTAGTTCCCTTGGCAATACTACTGTCGCGCGACCCCGGACCTGACATTGCCGCTGTTTCTGTCGCCATTGCTTCATCAGCAGTAGTGGCACTACCACCGGTAGCACTCAACATACCATGTCCACCACCACCACCACCAGCAGCAGCAGCAGCAGCAGCACCGGCACCACCACTACCAGCAGCAGCAGCACTGTCATCATCGTCTGAGTCGGTGTCCATAGTCAGATCAATAACGTCTGGCCCTGCTGCGGCTGCGCGGCCATCACCGCCTGCCTCTTGCTCTTGCTCGCACGGCTCCAAGCTATGGCAGCTGTCTGACAGGTCAAACACAACAGGGACAATATCATCAGACACTGTAGACACTGCTGCACTGCCAACAGCATTGGTCGCACAGGATGCCGGGCCGCCCGTCGCCCTACGCTGGTTGGCATCACGAGGGTTGTACGGCGTCCACGTACCGTCCGCCATGTACTCGATATGGTCGACTGACGACGGGCACTTATCCAGCACCTCCTTCATCAGTCCGTCGATCATAAGGCTGTCAAAAATGGCTAGGCAGTCACAAATTGGACACACCCAGCGGGCTTTCTTCTCATTCATCTGCAGGAAATTGGCCATGTCAAAGCAGTTGACATGCTTACAGTTCATCGAGCGGCCGGGATAGACGAGCCGCGTCTTTCCCAGCGGGCACTTCAGCGAACTGCGCAAGCTGGTGGTTGCAATCTCTGCATCGCCACCGCCAGTCAGCTTATCTTTGATGAGCGCACGGCACATGTCTGCACTGCGGACACGCTGACATACCTGCTGCAGCAGCTCGGCCGATGAGCGCTTCAAGCAAAGCTCCACAGTGACAACATACTTGCGCGTGATCTCTGGCACGGGAGAGCACACGAGTTGTATCTTGTTCCTGCCGCTGAGTAGCATGTTGGCAGTTATCTCCACCGGCTGACCATGCTTTTTCATCTCGCCGGACGGCTTGGCCATCTGATAACCCGGCATGATCACGGTCCGTCCATTGACGCTGAGCTGGCACTTGGGCGGGTACTGATCGTCCTGCGTACAGCTCAGCTCACATGCAGCAAACCGGACCAGCACCTCCACGGTGAAGTGAAGGTCGCTCTTGTGGCCAGGTCCGTACACTGATGGAACCGTGCGACGGCCTTCTTCCACGCGAGCACCCTGCTGCGGAGTCAGCCTGCACTCAAGCTCCATATTTCGAGGAGCCATGCTTGCTCTACTGTCAAACGAAGGCAGCAGAATGGGCTTCAAGAGAGTCTCCAGCTTTTCATGAAATGGCAGTGCCTTGAATTGAACATCTACGGCAGAATTCGAACTCGACGCCAATTGCTTCTGTACACCCCCAGGACCATGGCGAGGTACTGCTGTTGGCAGTGTTGCCGCTTGCGGAAACCGCTTTTGGTAATATAGGTCAAGCTTGGCCGATACTGGCAGAAAAGACCCACTCTGAATGGCATTGTTGATGAAGGTCAAAGCCCTTTGACGAAGTTCATCCTTTTTGCCGTTTTTGTTCAAATTGCAAGACTGCAAAAATCCCTGAAGCTCTGCTACGCGGAGAGCGTAGACCTTTCTCTTGGCCGAGGATGACTGCTCGCTGAAGCTGACTTTGCTGTCTTTAGACATACCGGTACCTCCTGCTGCTCAGGAAAAGCAGGCATTTCTGACAAATAATTCAAAAATTGAATGATTTTTAGTGTACTGTAAACTTAAACTAATACTTGTTACTTCCACAGATTGATGGTTGCCTTCTACCACACTACGACAGCTATCGAGGCAGATATACCTGTACTAACTACACTTATAACACGTACTCACGTAGGCCCGGCACAGCAA
Organism: Sycon ciliatum; assembly: GCF_964019385.1. NCBI lineage: Eukaryota > Metazoa > Porifera > Calcarea > Leucosolenida > Sycettidae > Sycon > Sycon ciliatum. Next base: position 60,204,589 of record NC_088643.1, on the reverse strand, counting down.
CAGGGCCAGGCACACAACTAGATTCCTGGATCTCCAGATCTCTCAGCAAGCAAAACAAGTTAGTTCAGACTTTGGCCCAAGCCAAGCCAAAGAAGTCGAAGGCAAAGGCGACGGCAAAGAGCACACGGGACTCGAGTCGAGGTCTCGAGGATCGATGCAGCGCAGGTGACCTGTGCACATGTGCAGTAGATCTCCAGTGCACTAGTATGCGAGTAGTGACTGCGTGAATGGCTCGATCGACTGCACAATGACGTGGGTGATGTGGGCGATGATCGATGGGTGATGTCACAATTATTTCGTCATCAAAACCATGAGAAAAAAATAATTTTTGTAGTTCGCTGCATACCAATACTACTAATAGGCACTTCAGTCACGTGACACGACCTGTCAAAAAGTGCTAACGCTGAATCGCGTACATGCGTGGCACCACGGAAAGGCGCATGCATAGATCGATCTGTAGCTGCACGGAATCTGCGCAGGGCCTTCTCGTGTGGCGCAGCGTGTAGCTGAGGCCCTCAGCTTTCGTTTGAGCCCACATACGTCATGATGCGGCAATTTTTTGAACTCACGTACAGTTCGAGTAAAATCGGCAAGGATTTTTCGGGCATTTCACTTGATTGCACGCATTTGCCATGTAGCTCATCGTCTTCAGCGTCGTATTTCCTTTCGGAATCAGTTGTCCTCGTTTGTCCAACACTTTGCGCATTGCTGCGCAAGAAGAAATAATGCGAGGTGTTATTAAAAGCGAGCCGCGGCAGGCGTCCTCCCGGCAGTAGTCCTTGTTCGTCGGAGCCCATGCGCATGGCTGCGCAAGAAGAAAAATTAATATTGCCAGGTATTATTGGAGTCGCATCGGAGCAGTCGTCCTCTCCTGCAGGCAACGAGTAGGACAGTATATACTTCGGCGACTGGACCAAGAGAGCTGACATCAAAACGGCCTGCTTGGAACAAATCGTCAGCTGATCAGCAGGTGGCTTCCAGCAACCAAGAAAAGCATTGACGGTGATATAATACCAAGAATCCAGCACACACTCTATGCACAAAATCTCTCATGCTGGAGTTGCTGAAGTTTCAGTAGTCCCAAACATTTGCAAACGATGTTCTACATGTAATAGTTTGTCATTTCTTTCCGTCAAATACTCTGTAAAATTCTAGTTTGCTCCGTCTGTGGCTCATTGTTCTTCTGTACTCATCACCACGTCAGTACTGTACATGTAGCAACAATGTGTTCTGGCACTGAATTATTGTAGTTACTTTATCTTACCTCAAAGTCTCATCTTATGCTTTTCCAAAGGCTTCTCTGCACTGTTTTCATGCTGTTGCGATGGAGTTGCTATGGAGTTGCCATGGTGACCACACCCGATATCTTCGTCTGAGCTGCCGGACGGATGAAAAATGCGAAGTTTTTCCAAACCATGCTGTTTCTGCATTCATCTGGTTATTTTGACCTGCTTCGAGCGAGCCTGGTATTTTGCCACTATAGACACTGAAGCAAGTCCTACCAATTTCTGATATGCTGCTGGTGCCGTCGAAATACTGAAATTGCCGTTATTCAATTCTCCGACTTTGGATGGCTATATCTCTGTGCCAAGTTCAGGGCTCACAGTCGGTATGCAGGATCGACAAAAGCGTCGTGCGAGGGCGGGTTTGGTGCACGTGAGTCGCGTGACCCCACGAGAGCACAGATCGTGTACATCCTACGCATCCCAACAGAACAAAGAAGTAAAGAGAAAGAACCTGGGCTTGAGTAGCCTGTTCTTGTCTTGTAGATCTATAGAGCCGATGTTCGCGATATTTTGGTCGGACCTGTCCTTTCCTCGCTTCTCTTGGCATGCAGTGTCAAACCATTCTCGTTTCCGTTCGTCTCGATCTTGTGCTTTTACGATCGTGCATACTCCAGTGGAAATAGTTTGCTTTATTATTTTCACTGGGAATTGCACTGCAACACTGAACAGTTACTGCCAGCCCTCGGCAACGACTTGCCTTTCACTGTGCCTTGTAGAATTGGTCCACCGAAGGAGAAGGCGAAAGGCAACCTGTGCTAGTCCCAGGAAATTCATGTCATGTAGCCGCTGTTCGACCAAATGCTGATGCTACAATGAGCGATCGCGATATTCCACAGGTAAGAAGACAAACAAACGAGTCAGAGCTCGCCAGGCAGGTAACGCCGAGAACATACAACACGGAGCTGCTGATCGGATGGAGGCGAACGGGACCAGCAAATCCGCCAGGCGTTAGTTGAGGGCCACTAAAGGCCAGGTTTCCAGAGGTACCAGTTCCTCCATGATGGCGAAATGCGCTGCCACAAGAACTCCAGCGAGAACGAAAGCACAGCAACCAACTCCGCGGGCGAACTGAGGAGAGAACACTGAAAAATCTGTGCGCAATGATTTTCTGTTGGACGGCGCGCGTTGCTGTTCCGCTGCATGCATGCGTTTTTCTTGTTGTTTGATCTGGTGCTGCTTTTGCACTTTTGGCGTTCTGCGCGCTGAGTGGCACTCACTCAAAAATGTCCACTACATCTCATTCTTGGCGGATTTTGATCATCTATGGCTTATTTTTTTCAGCGTGGAATTCTCCAGACATTTACCGATCACTTTTCCGTTTGCTGTGCCGAAATCGAAGCCAAAACGACCAGACTTTGGCTAATCTGTGCCGGAAAACTGGAGGGAAAATGGTGAAACGCTGCGGTAGATCACTGAGTTTGGGGGTTTTGAATCAGCACAGCGAATCCCAGCTTCGTGGACATCAGGGCCGATGTAGTGGACAAGATCAAAGATTTGAGAATAGAGGAGAATAGAGGCCTGTGATTGGTCAGTTGTCATCACGTGACATCCGCGCAAAGCCGTGCGCGACTCCACGCTTTTGTATTGGACTGTGAGCCCTGAAGTTATTCTTTTTGCTTCAAATTTTCTGTGGAGTCTTCCTAAACCTATCTGAATCGGATACAAGAAAGAAATACGAGTATTTCTGGTTTTGAAAAAACCGCCTGAAGTGCCTACTACTAATATCTATGACTGTACTACACTCTACAGTGTAGTCGTACCGTACCGGTTCATAAAAGCCATTCCATTACATGTATACAGTATACTGCCAATAGTGGCATGTGTCTGCGTGTGCGTCATGGTACATGTATACCGCATACATGTACAATAGTCAATAGTCATTGCATGTCAAACGCACGGTGCCATAAAATTAATAATAGTATTAATAGTATCAAGAGTACATTTTATGTTCTCTTGATAGTATTATACAACAATAGGGAGTTGGACCGGTCGACCCCTGAGACTTAGCAAGAGTGGGGGTTATGTACTCTTGGACATAGTGATAAGTGCTCTATCAACTCCCGGTGTAGTAGCACAGTAGGGAGGTTCTGCTATACGTGAAACGTAGAGAAATCACGTAGAGAGCAGGTGTCTGGGTTAGAGTCTACGGCTTCGCGTGTTTTGGCTCCAGATTTCTACGCGGAGATGGGGTTCTCTACGTTGTGGCACACGCAGAGAAAATGCGTACGGATTTGCTGGGTATCGATCAACTGCATGCAGAAAACTGCCAAATATGGAAGGGGAAATTCCCAGTACACATTCCACGTGACTTCTCTAGGTGAAACGTAGAGCAGAACAGCATTTCTTTACGTTACGGGAACGCGAAGAAAGTTCGCGTGATTCTTTGCGTCGCGTTCCCAAAACGTAGAGCAGAACCTCCCTAATAGCACAGTAGCAGATCCTGGAGGCAATCACGCTCAACGACAAAGTACTCATTCAGTTAGTAGATACACACAGTTCACAAACATGGTACACATAAGGAGTATTGGTATCCAGTGCTCATTCATTTTTGCCAGCACCTTTTGAAACTTGACTGTGAACCTTGACTGTGATGAGTAGATCTACGAGTACGAGTTCTGTCATGAGACAGATAAAGTTGTATGTAACACTTGTACTACGTATGCAGGGCTGCAGACTGCATGGTGCAGTCCCTTATGCTAAGTGTCGGATTTCACTTGCCACAACTGGGTCATGTATGTTTGAAAAGGTGAAATTATTTGCACGCCGCGAATGCTTCTCGCTTTACAGTACATAATATCAAGAGTACATAACCAAGAGTGTGCAACTCAACGATCCCCCAGCCCCACGCCGGAATTTGTTTATGACATCAGTCTTTGGCGGCTGTTTGGCTTGCTGATGCCATCATGCGTAGCCAGAGATCAAAGTACACAGAATTTGTACATCACAGCTACGGTAGTCGAAGCAGAACAACGGACGATAGATCGATGTGTCCTGAACCTGGCGAACTCTCACCGTATCTACAAAAAATGCGCGGGAAAGCATACGCACTTGATCATACTTCAGCCAAAGAATGACGCAATAAAAAAATTCCGCCGTGGGTGAACCCATCGCAGCTCGAGATAGGAGTTGCACACTCTTGGTTATGTACTCTTGATAATATCAAGAGTAGATAAACAAGAGTGTGCAACTTCGGGATGGGTTGGCCCGCGGCGGAAATTTTTGTTGACCTAACCTTTTCGAAGACGCACGCCCTGCAAGTCCTTTGGAAAGTTTTGCCTCGTGCACTTGACCGGGCTTTACATTACAAGGTCGGTGCCCAGCACGTGCTTTCACCCTGCTCTGCAGCAAAATGCGCGTTTTTCTTGAAAAAAGGTGACGTCAACAAAAAATTCCGCCACGGGCAGGGGTATCTGCAGATTGTGCAGAAGAGATCCGGAGTTGCACACTCTTGTTTATCTGCTCTTGATATTACTAGACTTCAAGTACCGTAAAATCCCGCCAGAGCGCCCCGTCTCTCCCATCTGCCCCTCCCTAGGCCCTGACTTCTTGTCAGGGACGTGATTGATTGTATCCTCGTATGACTCTGTTGCAGTCTGTGATGCCGTACTGTACTGCAGACGCGTGCTCAACCCCGTTGGAAATGTACGCAACAGTGCCCACCCTCTTGACCAGGGATTGCACAAACCCTGCGTTTTGTCGGGTCTGTACGACTCCTGGCTCTTGACCTTTGGTCGGCATACGAGATGCACGAACAGATTTCGTAGGGTGAGTACTTTTTCATGTAGCACTGCATGCGGCAAGTAGGACTCGCCCATCCGCCCCTCCCCACTTGAAGCGTCGAGGAGGTAGGGGCGCTCTGGCGGGATTTTACCGTACTGTCAACTGCCCAATATCCACGACGGATTAAATGTTTGCTATTTTCGCAAGAAGAGAGTAACGCGAATATTAACCATCGTGAACTCTATAACTTCAACAGTGGGTGTATGTAAGTGGCCCCTGTGCTTTGCGAACTTTTGCCACCGCAAACTCGCTGGTTAAAAGACATCGCGAAAATTTAGTGACAGGAATATTGGTCAGTTTACAGTGGTAGATTTGGTACTACAGAGGTACTCGAACCGTGTGCACATGATCTCCTTTGACATCGGGGCTGACCAGGAGCTGGCCAACCTGCCGATTTGGCTTCTGCGATCCAACCCTTATGTACTGTTGCCATCCGTTGGCAGAGGTGACGCTCGGGCCACTAATAGAGAGGTTCTGCAAAACGAAAATTCCTACGAAGGTTCGTGACGGGCCTCGCGAAATGTGCACGAATTTTCACACGAACTTTGTGTTCTGCACATTTTCGTAGTTTGCACGCGCCAAGCCAAGTGCACGTACGCCATGACCCGATCTCACGAAATTTCCCACGGAAGTTCATTTCGTGTCCACAGCTGCGAAAGTTAGTGCGAAGTTTCTCGCTTCATGACGTAGAGCGAAAGTTTGTACGCATTTTTGTTTTCCAGAACCTCTCTGAGGCTGTGTTTACATGAGGCGTTTCAACCCGGGTCAAATTTTAACCCGCCATGTGCACAAAATGAATGGCGCGTTTACATGACGCATTGCGCTTGACCCGGGTTGAAATTTCGCCCCCCTCCCCCCAAGGGGAGGGTTGAAATCAACCCGGGTCAAGAAAATCGTACAAATGTACTTCTGTGCATATCTCACGCCAGGTTTGAACAGCACTGCACATGCAATTTTCGCGCGAACGGATTCACTTGACCATACAGGACTTTAGAAGTGGACTTTTGGCGGCGTATCAGTATTTGACCCGGGTCAACTGTCTTCATGTAAACGCTCACCTATTTTGTCTATCGTACAGACTTTCAACCCGGGCTGAACTCGACCCGGGTTGAAATTAACCCTTTAAGAGCCACAGGAAATTTTCAAAAATCTGCATTTTTTCATGTTCCTCGGATCATAGCTTCAGTTCTACTCACTCAATCCTCACAATCTAGGGCTTCCTGGAAAGGTATTCGCGAGAGGAAGAGAATGAGGTCGATCATGATAGCCAGCACACCGTCTATCCAGCGCTAGATCGCAGCGACAGTACGAAAAATGCCCCAAATGCGTCCAATTGCGTCCCGCTCCAGTTATTTCATTCTACTCGATCGTGGAGTTCCAATTTTTTTGCTGTGTACCCTTGACAATATCAACAGTGAAACCCGTGCAAATTCGAGTAAACCAGCGTGACGAAAAGTCTCAAAAATCTCAATACTAAAGTTGCACTGCGCGCTTTTGAAATTGCCGCGATCGCGGCTCAACTTACGAGTGATTTATCTCGGGAACCGTTGCTCGCAGCGCTTTGCGGATTGTTTCTCCCGACAGGTGAGAGTTTTCTCTTCGCCCTGGATATTTCGATCGATGGATTTGAGCGAGATTAGACTGAGTTACGATCTTTTGAAGTTTTGCATTTGAATGCGTCGTTTACGACGCATTCAAGTATGGGGCGGCTCTTAAAGGGTTAAATTTTATTTCTCATGTAAACACAGCCTAATGCCTAGCGCCTACTTATGCCATGGCCGAAGGGATGGCCTAGGAGTCGACTTCCTGATGTGACAAGTATTAGTTGATGACACTGCTTCTGTCCGTGACGTCACTGTGTCACAGCAGCTTTTTTTATTCATTTTTTGTGTGGGTCAGCTTTTTTGGCATGTTGAGTCACCTGGTCACGCGATTTCATTTTGGTGTGTCAGCTGATCTGCTGAGCTAGCTCAGACTCAGCTGATCGTGTGCATCATGATCCGGCATATTTTGTAGATCTACCTCGAGTAGGCTGTAGCTACACATGGCCATATGCCTATGGTAGACCATGTGCCACTGTACTGTAGTACTAGCAAGAGTCCATAACCCAAGAGTATGCAACTGTGATCTCTTTTCTATGGGCCAACCGCGCGGCGCGCTGCCTTCATTACATCATTCAGCTGCAGTCCGCGCACTGCGGAAAATCAAACACCGCACTTTTCCTCTGGTTTGAAATGAACTTTCGTACGGAACTGGAGTTCACGCGCCAGAATTTAGAGATCGCGTAGGTACTGGAACGAATCGAGCAAAAACAGATGGGCTCGTACGAGAAATTGTGAGTTTGAATGCATGCTTTCAGAGCGTGATGAAGATAAGTTACGTAATGAAGGCAGCGCGCCACGCATGCACCCATAATCACAGTTGCATACTCTTGGGTTATGGACTCTTGGTACTAGTAGTAGTAGTAGACAAGTCACACAATAATTTTTTACTTACTACATCCAGCTTGCGCGGGCTCCAGTCCATGATCCAGACGAGGTTGATCACTGATCAGACACAACTACCGGTAGTACTAGTAGTATTACTTCACAAGGCAGTAGCCAGCAGACTGCTCATTCGGGATCCGCCCAGGCCGGAGCCAGACCATGTAGATCTACGGCTTTACCACTACTAGTACTACCAGTATCTAGTACCAGCCAGCGAAGTGCAACCCGATGCGATTTTTTACTTTCTCACGACTGAGAACTCAGAGAAGTTCTCAACAAGCCAAGTCCTCGTAACTGTTACTTGTGACCGTTTTGCAGCACAGGATTTGTGAGGATAGCCAAAATTTTCCTGTTGTAGGCACCACTACAAGCCGTGCAGGACACTGCCTAGAGCTAGTAGAGGGACTACAACTTTACTTACTGGCAGCTTTCAAAACAAGCAGCCAGCTGTACGCGGTCCACAACTATTAGTATTACTTGACCTGGTTGACTTTTGAGCCAGAAAAATCGGACTTGTTTGCAGCTAGTGCTGTTTCTAGCGCGCACGCTACCCGCCACACAAGCTCTCCTGTTGGGATTGCGATATCACATTCCCCTCCGCAGTCACCGTTCAGTACTCGGGATACAGGATTCTAAATCAGTGAGTACTCAGCAGCTGTAGTGTCATTGAACCACTGGGAGACAGCAGGCAGGACAAACACGCCGGATCAGTGAAGAACAGAAATGGCACGCACGAAGCAAACTGCGCGGAAGTCGACCGGCGGAAAGGCGCCCCGGCGCCTTCAGCAGGCGTCAAGCGCGGCGCAGTTCCGCTCGTTCATGACCGGCCGACAGAAGGTGGATCACGGATCGGCAGGCGGTAAAGGACTAGCGAAAGGCGGCGGTGTTCGGCGGCGTGGGGGCCCCGGAAGAGGACTTGGACCAGGTGGCGCTGTTCGTAGACTACCCGGCTCACCTGCTAGTTATAGCTCGGCAGCTGGCAGTGGTGCAGGTGGTGGAGCAGTGACATCTTACTTAGTAAGTACTACTGGCAGTACTGCACTTCTAGCACTAGCACATATTATTGTACATGTACCAGACGAGAATACCACGGCTCACTCTCGCCGTTACGGAGCGGCATCTGCCACCCTGGTATCACAGGCATGGTGGTGGCCTGGCACAAGCGAAACTTCCTCAGCTGGTTGTGTTTCTCAACGCAATTGTATAGCCGGTGGTAACGCGGACGTGCAAACTCTACTTTGCATGACTGCACCAGTGGCAATGACGTCAGCTTTATGAACTCTTTGCCATTGGTAGTAGTACTAGTAGGTCGAGCACTGTATGTACGACTGTGGCCCAGTGCCCAATGAAGTTTTAGGCATTTGATGTTGGCCTCACGACGACGGCTACAAACACCGCCGAAGAATCATCCTTGGCTGCACGCACGCATGTGTATGCGCGCACGTGTGTGTTTGTGTGTGCGTGCGCGTGTGTGTGTGTGTGTGTGTGTGTGTGTGTGTGTGTGTGTGTGTGTGTGTGTGTACGTGTGTCATAGTTGCACAAAGAGTTGTAGCACTGTACCCGAGGACGGCTTGTCCGCACTTCGCTGGCCACTTGACTTTTGTTACCGTTATTGTCCACACACATGTGTGTGGCCCTATAGCCATGCCCAGTACACAACCTGGTTACAGTCGAGCCCACTCGACTCCACGACACGTCACTCGTTAGCTTCAACTTTCAAGTCCGGTCTATACGGTCTGGCCTTGCTCTGTCGTCTGTGTCAGATAGGTCCAGATAGATTCTGCTCTGCTCGCCTCGATATTTTGCCGCAAAATGTTGCTGCGAAATCTTCGATATTTTGCCGAGCCCGGTGGCACAAGAAACTCGATATTTTGCTCCATTTTGCTCCGGAAAACGTGTATTTTATCCTCTTCCCGTACAATCCCTTACAACGTTTCATAAAAATTGCAGGGTCGGTTTCTCAACACGGGTTTCCACGCACGTGTCCCTGAGTTCTTCCAAAATTATGTCGATCCACAGTGAATCCCAGTGATATTTCGGTGGCATGATCTCGTCCTGGGCAGTGTATCCTGCTGAACGGGTAAGAAACAAGGAAATCCAAGCATCAGGCATCGATGTTACCCAGCATCTCGATACTTTGCTCAAATTTTGCCGGCAATTTCCGCTCTTTCAATTCTTCGATATTTTGCCGAAAGAATTGCCGGCAGGATCTGTCTGGGCCTAGTGTCAGATTTGTGGCAGTGTGGCATCGCTAGTCACTGAAACTTACCAAGAGAGTATAACATGTGAAGCGGGCAGTTACGAGTACGAAGTGTTCCTACTTTGAGTAGTAGAACACGATACCCTTCACTTGGAAGAGTTTTCATGCGCTGTAGAATCCCGGCAGAACGGTCCATGGGAAGTACATGTAGATTGCAGTGCTCAGGACACCACCCAGTACCCAGCCCCCCCCCCCCCCCCCAACAATACAGAATGAAACACGCCGCCCCGGAGACTATAGCACCTAACATTGACTCATGATGGAGTCGTATGCGTGCGGTGAGGCCAGTTTTGGACGCATCTCAAGCCCCGAACTGAGACAGAAAGTGCGCAGGCCATCGTGGGCCCCGGCCCCGCAAGCCGGACTCGGTACACTGTTCTGGCGGGCTATGCTACCAAGGAGTAGTTAAATTACCACTCCCTGGTGCTACATATCTGGTTTCCAGCGTCCCCTGTCCCAGTGAGGGCAGTGCACGTACTTACAAGCACAGTAAAACCTGGTGTAAGCGACCTCTGTGTTTAGCGACCACCTGCTCTTAAGACCTCTGTGTTTAGCGACCACCTGCTCTTAAGACCTCTGTGTTTAGCGACCACCTGCTCTTCAGACCTCTGTGTTTAGCGACCACCTGCTCGTAACGACAGTTTCCCCATGCACCGACAGTTCTACACAGATACTGTGGGACCTGGTTCTCAGTAAAGACCACCTGGCTTTATATTAACGACCGCGTTTGCTTGCACCGTGGGGTGCACCGTGGGGTGCACCGTGGGGTGGTTGCACCGTGGGGTGGTCGCTTTTAAAAACCAGGTTTTCCTGTACATGTATGTTGTGAGTCACAAGCGCCTGGAATTGTTTTGGATCGCATGCCGCACACTGCTAGCATGCTGTACACACGCCAGTCGAACCTCAGTGCGCTGGTGACTGTGCCGTGATCTGTGCGTTCTTCTGCCGTGTGCTCACAGAACTATGAGAACATGTTCTACTCGTACGCCTTTCCCACCGGCAAGAGGCCGCCCGTTGCCTTTGAGCCGCGATTCGTTGCCGGCCAGCTGTGCAACCCGGTCACCACCAAGGCGGAGCACTGGCTGGGCATGAATCTCAACTCCATGTTCGATGGCAAAGGAATGGAGAAGCACGGTCGGCCTGACGTCAACCTTGTCATTGGTAAGTGCATGTGCATGTAGTTACACAGGACCGGCGGAACCGGTCCGCTTGGTCAAGCCATGGCTGCCGGACCAACTGTTTGCCCCCCGGCCCCCCCCCCCCCCCGACATGTGTTTACTGTGACTGGTGATGAGGTCATGCCCGGCTACCTACCCGTCATGCCCGGCTACCTACCCGTCATGCCCGGCTACCTACCCGTCATGTCCTACACACAGTAGTATGAAAGGCTAGGCCAGTATGGCCGGACCAATCCGAAACTGCTTCCCGGCGCCGGTCCCATAGTAGATTGTAACAGTTAGTCACGGGCAGTGGTTGTGCTGGAGTCGTCCGCCCAAAGCATGCCATGTTGCTATTTGCTGTGGCCCCGTGGTCAGTTGGGATAGGAGCGCCTGTGACGCGGGTCACAGTTAGTGTGACTCGGAACAATTTGATATTGCCATAGTGACTAGCGCAGTGATGGCGTAGGATCAGCTTAGCTCCGCCAGAGAGAAGGTCGATCACTGCAGAACTGTGTCATTTTCAATAGTCTTGTTGTATTCACGATGTGAAAGAAGTGCTGTGTTCAATGCTGTTAGTGCCCTGAACTCTTTATCGGCCTTCTCCTGCATTTCCGGAGGCTGACTGTAGCCTAGGAAATGGTTCCTCTAGGAGAAGATGCTTGGTATATGCCATCTCTCCTTAGAAATTTTCAGCAAACTTTCGAAAAAGTGCATTTAATATGTCGTTCGTCAATCTCCACCACTCGTTGTCTCACCTGGCTTCAGAAGATGTTACAAAAGCTAGGAGAATCGTCAGCAAGCATCACATCCATCTTCAGGAAGTGAAAAGAGCAAACGGCATGGTCCTTGGTTGGGGTAAATGCTGAACGTCTGATTTGTCCCAACCAAGATTTCTGCGTGACTTCGTTCGTCACTTTTTCGCTTGTCTGCTGATGTCTCCGCACTCCAGCTTTCTCCTGTCGGTGTCACGTCCCAGTACACAACGGAGAGGACTGCTAATAAACAGTTCACGGCACTAACACCATTGACATCATGAATCATGAATTCACATCATTAATATAATAATAACAATTGATAATGATATAATTATGCAGTGATCGACTTTCTCTCTGGCGGAGCTAAGCCGATCGCAAGTCATCACTGCGCTGGTCGCTATGGCAACGTAACGTTGTACTGTATCATACAATTGGCGAGTTTGGCTTATCGTATGCAAGCGAGAGATATGCCGCAGGTTCCATGTGTGTTGGAAAAATGCCATGTATGCTTGATTGTGTGCGGATTGTGTGCTTGCTGGTGTGCAGTTCTAGACATCAGCGGCTCTATGAGCACTGCGATGAGCAATGAGTCAGGACTTTCAATGTTTAACCAGCAGGCTGGTAATAGCAAGATGGCCGCGGCCAAGAAGTGTCTGCACAGCATTGTTGCCCAGCTCAGGAAAGGGTTAGTACTTCAGCAGGGCCTTCGGGTGGTGATCGGGACATGACTGCTTTTCATAATAGCCGTGCCGGTTGCAATTCCCGTATTTTCCTGAGTATAAGCCCGCACCCCGGCAGATTGTTTGTCGTGAAATACTATACATCTACCCTGTAGATCACCGTTCGTTTGACCATCCGGTAATATATGCCGCAATGACTTTTTCTGGGCTGAATTTTCTTCTTTTTCCTTTTCTAAACAATCGACGAGGAGACAATAGTCGTAAAATGGCAATAAATAAGATAAATTGTGCACTCATAACAACAGCAAAAATGAAGAAAGTCAAGTTCCATAACGTTTTCTTGTGACTGTCATCAGTGGAACGCCGTCACATAAAAATGTAATAACTAAAACACACACTTATATACATGTAGCTAATATGGTTTCAGGTAGAAATACAGCAGCTTACAAGTACGAAAAGCGAAGTTTGCACCTTTGCAATGTGTGAATATAGTGTATGTGAGAAAGGTAGTGGCAGATGAATGTGATACTGTGTGAATGAATGTATCACACAGTATCACATTCATCTGCCACTACCTTTCTCACATACACTATATTCACACATTGCAAAGGTGCAAACTTCGCTTTTCGTACTTGTAAGCTGCTGTATTTCTACCTGAAACCATATTAGCTACATGTATATAAGTGTGTGTTTTAGTTATTACATTTATATGTGACGGCGTTCCACTGATGACAGTCACAAGAAAACGTTATGGAACTTGACTTTCTTCATTTTTGCTGTTGTTATGAGTGCATAATTTATCTTATTTATTGCCATTTTCCTTTTCTACTTGTACAATGATCACAGCTCACATGCAAAGACAAAAAATTGCATAGTGGGAGCATACACATACGAGTGCAGTACAGTAGGGAAAAGCAAGCACTTATCGTACCGGTAGCAAGAGTACATATTAAACAGTGGGTATGTACTCTTGCTACCGCTTATGCTTATCCATGGCATATTGTACACGATCACTCGTGGCTGGGATGGGAGAGTCGCGAATGCATGATTTCATGTTTTTCGTACCGGCTAGTCGCACCACCCAGCAGGATCTCACGCGGGGGGGGGGGGGGGGGGGGGGGGAGGTTGTGGACGTATTGAGTAGTAACACTGTCCTGTCATGGAATGGTGCAGTGGGGGGCTCTACACTAGGGAAAGGGAAAAAAAAGATTTCTTTCATCTTTGTGTAGTGACTGTATAGGGCTTGAAAGTGCTACGTCACAGCATAGCAACAATTTCAAAAATTCAAAAACTGGATCCAAGTATGGATCCAAGCACATTTCAAGCCGTCTTACTCACAGCAAGGTGATGTAGCCAGTGAAACCGACTGATTTGGCTACTGGGGGCGGGGTTACAACTGGTGGCGAAGTGAAAGTCACCCCTGCATACGACATGAGTGGGTTGCTATGTACCCACATACTGAGGCAATAGCAAAGTCACACCTTAGTGGATCCAAAATAGAAATCTGATGTCAACTTACTACTCCCTGGCCGTTTTGACGTCATCACTTTCAAGCCCTATTGAGCACATCGTTGTCATCATCATTGCTGCGCATGCTCAAACTGGCCTTTACCCTGCAAGCGTATGCGAAATCCACTGCTAACAGTTGGACACTTGGATCCACTATTCTCCCTTCTTGGAGAAGGTGAGGTCTTTTGGATACACAGCACGTCTAACAGTTATCGGTATTGGTATGCTGCTGTGACTGCACCTGCATGCAATATTTCCATTTCACAGTGACTCGTTTGGCCTGGTCCTGTTCAACCATGATGCCACCGTCAAGTACAAGCTTCAGCCAATCGGCAAGATCCCCAAGCAAGGCCTCAAGACGGCGATCGACAACTTGGTGGCGGGTGGCATGACCAACTTGAGCAAGGCTGCCAGGACCGCAGTGAAGCTATTTGACAACGCCCGTAAGCAGTGCTCAGAAAGTACCGTACCTAGCCTAGGACACCCTTGCGATTGATCGCTAAAAAAACGTATTTTGTATGTTCAGGGCACGATAATAATACACCTGCCAGGTCTGTTTTGCTCGGGGGGGGGGGGGGGGGGGGGGGTGCATGCTCAGCTGCTAAATCCCTATTGCCGTACTTTCTCTATTATAGGCGCTTGTCCTTCCTTTTTCAACTTCCTCCAATCCGTGCTTTCATTTGGAGATATGCCTCTCTCGCCGGGATACAGTGCCGTCTCTATCTGCTGGATGTGCATGACAGCGTTCACGTATCGCTGCCATCCATACAGTCAGGGCGGTGCATTCAGAAGTGGTCTGCTTTGTGTGTGTGTGTGTTTGGGCCATGCCGTGCGGTGCCTGCAGCGGAGTCGGCCAAGTCCACGAACCGCCTGCTGTTCCTGACCGATCTCAACAGCACGGTGGACAGTGCCCATGATGAAGTGGAGCTGCTGGACATCCTCAGGACGGAGGCTGCTCGCAATGTCTTCACGTCTATCGTGGGAATCGGCATGGTAAGTGAGTGGCTAACTGTATGGCGGCATGCAGAGACTTGGGTTAGAGTGTTCTCTTCTTCCAGGACCATGCTGGGTAGAGTGGAATAGAATCCGTTGCTGGATGCCGCCAAATACTGGATTTTAAAGGCACGATGTACCGTCGGAGGATGGCATATCGCCGGCGCATTACGTACCGTTGGGGCTTGACGTAATGGTATACCATACGCCAGTCTATGCGTTCTTTGTTCGGCAACCGGATAGGGGTAGATTGGCTGGGCTCAGATTTTTTTCTGCAAAAGCAAAAGAGTCACGTGGACACATCCATTCCAAGGAATACATGTAAGCGATGGACCAGCGTCATGACAACCTTTTTGTTGGCGCTTGGCCAGCGTCAGGTACATGAAGGATAGTTTGTTTTACTAGTACTTGCTAACACTGTACTGGCCAAGTGCTGAGACACTTAAGCTCTGTCATATCATTATCATATGCGTTGGAGGCATAAGTATAATAATGTCTAATCACATGTCACGCGTGCACATGCCCCCTCCTCCCCCTTCCAATTTTCCCTGCGCTTTCCCATTGCTGTGACGCCGGACTGTTGACCGGCTAGTGTGTTGCTCTGGCCGTTCTCCGATTGTAGGACTTGAATGTGCGCCTGGTGGAGCAGATCAGCTCAACGAGAGGTGCTCGCTACTTGAGTGTTGACTCCACTGACGAGTTCCAACGGCTCATGGAGAAGGTTAGTGTGTTGTGTGGCAGGCTGGTTGGCCGTAGTAGTGTTTGCAATGCACCGGTGACCAGGGACATCCGACCTCGTCGCGCATCTCAGTCCTACCGAGGCATGCCACGGTCGTCGCTAAAACACATTCCGGCCAATGCTGTACATGTACATGGTAGTGTAGCTCTTGCACTACCACTACCACTACCACTGCACATACCTATCATGTACTACGTAGCTGCTTACGGGCCAGTGCAGTGCTGGTAGATCTACAGCAAACACTGGTAAAAGCATGCGCATGATGCCGGCTACCGTGTGGCACCGCCGTGTCCGCGTACCATACCAGTCTGTATCTGCATTCGCCGGAGTTTTTGCCAACGACTGTACTACTAGTAAGTGAAATGGAACCTTCACACTGCTACTGCATCGTCTGGGCTAGAGGTGCACGTCCGGCCTCTGATCTGTTTGTGTACGTGTGATTTTTGAGGACGTTCAATTCTCTTCGATTGTTTCGTATTCCTCTGCATGGGAGTTGTTCTGATCAACGTGAAGTCCGAATTTCTTGTGCAGGGCCGTGGAGGGCCGTGTGCGAAAGGAAACGAAATACTGCAGCGTACGCAGAGGGTGTCTTGGTGTCAATTGTTGATCATTGTGTGTGTGTGTGTGTTTGTTTGTTTGTATGCCTGCACATGTGTGCGCATGCAGGAGTTCTCCTACGATATCACTGTCATCGCTTTCAACATCAAGGTGTCAATCACGTCCAAAGATGTCGTCTGGGTCAAAGGTTACGGGTGAGATACAGTCAACTTTGCGTATCATGATAAACGACACTCGGCGGGGCATCAGAGAGGTGTCCTTATTCGCGAAGTGTCCTTATACCCAAAGTCTCGTTATATGTATACAGGTAGAATGAACTTTGCTCTTGGCATGGAAATTCTGTCGTTATTCGCGTATTGTCGTTATATCCGCAGTGTAGTTACACCTTTTACTCTTGGCCTCCACAATGGAGACATTCTGAAGCCTCAGTTCGGCATGCACTTTACAGATTTCTGACCCGAGACTCTGGTCGCTGACATGTGCCGCCACAGCTGGTTGGATCCAACTGCAGTAGCGGTATGCGTACGTCCTGGGCAAAACTGATGTCCATTCCAAGTACCGGTAGTCACTTTCTAACGCAGACACCATTTCTCTGAACGCAGACACCATTTCTCTGAACGCAGACACCATTTCTCTGACTTGGAGAGACTGCACGCACAGAAGTCCCCCGTCGTCTCCTTCTCCCTCTCTTCTCCCTCTCTTCTCTTTGTAACAAATATCATCGCGCAATGTTCTAAATCCCGTGACTTGGCCAGCTGGGGGCTTGTCAAACCTCCGCGAGCGGCGACGTCGGGCACAACTGAAAGTGACGGCACCAAATCACCAATCCGCCTCTCTGCTGTGTGTGTGTGTGTGTGTGTGTGTGTGTGTGTGTATGTGTGTGTGTGTGTGTGTGTGTGTGTGTGTGTGTGTGTCTGTGTGTGTGTGTCTGTGTGCGTGCGTGCGTGCGTGCGCGCGCGCGCGCGTGCGTGCGTGCGTGTGTGTGCCTCTGTCAAGTGCTTTCCCTGTACAGTCAGACCTCGCCTAACCGCAGACATCCGCTTTCCGCTAAAATATCCGGATAGGCGAGGGAAGCGGATAACCAAACACCGATTATGTTGGATGCACTGCTTCAGTGTCTGCTCTAGGATTGTAGGACAACCGGGTACACGTGTAACTGGCGCAACCATTTCAACCGGGTCGGAGCCGGGTACACATGTACCTGGCGCTGTCTCACCAGCCGAGTCACATGCTTTAACTGGTTGGTTGGTTTATTTTAATTCGGACAATAAACGGGAACTAGGCCCAATGATATAAAGGCGAATGGATAAGCCGCACTTAGAAAAGAGAGGACAGGAATTAGAAAATTACGAAAGAAGAAGAAGTATCTGACACATACAAGCCATGTAGTCAGTCCTTTCAAAGTTCGAAAGTGTAAAGTACCAACCGGGTCACAGCTGACCCGGTACTATATTTTCAACCGGGTCCAAGCGCCGCCCAACCGGGTGGATTACCCGGCTCACCCGGCGCTGGAGCAGACACTGTGCTTATGCTGCAAATCTGTAACCAGCTATTTTCGTCTGGATGGCGAGGGTCCGGATAAAACTGGACCGGATAAGCGAGGTCTGACTGTACTTGGGAGACACATGCACACACACACACACTCTCTCTCTCTCTCTCTCTCTCTCTCTCTCTCTCTCTCTCTCTCTCTCTCTCGTCTCGTTGGTACTAAGTAGCTGATTATTGTCGGATATTGTGTGTTGTCCGCAGCTCACCCGAGATCAATGACATCAAGAAGAACAAGCCAGCCACCCTGTCATCTGAGTTTCCATGCTGGCAGGACGAGAAGGATCAATCCAAGGTACGTACGGGCAGACTATCTCCAACTGTCTCCAACTTCCAGGATGAATGGCACTACTATGGATTAGCACTGGAAGCATTTCGCCTGATTTTGGAGCTGATGCCCCCCCCCTCCCCCTCTGTATCCATGGACACTGACTTTTAAAATCTTTATGCGTTTGTAGTAGATGTGCCTTGAAACCTTCACAAATCCTAGTCTGGAAGTTGCGGTAGCCATGGTTTTTTTAAACTACAGTACGAACTTGTAGTGCGAAATTCGCAACACGTGTAGCGCAAATTTGGAATTCACAATCTGACGGAAGCAGATAATACGATTGGTGTAAGCTAAACATTGACTCTGCAGTGACTAGTACATTTAGTTTAAAAAAATATGGATGTCAAACTACGAAAATACAATAATTCCTAGATACACTACGGTGACCCACCTGCAACCTGCAACCAATGGCCAAGTGAGATCTTCTTGCTTTGCTGCAGTACAGTATCACCAGCGTACAGTACCAACCACTCTGGCACTCTGGCACTCTGGCACTCTGGCACTCTGGCAGTCTGGCAGTCTGGCACTCTGGCAGTCTGGCAGTCTGGCAGGCTACTCTCACTACTGTTGAAGTTCCGTGTATACAGTACTATTGTTTTGTGTATACCATTGCAGGGGCGTCGCACACGGTACGGTCACTACGCGGTATTGACCTTACCACTATTTGACCCAAGTACCCCATGAATCAATAACATGCACTGGTTTGGGCTCTAATTTCCCAAAATTTTCAGCTCAGCCACCACTCCCCGACGAGTAAATTGTACTTCAGATGGCTGACCTGACCGTACCATACTAAATTACCTTCCGACGCCCCTGTATTGTTCTGTGTCTACTGTTCTTTTTTTTGTGTGTGTCCAATCGTCCATTGTTCTTCTGTATCTACTGTTGTTCTGTGTCATGACATCACTGTTCTGTGTCATGACATCACTGTTCTGTGTCATGACATCACGGTTCTGTGCAATGACATCACTGTTCTGTGTCATGACATCACTGTTCTAGGGTGGAATCATGGCCTTCAAGTTGGAGCCTAGCAAGAGCAGCGGAAAAATGCCAGACACAGTGAACGTGAGTTGCTAGCTGCCACGCTGTTTGTTCCGGCATTGGCGTAGAGACCCCTAGAGTCGGAACACTCGCTGGTCACTTGTACTGACACAGGCGTGGATTCTCTCAGGTTATGGTACTTTCCGCAAAGGCGCAAACGTCTCCTTTCAAAGTGCATGTATTTCCATTACTCTTGCAGTGAAATCTGTGCACCGCATACTACCTGCATGCATCTAAGAGGGTGTTTGAATTGTCACTCTGTGACTTTTTGGGGAGTTTCGAAATCTCCTTGAAACTCCTCGAAATTTTACGACCAGGTTGCCTCATCCAATGGGAGAGGTGGATTAGTTTAGAAGAGCTTGGAATATTCCCACGAAAACTACCTTTTGTATGCATTTCGCATAGAAATTACGACAAAGCATACACATGCGCTATGGGAAGCCCTTTTTCACTTGGAGGTACGCGTAGAGCATGTCATTGCTAAGACGATTCCATCGAAAATGGTGCGGCTAACCGGCTAACAGCAACCGTTCTGACCAACTTATCCCTTCCAAGATGTTTCCCAAAAGGTTCAAGAGGCCACTTCGAACATGCCTATGCCTCCATGTCCACGTGCATGGTGTGTGTGTGTGTGTGTATATATGTGTGTGTGTGTGTGTGTGTGTGTGCGTGCTTATGTGTGTGTATGTGTGTGTGCGCGTGCGCGCGAATGTGTGTGTGCATGCATGTGTGTGTCCGTGCTTGCATACATGTACATGTGTGTGCGTGTACGTGTACGTGCAGATACCCACCAATACCACAGTTGATACTATCCTATGCTTGACACCTTGATTGTTGTGTTGTTGTGGCAACATGTACCACTGTGATGAACGTTTGTAGGTAACAATTCAGTGGGACGACACCAACGGCATTACTCACACAAAGGACTTCAAAGTCACCATCGGCGAAACGAAGATCGTGAGTGTTTGCTGCATGCACACCCACGACACTAACCCACACTAACAGCCAGTCTGTCTTCGTCATGTGCTGTGATCATGTACATGCTCCTCTGGTAACAGCTTTACTTCGAATTGATTACCGTAAAGTCGCGGATAAAAGCCGGGTTTGCATACAAGCACATCGCGGATAGAAGCCTGAAAATCAAACGGGTCAAATGCACCTGTCGCGCTTAGAAACCTGGCTTCTATGCAAGCGCGGATCGGGTAGGTCAAGAGTGCATGCGCTATGTAGATCTACGGCGCATAGTAAAACTGCCGCCATACCGGTAGTCAGTGGTAGATCTAAGATCTACGCGTGTCACGCGTAGAACTTACTAGAAGCCTGGCTTCTATGTGCATACACGCCTGGCAAAAATATCAGTGTTGCATATAAGCATGGTTTGCATACAAGCCTGGCTTGCATTAAAGCCTGATGCAGAAAGCGGCTTATGTGCTTATAAGCCCGGCTTTTATCCGCGACTTTACGGTATTATTTTTAAACATTTTGCATCAGCAGGATCAACATGGTCACTTTTTCTATTGGAGTTCAGAAGTCACCCTGTCCCGGCAAGGCCGTCGTCAAAGGTTCAACTTTTCACATCATACCAGTACGATGCGTACCCACTGGTTAATGCTAGGAATATGATGAATGCCTGGGTCTGCACTCTGCAGCACTGTATTATTAATAGTAGACTGCAATGCTCTGTTTCCTGGCCCAATCTTGCCGTGACCCTGTACAGGACAATGGGTTGCGCAAGGCGGTGGCCATTATCCACTATGTTGACCTGGTCAATGACTATGTGATGGACCAGCGCAAGCACAAGATGAAGTTCCTGGAGCTATTCCAAGGTTTCCGGTGAGTGTCCAGCATGGAGACGACACGAGATCATAATACCGGAAACGACGTGCATTTCGACTCCGGATTGGGTAGCTCTACCGTGGTCTACGCAACTTGCGGTCATCACCTTTGACCTGCTGACCTCGGCCCATGCGAGCGGTGTCATATGCAAGGCCGTCACAGCCGGGACGGCTGGGGCGGCTGAGGCCGCCCCACTTTTTCGACCGTTTTTTTTTTTTTTTTTTTTTTGGAGCACATTACAACAAAGCACAATGATCGCACGCGCAGCTTAGCGCAAACGTGACAAATCCTTGTCTTCGATCGTGGTTTGTTGCAAAAAGTCTTTCATTGCAGTTACACTGAAATGGCACCAAATGCCTGGAAATGCTTGCAATTGGCTTCAATTTTTGAATTTTTTCCCGGGGGAGGGTAACGTTTGTCCCCGATCGTAGCGTCTTCTTCGTTTGTTGCAGAATCAAAAAGACTTTCATTGTAGTTACCATACACTGAAATGGCACAAAATACCCGGAAATGCCCCCCCCCCCCCCCCCCCCCGGGGGAGGACCCCCGGACCCCCTTCCATGGCCGCCCCACCTCCAAAGTCGGTGCGACGGGCCTGATATGCAAGTGTGAATGTTGGCCCTGCCCCTGGGGGCGACTGCAACGGGCAGCCCAGGGTTGAAACCCCCATGATTTAGTGTTACAGTTGCCCATGCGTCTCCCTATATGCCACGACTCCCTGGTGTTCACACAGCAGCCGGAATTGAAACAGCCTGAGTCACCAAGCTCTTTGTACTTTTAGACAGAATGGTTTACGCATGTGCATGGGTAGAATCTCTTTCTGCTTTCGTTACCAGCATTTTAACGCTTCTTGGTGCTGGTGCTTCGCTAACTGCTACACCTGGTGACCTCTAAGTATCTAAGGCAGTTCCTATTCCCACAGTCCTATTGTAGCATTGTACTATGTATCTGAGCACATCTTGGTCATATATGCGTGCGTGCGTGTGTGTGTGTGTGTGTGTGTGTGTGTGTGTGTATGTGTGTGTGTGTGTGTGTGTGTGTGTGTGTGTGTGTGTGTGTGTGTGTGTGTGTGTGTGTGTGTGTGTGTGTGTGTGTGTGTGTGTGTGTGTGTGTGCTGATTTGCCTTCTCATCATCTCCTGCAGTCCACAGTTCCTATCTGAGGTTGAGAAGAGTGGCGACGACACGCTGAAGACCACCAACCAGGTACGTGGCAATAGTAGGCATAGCGCCGACATGGCAGGCTGACTTGCAAAAGACCCTGTTTGACCGGCACAACGTTCGGTCAGTTCGGTCGGCTGCAACACCGCAGACCCTCCTTGTCGGCGTGTTAGATCTTGAAGATGTTGGTGAAGTTGAATTCATAGCTTTCCAGAATGTGATGAAAAAAGGGTGTGTGGTCACGTCAATGTAATCCTGCACAATGCTTAGCTGATGCTCAGGTAGGGTAGCTAGTGTATACTGCACAATGCTTAGCTGATGCTCAGGTAGGGTAGCTCGTGTATAGTCAGCGTAGTGCGGTCAGCACACCAGCAAATGACCATCATAATAAAAGTGTGCAACTCCAGCTATGGGGTCTGCGACGGCAGAACTTCACATCACGTTATGAACCCGTACACATTATTTGCACTCTGTGCATGATTGATACAGGGTTGTACGCAGCCCAGCTTTGGGTACAACTCTCTTAGGGTCACTTTGCACTGTTTTCCAGTGTAACCTTTTGAACCATGTCACGTGATGTGAAGTTCTGCCGTCGCAGCACTGCATAGAGGTTGTGCAGGCAGTTGCGCACTCTTGGGGGTTATGTACTCTTGATACTATTATAGGCTACATACCGTAGTCAAAATAAGCAAAATGGTGATTTTGAGATTGGCGGTGGTACACACATCATGTAGTCACCACACCAGAGATGTGCGCTCTGATATCATTATGGTCACCACACCACAGATGTGCGAGCTGCAGCGCCCCTGATACTGGACTGGTCTGGTCTCGTGTGTCTCTTGTCATGTTCACGGTGTACTGTGTAGGGAGACCTGGAGCTCCTGGACAAGATCATTTCCCTGGAAACACCCGGGACACAAGGGGCAGGAGCAGCAGCAGACCAGCAAGATGGTTGCACTCCATTCTCACCCCTGCAAGGGATCAAGCAGCGCGTCACCGGCTTCTTTTCCGGCGTCCAGTCGGCTTTTTCTCGCACTGCCCCGGCGGCAGCGAGTGCACCGGCCAAGGCGCGCGTAGCACCGGCAAGAAAGCCCGCCGCACCGGCGCCGGCACGTCGGTCAACCTCTGTGGCGGCTGCCGCCTCCACTCCGTCCGCGTCCAAACGCACCACCAAGAAGGCGGTGCGCTTTGACCAGTCGCAGCCTCGTACGCGCTCGACTCTGGTGACGACGACAAAGACGGCGGCGATGGCAAGGCAGGCTGCTGGACAACGCCGTCGCCCAGCCGCTAAGCCTAAGCCTGGCGTGTCGTCGTACGCCAGCGTTGCTGCCAAAGCTAAGGCTCCACGAGCGGGTGCAGGCACAGCACTGAAGAAACCCGCTGCAACCAAAGCCGTCTCGGCTCGTGGCAAGGCCACTACTACGAAGCAAGCTGTGGGTACTAGGCGGCAAAGCACACGCGGCAAAGCAGCGCCGGTGTCGCCGCCCAAGCAGTCACCTCCCAAGCAGCCGGCAAGCCGAAAACGGCCAGCCGCCACGCAACTGCAGCAGCCTGCCTCGCGCAAACGTGCCAGGAAAGCGTGAGGCCAGAACGTAAGGCGTCACTGGCTAGGAATTCAAGATTGGCACTGCTGGAAGAGAATGCGGAGGTCTTGGTGAAGCTGATGCCACAGCTGCCTAGGCTCTACCAATAGTGACGTGTATCTGCAGAAAAGGCTAATGACGATGTGTTTTGCTGGACATCACATCTTTGTTGTTATTAATTTTGTTGACAAACCTTTCAAAATATGGATGAAATATTATGGATGTATTCTATTTCTAGCAACTAACAAAAAGTTACATTCTAGCTACAACTACTTTGTAGCAACTACCTATATGATTGTCTCGTTAGTTACATTAAATGAAGTATGCCTTTTATAGCTATCATTGTCCATGTATTTTGAAGTGTATTGGGAAATAAAACAATGAACGTCTGTCCCGAAGGACATAAGCTGCCGGAGAACCTTCCATGCCTTCTCATTGGGAAGAAGAAGAGTGACGAGCCGACAGGGGCAATCACTCGACCCATCTTCATAGCAATGCAACCTGGACGATGATGGTAACAACTGGAGCCCCTCGCATTCACAGCTCTGCAAGCTCTTTACACTCGCATTCACAGCTCTGCAAGCTCTTTACACTCGCATTCACAGCTCTGCAAGCTCTTTACACTCGCATTCACAGCTCTGCAAGCTCTTTACACTCGCATTCACAGCTCTGCAAGCTCTTTACACTCGCATTCACAGCTCTGCGCTTCCAAAAGCAAAGGGCACCAGGGTTGCATAATTATGTGAGACAGCTCTTCAATCTTTCTTTTTTTGTAAAGAAAGAAAACATTCAAAATTATTTATAAACAACCAAGATCAAGCAGAAAAGGCTACTCGACGAAAGCTGACAAACAGATGGCCAACTACTTAGTAAAATAGGAACAGGTTAGGTGAGGACAGCAATACGTAGAAAGAGGTTAAAAACTGGTCACTACCCGGTCAACACCCGATGACCAATACGGTGCTGATAATAAAGGATTAGAAAAATCTTCTAAAAACAGAATGGCCAACTATTACTTACTTTCGGTATCCCAGGAGATACCTCATGCAACCATAGATGCGGGGGAGAAGCAGCTCACCCGGAACATAATAATAGAATAGCATTCCAAATACGTGGGACCACACACGGCGTTTGCAGTGTATTGATCTCAAGTTAGAGTGAGACTATTATCTTCAACTGCTCTGTAAGCTTATCAGCTGGAGAGGAGGCAGGAAGCATGCAGACGATTAGACGCTGGCAGTGAGTTTTCAGTCATCCATCGGGTTTGACAACTCTAACCTCCTTTTGTTAGTGATAAAAAAAGTCAAGCATGGAGGCAGGCACTCGCACATCATTACATTGCAAGTTGCAGTTTGCAAATGTCGCCGAGTTGCTGCTTGGTTTTGTCCGGCTTGGCCTGCGTGGTACCGGGCAGAACAGACATGTACTGACGACCGGCCATCAGCGATGCAAACTGGCTGAGGTTGGAGTGCGAGTGGCCCACGTGGCCAGCGCACTGCGACAGCAGGTAGGCACGGCCCATCCACTCGTGGTGCGACTGCTCCGGCAGCGGTGACATCCAGGCACGCACGCTGCGCTCCACCTTGAAGCCCCTGTCGGCGCGGCCGGTGCAGTGCTGGTATTTGGCCGCATCGTCCAGCGAATGCAGCACGCGTGTCTTGTTCTCGCCGACCAGAATCCAATCAAAGTGCTGGCCAGCCTCTTTCGACTTGGCCTTGGCCAGAACGCGCTCCAGGAGGCGGGCACAGCGCCACAGGTTGTCCGTCTCCACCATGTCCGATTCCACTTCAATGCAGATAGGCGTCACCAGGATGGTAGAATCGACGGCACTTCCCATCGTCGGCCTGACGACCGCCCCCGCCGCTGCAGCTGATGTGTGCTGTTCATGCGAGTGGCTCACCGAGGTGATAGAGGTGGCTGCAACATCACTACTCAATGCCTGAACACTGGTGTTCACTGCAGCTACTGGCTGATGTGAGCTGCGCTGGCGACGATGCCGTCCCGCACCCGTCAGGTGCAGGAAATCTTTCACCGCACGCCGAACCACCGCTGGCAAGTCGAACGCCGAGCGAAAGGAGGCCGCAGCAATGGCATGGACCAGCGGCTGCGTTGCTGGCTCGTGAAGGACAGTCGACTCGAGGAGCATTGCCAGACACTCCAGACCAACGGCTTTCAGATTTTCCTGCTTTACTTGTGCTTTGCTGATGTTCATGCCAAGCAGTGCTGCAAGTTTGGTGCAATTGTCCATGGTATTTACTTGTACAACCGACTGCGAGTCGTCCTCAGAAATCATTTGACCGCAAGCGGATGCCACCGGTCTCCAGTCCAGGTGCCTGTGCGTGAGGAGATACTCGTTGGCAATGATCCCGGGACCTTCCACGACGAATGCTTTCCGTGCCAGCACCGCAACGACAAACGCTGACAGTGCGACGCGCAACGCCTCCACGTGGTCTCTTGCGGCGACGTTGAGAACCAAGATTGTTGCCTGCTGCTGCCGGCCATCGTATGCATTGTATACATTGCCAGGCTCACACTCGGCTTGCTGGAATGTGTTATGCTCCAACAGACGACTCCTCCAGAAACTGATGTTCTGCCCAAGGCCAGAGCGGGGACAGAAAGTGCAGATAGTCGCCTTGTTCCTCTCCACAGACTCTCCAGTGACTGCAGCAAATATGCTCTCCTCCTGCTCCTGACTGTCTGGACTGCACTGCCTCTCCTCTGGGCGTTGTTTGAACTGATCCTTGTTGAACAGATGATACGGGTGTTTGATAAGAGACCGGACCCGCTTGTGTGGCTGTTTCAGGCGATACACAAGCCAGCTGGCCGCAACCAGCTGAATGACGAGGATACTGAGGATCAGGCGACCTCGTTGAAAATTTCGCTGGTGGAAGAACTGAATCCCGAGCCGCTGGCAGAAACAGAGTGAGAGAAATCTCCCCAGCGAGATTCTCATGTTACAAGTCCCCGAATACCTTGTAATTAGCAAGGCCAACCTCTGTGCTCTGCATGACAAATAATTGATAGCCCAGGCAATATTGTTGACCTTTTTTTCCCCGAACTCGAATATTCAACTTTACTTCGACAACGCTGCAGCGCGGCTGACCAGCTGCATGGTGTGACGCCAGTGCAGTGACGCGACGTCGTTGTGCGGTTGATGCGCGATGATGGGCCCGGGCGCGGGCATCGATAGAGAGGTTAAGTTTCACGTAAAAGTCTTACGTCCGTGAACTTTTACGTCAAAAAGTGAAAAAACTCACGTAAAATTTGACGTGTTTTACGTGAGTTGACTGTCCCGCACGTAAGTTCATGACGTGAGTTTTTGGAAGTTTCGCTTGGTTATCCCGACCGAATTTGTGTGAGTTTCCGGAATTTTATCGAGATTTATCAAGTTTGTTGGAAGATTTGATATTTGTGCGAACTAAACCCGAATCCTGCCAGGCAAAATTTCACGTCACGTCGCACGTGTAACTTAACCTCTAAAAATTACACGTAACGTGAGATTTGCACCGCGTTTTGAAAAAGGGCAAAAAACGTGTAACTTAACCTCTCTAATATCCGGTATCCACCCGAATCCGCGCATCGCGTCGACGTCGGTAGATCTACCGCACATGTGCACAGACAGTACAGGTAGAGTCTACGTAGCTACGCGCGTACGCGCGGTCGAAACCAAAATCTACCAGCAAACGACTTCAAGCCACGTCATCTTCAGCCAGGACCACGTGTATGATGCAGTAGAGAGTTGATCATCCACACACTCCACGAGTCCACGTACATGTGGCCGTGGAAGTGGAAGTCGAAGTGGGATAAAACCATCATCGTTGTCGACAAAAACACGTCAGCTCACTTATTCCAAGATGTTGAGTGGTAGACTTATTCTGGTCCTCTTCGTCCTGCCTTTCTCCGCTTCGGCGGGGAAAACCGAGAAGCGGGACAATGTTTACTATTTGGCAAAGGAGGCCTTTGACTCGGTTGTCGGAGAAAAGAACTTCGCCGTCTTTTTCCATTCTCCCTGGTCTGACAAGTCCTCAAAAGTTCTCTACGAATTTGAAAAGGCTGCCAATGGGTTGGCCGAAGAAGGCTTGGATATGTCATTTGCCGTTATAGATTTGTCCGTGGATGACTACACAGGACACCGTTTCGGTGCCAGCGAAGGCCCGATGATCAAGATGTTCCACAGCACCAAGCCGTACCTGTTCGAGGGTAACTTCACCTCAGTGGGAATCGTCGATGAGGTGCGCAACCACACTCGACCTGACTGGACCCCGCCTGCCACGGATGACCTCGTCCTGGAGCTGGATAGCCCTGAGGCGTTTGAAGCGCACCTCAAGAAGGAGAAGCTGACGCTGGTCGAGTTCTACGCACCATGGTGCAACCATTGTCAACAGCTGGAGCCAATCCTGAATGAAGTTGCTAAGGAGCTGAAGACCCAAGAGCCCCCAATCACTGTAGCCAAGATCGACGCAGAAAAGCACTCCAGCGTCTTCTTCCGGTTCAACCTGAAAGGATATCCGTACCTGTTGGCGTTCAAGAATGGTCAGCACTCTGTGTTCGAAGGCCTTAAGACCACCGACCGCATCGTCGACTTTGTCAAGTCTCGCATCAGCACTTCATCCACCGACTTGCCCGTCAAGGCTGGTGCCGCCAGCGTATACAGTGACTCTAAGAAATCGCCTGCAGTCGTCGGTTTCTTCCAGAGCCGATCGGCATACGAGTTCACCATGTTTATGGAGGTGGCCGAGAGCTTCAGAGATGACAAGTCGGTTGTGTTCGGGCACGTCGTCGGTGCCAATGCCCTGGCCATCGCCAAGGAGGACTTTGGCCTGGACAGTGACGAGTACGGCGTCGTCGTTGTGCGTGATCGCCGCCTGCCTGTCAAGAAGGGCAGCACCCGCTTCTCCGTCTTCGCCGAGGACCCAATGGAGAAGGACAGCTTGAAGACGTTCATTAAGGATAACCGGCGCTCTCTCGTCGGCTATGCATCATCGCGTGGCCATTTCCAGGAGATGTATGGTGACCTCAGTCCCATTGCCTTGATCTTCATGGATGTGGAGTGGGACCCGGACACCTGGGAGGCCATGAACTACCGCCTGAAGCGTGTCACTAGCGTCGCCGAGCAATTCGACGGTGTTCACTTTGTCGTCGTGGACCACGAGGAGATGCACGGCCTGAAGGACATGGTGGGTCTTCTGGATAGCGACTACGACATGTCGGCCGCCCTCTATGTTAACCATTCTCAACGCTACCCACTGGATGGCGACTTCACAGCCGAGTCACTTGCCGCTCACTTGACTGCGTTCCAGGAAGGCAAACAGCTGCAGGCATACTTCAGATCTCAGCAGGTACCAAGGTCTAACCCAGGGCCTGTGAAGACCCTCGTCCGAAACTCGTACGATCAGGTGATGAGCGACACCGCTCGTGACATTGCTGTGCTCTTTATGGCACCGTGGAGCCAGGAATCGAAGAAGTTCTTGCCTGTGTTCAAGAAGGCCCACGGAGTCCTGAAGGAAGATTCCGTAATGTTCTACAAGTTTGACTCCTCTGTGAACGACCTCCCTCATGGCATCAAGATTGACACATTCCCCTCTCTGCACCTCTTCAAGGCTGGTGATGAGCGTACAGGTGCGCCCAAGATCTACTCTGGCCCCCGAAACTCCAACTCCGTCGCCGAGTTCCTGCGGGAGAACGCAGCAACGTTGAGCACAGCAGAAGAAGAAGAGGAGGAAGAAGAAGAAGAAGAAGAGGGTGAGGAAGACAGTGCTCACACGGAATTGTAGAGAGACTCTTGCTGGCAAGCACAACTTGAAATTATTTATTCTGCAGACATGCTGGCATAATCTGTCTTAAGGCAAATTCTTTGTAGTACTGTATTGACGGCTCAATGCCGGCTCCAATTTTTTTACTTGCCAACTTCGGCATAGCATAATTAATGCTTTACTACTCTCGTTGAAAGCAGCGCTAGCCAATAGCTCGGCTCTCTGTGTTGGCACCAGTATTGGCTTGCCCTGTGCTGTAGCTGTTCTTCTCCTGATAAAAAAAAAACTAACGTTAACGCCGGCTTGTGCAGTGGTGATCTGGTACATGTACTGCTGATGCCTCTCTGCTGTCTTGGTAACCTGCATACACTTCTCGGTTGCATGTGATGTTGAATTTTGCAGTGCCAATTTACTTCTCTCAATGCAGTGACAAAAGCCATGTCGGCTGCACAACTCGGCGTCCATTGTGCCAGTGGAAGGTGGCGGGTCGGAGCAGTTTACCGCCATGGCCTTGGTATTCTGCACTCGTGCATGCGCGCACACACACGCACGCACATCAAGGGTTCTCTGAGTTATGAACTCTTGCACGCATGCTCGTATTGTGCAGTACCGGTACTAGTAGTCTTGATACCAGGTTGGAGAGACAGACTGAACTAACTTTTTTTATTTCAGATGCTAAGCCCTCACACGTTGCATACTAGTATCGGGGCGTCAAGCGTTGATATAACAGTGTCAGGACTAGGGTAGCGACGGAAAAATGGCCTGCCGGGATTATGTATCTGTCGCAATGTTATATCTCCGCCCCTCAGACTCATGCCACCCCCCCCCCCCCCCCCCACTTCACATCACGTGATGCAACACTACATCACTGCTTGCGAAATTGGCAATTTACCTGTACAAAGTCATTGCACATGATCGTAGTTGATGCACCGATGGGTGCCAGGCTCGGTCGCATTTTTGCCACCGGGTAACTTACCAGCAGGCCTCGGATCCTAAGCCCCATGCATGTCTCGGTATTAGCAAGAGTACATACATAGAGGCAAGAGTACATAACTACACACTGTGTAGTTATGTACTCTTGATAGAGGTTATGTACTCTTGGTATTAGCAAGAGTCCATAGGGGTTATGACCTCTTGATATCAGGAGTACTACCAAGAGTAATACATGAAAACGGTTTTCATGTACTCTTGGTACTACATATAACAATCATTGAAGTATTCAGTACAATGAACTTATTTCCTGAGGTTATTTAATTTTGCTCTTGATGCTGTGTGTTGGGGTTCCCTGTAAGAGGCTGTTTTGTAGTTTACTACCAGGTTACTCGCGATCAGGGAGTAGAGAATGCCAGTATAGTAGGCCATTTGGGCAACGGTTTCTTGTCAAGCTGTTGAGTTCAATCTCTTCAGTACTGTACTACATTTCAATTTTTATGATTTGATCAATTTGTGTTCTATTAATTTTTATTGCCGAATTTGGGCAAAATCGGGTTTGTGAGTCGATAAAAGTTTCGAACCCATCGATTCCCGTATCACTCCCTCTCTCTGAGCTGCTGCACTCGCCTTTCCGGTGATCGGGGTTTCTTCAGCGTCCTTCATTACCTGATTACTGCACGTGTACGGTGTTGATTTTGCGGGATCACATGCCATCGACTTTTTTTTTCAAAAATGCCCAGCTTTTGGCCTGGTTATCGTGTAGATCGATGTAAAATTTAAATAATTGTTACCACACTACATTCTCAAAATTGCAAAGGGGCTAGATATACTTTTGATTGTTGCAATTTCACCAGATTTCTGATACTAGTCTCCTTGTCACGGTCTCATTTTAAATGCCAATTTTGGGTACTGTCCGTTTTCTCAATGTTCTTGAGTGTAAACTGATTATTGGGATGAGCAATCTGTTGTAGTTTTCGATACAATCATAGCCCTATCTTGTTCTTATCACGGCCACATAGCCTATAGAGCTTGACAAGATGCAGACTTTGAGGCATGGAAAGGCTTTGTTAGTGAAGCTGAGTCCTGCTCTTCAGATATCTGGCAGGTGTTGGCACACATGCTCGTATGGTCACGGTACAGAATGGCTTGGCAGCAGCAGAATCAGCAGAACCAGCACCACCACACACACCAGTAGGCTTGTGTCTCAGTTGCAGCCCTGCTACTGCGGACCTGTAAGATTCGCCTCAACAGAGCCGTCGCTGGACTTGGAGGACGGTGCTCCACTGGCATTTCAGCAGGTTTGTGCAGGGAACAAACGTTTGCGTGCACAGTGTTCACGTTCTATTTTGAGGAAAGTGCGTGTGAACCGTGTGCATGTGCAGCGCGTTCTATCTGCCAATCAGCCGACACACAACACACCCTGCTCTGATCACAGCATCCCGTCTATACATGTACACGCACGCACACCACCTTGACCTTGACAAACAGCTGCCGTTAAACGGCTAAGCTGCCCTCATGAGGAGGCCGGGAGCAAAGGGGTAGCATCACGGCGTCGCGGCAGAACATCCTGCCTCATGCCGTTGCAGATCCTGCTGTCTGCGATGTCTCTCGCCGCATGCACAGCAGAACTTGAACTCAAGACGCTCCCTTGCTGTTGGTCGCTTGCCACGCTCGCAATTGTGCCGTTTAAATCCAGCAGCAGATCGAAAGCACCGGTTACATGACGGGCAGTGGAATGGGCACACACACACACACACACACACGCACATGCACACACACACATGCACACACGCGCACACACACACCTGTCCTGTCCTGTCCTGTAGAGTCACTGCCGCAAAAGGGTCACGTGATCCCATCACTGGGAAACTTGAGAAGAGAGAGAGAGAGAGAGGACACGACGCTCGATGACGCTCCAGGTGCACGGGTAGTCGCATCCGCTTGCCGCATATGTACACGTGCTGGAAGGCTGAGCCAGCCTTCCACACACACACACACACACACACACACATACACACACACACACACACACACGATGCATGCGGCAAATGCCGGTATCCGCAGGGGAGTAAGGGGCGCAACATGTTGCCTGTGCATCACAGCAGGCTGGGAAGGGTACGGCGCAGAGCAATTGTGTTCTCGCAGTCTGTGCTCGTGCACTATCCCACTTGATGTAGTAGTACACTTTATAACACGTTATTTTCAGTCTTAGAAGTTGCGACTTCGGCGGTAATAGTCATGAAGTTGATTGTTCCAACTAGGAACACACGCTTCTTGCCGAACTTGACACTTGACTGACTCACGACTGCCATCCGGAGCACACGAGGAGCACGTCGCACCTTCCACTCGGCAAGCCTGCAAGAAAGCACCACTCCCTGCTCAATACACAGTGTTTCGGGGAATTCACCCCTCATCAGTTGAGCTTGAGTAGGCTGAGGAAGATTGTGCCTGAAAAGCACCACTTATATACTGCTCTCCAGGCCAAACCATCACCAGGGATACAAACTTACAGAGACGCTTTGTTTCCAGCGTGACAAACACCTCATGAAGCCCCAGGTAGCAGCGTGAGTCAGAGTCGCTCATGGAGTTGTGCTAAACAGACGTTGAGAGCCAGTATAGCTATTCACAACACTGTCACCTCCAACAACTAGTCGCACGCAGGCTCGGCGGAACCGGTCCGGTTGGTCAGGCCATGGCCAGACAAACGTTTCGATCACCAACGTGTGTTTACTGCTGAGAAGGCCATGTCTACCCTCCATATCATACACAAAGTATGAAAGGCTACGGTATGACCGGACCAATCCATAACTGCTTCCGCCGGTCCTGGCACGTCCGCGTGAGGGACAATACGAACTTAGAAGTTGCGACTTTGGCGGTAATAGTCATGAAGTTGATTGTTCCAACTAGCGAGTCAGTCAAGTGTCAAGTTCGGCAAGAAGCGTGTGTTCCTAGTTGGAACAATCAACTCCATGGTTATTTTCGGTGTAATTTATATTTCGGTAATTTCTGTAGGGAAACCAGGCACCTAAATTTAGATTACACCTAAATGGCACTGGAGTGTGCACGGTAGGTGCAGGGAACGCTGATCACCTAATTCTACATTACACCTGAAACCTGGCAGGTCCCCGATACCGAAATTTTACTACACCTAAAATTAAAAGTTATATGTAGTAGCAGTAGTAGTACATAGGCCTGGAGATGCACTTGAGTTGCTGTGTTGTAACTGCCATGTTGCCGGTTGGTACATTTCACGATGGCCAGGATATGCTGCAAGGGTGTGCAGAATCGAGTCTCCTCCTCAATGGGATGTATGTACATGTATGTGCTGAATCTCCAGACCGCTGGCTCATTCGAGTTTCCACCTTGTGAGGTCTGATCTGCGGAGCTCAGAGAAACACAGCGAGCTTTACGCGAGGGCAGGTAGCTTTCACGCTGATCAGAAAGAGTGCTCAACCAAGCGCAGACGAGGGAGTGTACTACTTGTGCTCAATCTCCGGACAGTCAACTTGTTCGACCTTGTTAGGCCGGTCGGTTGGTCAAAGAGAGCAACATGGCCAGAGGAGCTCAGATAGACTCTATCCACGTTTGACCATGTATTTAACTCACATTTGGCCATGTTGCTCTCTTTGACCGACCATACCATCATTTGAGCGACAGCCAACCAACGATAATGTTCAAACGGCCGAATGCTGCTGCAGACCTTCATTTCATTGTACGTTGTATTAATACTCTTTCTTAAAACAATGCTTTTTTTATGTCTTTGTCATGTATGTAGCCACTGCACGACTTGTCCGAGTTACCGCCTGGCTATCTGGAGTTTCTATCGCACTTCATCCAACAATACCATGGTGAGTAGCGTGTTGCGGGAAGTCGTAGGGCTTGCTAGAAGGGGGAGGGGGTTATGCTTCAATCTTAGACTTTGTAGTGTTGCTCCAAGTCCAAGGTGACTGGCCCATTCTCTTTGGTGTCAGCTGCAACAGCAGTAGCTCAGAGCTCTTTTTTTTGTGCACGTGCGTGCATGCCGCATGCGTGCACACGTGTAGAAAGAATGGATGAACATGCGGACGGTAACCACTGAAACCTCACGACAAACAATAATATCATGTCTCAGCTTCAGAGCATTTGCTGCCGCCGTCACTGCTGCTGCACTAGAATCATCCTTACCCAATGTACCCAATGTACCCAGGGACCACATCCTGTCCATAACTAGGAGCCACCCACAACTCACACGACATGTACATGTACGTATGCCGGTATGCCAGCTCAATGGATTTTAAATACGGGGACAACACGCACATGATAATAATAATAATACTGCAGTTACGCTCGTTGAAATCCGACCCAGAGGCATTCCGGTAGCCGGAAGTGTGTGTGTGTGTGTGTGAGGAGAGTTCGAGTACACTGGCACATGCGGTACATGTCGTCATGGACACATGCATGTCTGTGTCTGTCTGTGTGTGTGTGTATGTGTGTGTGTGTGTCTGTGTATGTGTGTGTATGTGTATGTGTGTCTGTGTGTGTGTGTGTGTGTGTGTGTGTGTGTCTGTGTATGTGTGTCTGTGTGTGTGTGTCTGTGTGTGTCTGTGTGTGTGTGTGTGTGTGTGTGTGTGTATGTTTGATGTGTGTGTGTGTCTGTGTGTGTGTGTGTGTGTGTGTGTGTGTGTGTTTGATGTGTGCGTGTGTCTGTGTATGTGTGTGTATGTGTGTGTGTGTGTGTGTGTGTGTGTGTGTGTTTGATGTGTGCGTGTGTGTGTGTATGTGTATGTTTCACTGTATGTTTTTCTCCAATGTAAAACTTGGATGATTGTCATGGTTACTGTGACTGTTGCCACTGTCTATCCTGTTTGTCATGACATGCTTTTTCCAACCACTGGTATACTGTTCAGCACTATGTTTTAGCATAATTTTAATTTATGTTTACGGTTTGTAGTGACAGAATCTCGTCTTCTTTGTCATAGTCTCACCACTCCTCACACCTCGTTTCCAGCAACATTGTTTTTGTTTGTGTTTGCACGCCTCGGCGTGTGTGTGTGTGTGGGTGTGTGTGGGTGCGTGCGTGCGTGCGTGCGTGTGGGTGCCTTTGTGTGTGTGGGTGCCTTTGTGCGCCTTTGTGCGCCTTTGTGTGCCTTTGTGTGCCTTTGTGTGTGCCTCCATGGTGGTGTAACTGTTATCACATATGGCGTAGTTTCATTCCGCCTTGTGCTGTTTGATATTGGTCCATCCGACTCCATCTCACTAGTT
This sequence comes from Sycon ciliatum, assembly GCF_964019385.1. NCBI lineage: Eukaryota > Metazoa > Porifera > Calcarea > Leucosolenida > Sycettidae > Sycon > Sycon ciliatum. The sequence goes on along the minus strand of NC_088643.1, from coordinate 60,168,964 downwards.
TCTTCTCAGCCCTGGAAGATGGCTCCTGGCCTATATTTTGGTTGAGATAATTATAGAATTATTTGCAGCAAAGAGACCACTTGCTTTCGTGATGATGCCTGGTTTTCCGTGGTGTTCTCCTTTTGTGACAATGCATAGACAACACCGCCATTTCAGAAGCTGGCATGGAGCGCAGGATGCAGCTGGTCAAGAACTTACAGCAGCATCTGCGAGTCCATATTCCCGGTACGCTATTTGACTTTGCCAAGCTGCACTCTACGTGCCTCTGTATCAGTGCCACCCACCGTGTTTCCTCATTTCTATGATCAGGATCTTTTCTTGAACTTGACAGGTCATATGTGTAGGCGCTGGAGTGTCCGGATTTGAGAAGTTTAACTGTGTGTGCAGTATGTTGTGTTTCAGCCTGACGCTGGAAGTGAACTAATTACTTCTGATAACTAGCGGTAGTGCGGTGCTAGCTCTGCAATGTGTGTTTGGCGGCGTTCTACTGTGCGCGTGTGTGCACCTGTGCGTATAGATTTGTATTTGTGTGTGTGTGTGTGCACGCGCGCGCGCGTGCGCGCATGTATGTATGTGCATGTGTGCACACAGGCTTGCTTGGTTAGAATGTGGGTGTAGTGAGTGCTCTTGCAATGTGGCCTATTAAAGAGGAATCTGATGATCCTACTCTGAGCTACGAACCTGTATGTTATATGTATTATCCTGTATGTTTTTGAATTCTTTATTCTCACGTTATATGTATTATTGCTGCAGATGCCACCTTGCAAGTGTTTGGATCATTACGTGCTGGTATTTGCCTACCTAACAGTGATATTGACTTATCCTTCTATTCCAAAGCGGTAAGGCTGCTGTTTGACTTTTGAGGAATGTCACTTTTCTGAAGAGGTGGTTTATTCGCCTCTTGGGACCAAAAGCTACCGTTCACCATTCACATGCATGACTGAAGAGTCTCGTTTCGTTCTTACTGATGTGTTGTTTTTCTTGTAGCTCTTTTCGCGCACCGTCCTCCCTCAAGCAATCATCCGCAAAGTAGGGACAGCGTTAATGAATTTTCCAGGTAAGCACTGCATGCTGTGTGACTGATACCCAGAGTGCATGACTGATACCCAGAGTGCACGACTGATACCCAGAGTGCATGACTGATACCCAGAGTGCATGACTCCACCAGAGTGCATGACTCCACCAGAGTGCATGACTGATACCCCCCCCCCCCCCCCCCCCCTCCAAAGCGTACAGCTAATAAATGCTCTACTGTACGTATACACGAGCACACAGATCTACGGTACCACGTAAACAACTGTACACATCGGCCTGGCTTGAATAAAAGTCTGGTGTTCATTTCAACCATCTGTTTTTTTCTCTCTCCCTTATCCCAGATGACTACTGTGATGTTTCGTGCGTCGCAAACAAATTTGTACGCGTGCCACTTTGCAAGATCAAAGTCAGGTAGGTAGTACTGAAGTACTTGAACAAAAGGGCTTGAAAGTGCTATGCGCAGCCGGGGCAGGCCGGCGGCTCTGACCGTTGGATGCACTTGCATCTAGTGTTTGTATGGATGCATGCATGCAGCATGTCGAGGTGATGTCGTTCACAGTAGGGTGTGACACATCCACCGGTACTGACTGGACTGGGCGCTACCGGGTCGGTCGGGGAACCCACTGCTGGTGTAGAACAAGCGCATGGAATATGAGGGGCCTGCCCTCCAGATGCAGCACGCAATTACTACCTATGGTCGGACTGGATCCTATTTGACCCAGAAGTCGTAATTTGTTGACTTCTGATGCCAACACTTTCAAACTATTGTTACAATTTATAATGCTGTCATTGCTCGTGTAGCCTGCCTAGCGTCTGCCTGGTGATTGCAGCTGATGGTACACAGTGTAGTGTGGGCATAGCGTTGTGAGTGTAGGCTGCCTTCCCAGCGCCATGTACTACTAAGTTCCATGTACTTGTGTAGAGTGCGGAGTGGTTCCCGGGGGGGGGTTCCCGGGGGGGGGGGGGGGGGGGGGTACTTGTCCTGCTTTCAACTTTGCTGGGGCTAACGCGCATGGTTAAGGCTGCCCACACTGCAAGCTGCTCAACGTTCCTATTCCAGCACATGTCCCAACACTCTACACAGCACTAGCATTGCTATCAAGAGTACATGACCTCCCAAGAGTGTGCAGCTCTGGCGATGGGGTCGACGGCGGCAGAACTTCACATCACTTGACAAACCCATGCACATTATTTGCACCATGTGCTTGATAGATACAGGCAGGGTTGTTCACTACCCTGCTTTGGGTTCAACTCTCTTGTGGTCACTCTGCACTGTTTGCCAGCGTAACCTATGGGACCATGTCAAGTGATGTGAAGTTCTGCCGTCGCAGCACTATAGATGTTATGCAGGCGGGGCTGCACACTCTTGGGGTTCTGCACAGTACTCTTATTGCTATTTTAAATGTCTGTTGTGCCAGTGGGTGTTTGACACCTAGACTAGCTAGAGTCTAAGCCGGGCGCATGTGCTATGAACCTGGTCTGATCTGCTATCTGATCTGTGGCAGGGAGCAAGGCATCCGTATTGACATCTCTTGCAACAATGAGATGGTGAGTAGGACACTGCATAATCACAGCCAGTCACCATGGTTACCACCAGCACCTGTGTGTTCATGCTATCATCATAGTGTACTTATGCCCGTCTATGCATTGATGTACATGTACATGTACAGCACGTACTTCAGTATGGTGTTATTAGGATGTGATGACTATGCAACTTCATGTGTTTGGTCTGACAGTATTTCAAGGATATTTGAGTAGGCCGCCGAGCACGTTTAGAAACACTGAAACTGAATTGTGAGAGGTAACTAGGATGGTGGAAGATAAATCTTACGAGGCTACAGACACGCCGAAATCCTTAAGAACGGTCTGCATGCGTCTACCGGCTGTGCCTGGTATTAGTGATGTCACTAGTGTTCCAGTCCGTGTGCTTGGCGTTGAAATGTCCAGTGACTACAAGCTGGTTTTTGATCAATACCAGACTCACAGAGTGCAAGGGCTGGAAAGTGTGCTGGACCGACTGGACGCTGCGGCGGGGTGGACGATACATACACGTGATGGTCATGGGGTTGCTGCTGTTCCTGCCATTAAGTACTTACGGGTCCGTTGAGCTTGGTTGTGATCATTTCCCCGTTGGGGTGGTACGAATGTGGACTGCGCTGCGCCGCTAGGTGTGCGGAGCACAGTATCGCAACTCCACCATCGCCTAGCCCTTTCCACTCTACGTCGCAATTGGTCACGATCTCTTCTGGAAACGTCAAAGCCGCAAACGGCTACTGCTTCGCTTTGAATGGAGCTGTTTAGCCATGTCTCGGTTAAGCAAAGTACATCTAAAGGATATTGTTCCAGCAAGCAGCTGATGTCGGCTATTGTTGGTTTCATGCTACGGCAGTTCAAAGCACATACAGTTATTTAGTACTTCATGGCTTGGGTCGTACAGATCACGTGTACCGGACGTGGCCTCCTGGTGCCGTT
>NC_088643.1:60085457-60160457 GCF_964019385.1 Sycon ciliatum | reverse complement strand
TAATGCAGTGTCATGTAGTGCAGTGTCATGTAGTGCAGTGTCATGCAGTGCAGTGTCATGTAGTGCAGTGTCATGCAGTGCAGTGTCATGTAGTGCAGTGTCATGTAGTGCAGTGTCATGCAGTGCAGTGTCATGCAGTGTCATGTAATGCAGTGTCATGTAGTGCAGTGTCATGTAGTGCAGTGTCATGCAGTGCAGTGTCATGTAGTGCAGTGTCATGCAGTGCAGTGTCATGTAGTGCAGTGTCATGCAGTGCAGTGTCATGTAGTGCAGTGTCATGTAGTGCAGTGTCATGCAGTGCAGTGTCATGTAGTGCAGTGTCATGTAATGCAGTGTCATGCATGTAGTGAAGTGTCATGTAGTGCAGTGTCATGTAGTGCAGTACTGTACAGTGTAGTGTAGATGAGTAATATGACTATATGTGTGTGTGTATATGTATAGGATATATCTTGAGCTGGTGTGTGTGTATGTACATGTATAAGGATTCACTGGCCAGAAAAAGCCACTTCATAGCTGTGTGGTGTAGACCAGGCTGAATAATTTACCGCTGAATAGTGGCGGTCAATTATTCAGCCTTTCAAGCTATTGAATAGTGCAATCCCAGCACAAGTTGCTATGGCTTCTGCTATAGCATCGCTATCATCACCTTTGGCGATGGGCGTCGAATGGTATGTATATGTGTATGTATATGTGTGTATGTATATGTGTGTTATATATGTGTATGTATATGAGAAAACTCCGTTACGTACGATTCAATTGACCCACGCTGTTGGATAGAGAACATATCCAAGCGCACTCTTTCCCCATCATAGTGCGGGCCATACACTCGCGCTAGGGCGCTTTTCAAAGAATGCCAATCCGAAAATTGCTCACCTGCTTCCAGGGAAGAAATTAGCCAAAGACGCGCATTCCCAGCGAGGTAGCTAGCCGCAAAGTTAACTTGGCTCTCCGGGTCACCTTGAGGTGAGCACTTCAAGGCTAACTCGACCGTAAATACCCATTCTTTGAACTCGGAAGGGTTGCCATGGAAAACATTCGGTTCTCTGGTAACGCGTTTGACGCTCGAGCTTGTCTGGGAGAGAGAACGCGATCGACACGGGGCTAGATCCGGAGGACTTGAGCTTGATGTAGCAGGTAATTGATGTCGTCCAACTGTAGCAGCCACGTTGTCCCGAGCGCGGCGGATCTCACGGAAAGCGGCGTATAGCAGAGCAGTAGCGGCCAGGAGCACAAGGCACGTCAAAGGGCAAACGATGATCTCAACCATCCTCAAGCTACCAGTGTAACAGTATAGACTTGATTGATTGGAGAATTCCTCGAATGATGTTCAAACCAGAGGTTATAAAGCAAAAGAAAGGTGAGAACCGCAGGAGTGAGAATAGTAGGAACACAAGGTGTTACCATAAGACAAGCAAGAAGTGTCAAGGTAAAACTATTACACAAAACTATTACGCAAAACTATATCAGTCTATAACATAATTATTAACAGTATAGACTTGATTGATTGGAGAATTCCTCGAATGATGTTCAAACCAGAGGTTATAAAGCAAAAGAAAGGTGAGAACCGCAGGAGTGAGAATAGTAGGAACACAAGGTGTTACCATAAGACAAGCAAGAAGTGTCAAGGTAAAACTATTACACTCTCCCGGCCCCATAGGAAGCCCAAGGTTCTATATGTGATAACACAATCCAGTTAGGAGATGCAATTGTGGAAAGGGGAATATTAAATAATCACTCATGCACATGCATAACCACATTGAAGTGTAATCCAACTCAACTTCATCACTCTCACAAGGAGATGACGCAAAACTATATCAGTCTATAACATAATTATTAACTATCTCAGTAAGAGATGCATATGGCTCAGCCCAGTTAGATCAAGGCTGCTGTCGTTGTGAGGCTAGATAGTTCTGCAGCGGTTTAATATTCCGACCAGACTCATCACATAGGTTGCCAGCGGGCTCCCACGTAGCTTCGCTGCTGGGGTAACCCTTCCAATGCACCAGGAAGTGTTGCTCACCACTGCGGTGTCGGTGATTCAAAACGGCTTCGACAACATAGCGTGTGTGTCCATCTAGATCTGTGAAGGGCGGAGGCGGGGGTTTGTGTCTTCCAGGAATCGTGTTCTCTTCGTAGCGTTTAAGAGCAGTGACATTAAACACGGGATGGCAGCGAAGTTCACGGGGTAGTTCCAAGCGAAAAGCATTCGCTCCAATCTTAGCCTGGATACGATACGGACCAAACCACTTGGGTTGCAACTTCCGAGAGGGCTGGCCACGAGCTTCCGGGGTCAGTAGAAAGTCTCTGTAGACAAGAACGCTATCACCAACCTTCAAATCACTGGGCGTTCTCGTCTGGTCTGCGTATAGAGCTTGCCTTGCCTGGGCGTCGAGCATAGCATCTCGAGCTATCCTTAGTGCGGCTTCCTGCTCATGAAGCCAATCGACCGAATCACTCCTTTCCCCTCCCGTAAGAATGAATTCGGGCGGGGACTTAGGGTCAAACCCATAGTTCAGATAGAACGGTGTATTAGCTACAGATGACTGTTGTGAACTATTTATTGCAAACTCGCAGAGTGGTAGAAGCGAATCCCAATTGTCCTGTCTCAAGTTCACAAATGCTCTTAGAACATCTCCCACTTGCCGGTTAACTCTCTCTGTCAAACCATCCGTTTGAGGGTGGTTAGCAGTGCTGAATGCCAATTTAGTTCCTAGCTGAGAGAATACTTCTTTGAAAAAAGCTGCAGTGAATCGTGGATCGCGATCGGAAACAATGGTTGAGCTCAGCCCGTGCAGACGAAACACGTTTTGAATGTACAGTTGAGCGCTGCCCTTAGCATCAATCTTCGAGTTTGTTGGAACAAGATGTACGCATTTCGTAAGTCGGTCCACAAAGGTGTAAATTGCGTCGAAGCCACGAGAAGTAAGGGGCAATCCAACAATAAAATCCATTGAGATATCCTGCCAAGGACTATTAGGTATTGGAAGTGACTGGAGAAGCCCTGTTCGTGGCTGACCTCCCTTCGTTCGCTGGCAGAGATCACAGGTTTTGACAAGTCTCTTGATATCGAGACCCATTCGGGGCCAGTAGAAAAAACGTGCTAGGCGGAAGTACGTTCGATCACGACCCGGGTGGCCAGCCGTTGCACACTCATGGTGTTCTTGAATGAGCTTTAACCGGACACCGCACTGTGGTATGCACAACCGGTTATTGGGGGATGCCTTGAGGTACAAGCGATCAGTGGATTCGTCCCAATAATAGCGATCATGCAAATTATCTCGGAGAGAATGCTTCAATCTTTCTATGATGGGAGTTAGCTCTTTGTCTCTCTGGTAGGCATCTGATATTGTATTGGACACGTCATCATTCATTGCTAAAGCATACTCAATAGCATTCAAACGTGGTACTGCATTCTCCACGAGGTTACTCTCATGGAGATCTGGGCGACGCGAAAGGGGATCTGCAGGGTTCTCTCTGCCGGGTCTGTGACGGACTGTGTAGTTATAGTCAGCTAGGAATTCAACCCATCGCGCCTCTCTCTTTGTAATGCTTGGTTTTGTTTTCAGATAAACTACCGCCATGTTGTCTGTAATGACCTCAAAGTGTTGAAAGAGGTAGATGCGCCAGGTCTTTAGCGCAAACACTACGGCCAATGTTTCTCTTTCTGTAGCTGTATAATTCTGTTCCGCAGCAGACAATTTTCGGCTAGCATAAGCCACTGGATGCCAGGCATCTTCCTCTAGTTCTTGGAGAAGAACACATCCCAAGGCGAAATCGCTTGCATCTGTTACCACTCTGAATGGTCGGTTCACATCAGCCAGCCGCAATAGGGGCGCATTCAACAAGGCATGCTTTAGCGATTCAAAGGCATGTTGCCGAGAGCTGTTCCACTCGAATCGTGCATGTTTTCCCGTTATCTCCTCTAAGTTCTTAGAGAGCGATGAGTATTGATCTATGAATCGCCTAAAATAATTCGTAAATCCAAGAAATTGCCTCACCTCTGTGACGGAAGTCGGAGCGGGCCAGACCTTTACTGCGGCAATCTTGTCTGGGTCAGGGGCGATGTGCAGTCCATCGATGCAATGTCCCAGGAACCGCACACTCTCCACGCCAAATTCACATTTTGACCGTTTGCAAAATAACTGGTTGTCCCGGAGCACGCTCAATACCGACCGGACATGCTGCATATGCTCCGACCACGTTTTGCTGAAGATGAGTATGTCATCTAGGAACACGACTACGAACTCCCTCAGATATGGTTGAAGAATCGTATTCATCATGGATTGAAATGTTGCCGGTGCATTGGTGAGACCAAATCCCATGACCCTAAATTGGTAATGCCCAAAGGGAGTGTTAATCGCGGTTTTGGGCACGTCCTCAGCTTGAATGCGAATCTGATTATACCCTGATCGGAGGTCTAGTTTCGTGAAGTACCTAGCGCCCTGTACGGTATCGAATAAATCATCCACATTGGGCAAGCACGCCTTGTTCTTAACAGTTATCTTGTTTAGCTCCCTCCAATCGCAGACCATGCGTAACGAACCATCAGCTTTCTTGACAAAAAACACCGGTGCACCAAAGGGGGACTTACTTGGTTCTACGAAACCCTTTTTCAAGAGTTCTGTGAGCTGTTTCTTCAATTCCTCCATTTCTGGCCTGGGCAGGCGATAGGCAGGTCGCGATGGGGGTGATGAGCCTTCCTCCAGGCGGATTTCGTGGTCTACAGACCTCTCTGGTGGGAGTCTAGCTGGCAGATCATCCGGGAAAAGATCGTCATAGTCACGGAACATGGCCTTGAGATCTGGGTGCTCGTTCTGAGTGGATTTGTCGGGAGGTTCCTTGCCAATGCCGTCTTCTACGCTGACCCACGCCAGAACACCTTCGTCCCCACTCCTAAGGGCATGCCTAGCCTGACGACCAGATATGAACATCGCCTCCACAGGAGCGGTCGGTTCGCTTTGACTGGGCGACGCACAAGGCAAACCATTCGAGTTCAACCTGACTTCATTCGTCCGGAAGTTTATGTCTGGATTGTTACGCGTTAACCAAGGTTTCCCCAATATAGCGTCATAGCGATGAAGGGGGAACACCGTGAAGGTTTGGTTATCGCTGAAGTCGCCTACGATAACCTTCAATTCATGGGTCGTCTCCATGGGAAACGAGCTTGATGCTCCATCAGCCAGCGTGACATTCAGGTTTTCCGAGCCAATTTCGGTTGGCAGGTTAACTCTCCTGGCAAACTGTTCGGCAATGAAATCATGGGTCGAGCCCGAATCTATTAACATAAGCGCGCGACGACCGTTGATTTTGCCTTCTACACGCAGGAGCTCATGTTCCGTTTCCACATTGACGCTGGTAACCTGGGCCTCAATAGTTGGTGTAACATCTCGCTTGAAATTGGCTTCGGAGCATTCAGCATCATCGTCAACATCCTCCACAGCGAGGCTACTGAATCGGTTACGGGTAGAGACGGAGCACACACTACACGCAGGTGATGCCTTTTCTTGCTGCGTCAGTAATCGCATCGGCCTTACTGACGTCCACCGTTTGGGTGATCTCGATGCTGCGGGCAATTCTGGGCCATATGGCCTGGTCGACGACATGCGAAGCAGCCCCCCTGGGCTCGTAATGTCTCACGTTCCTCGGGGCTTAGTTTTGTTAGCTTTTTGCTACCTGATGGTGGTGCGAATCCCGGCGCGGTCGCCAGTGGTGGTCTGCGCTGAAATCGGCTGTCTGAGGCGACTGCTAGCGCTGACTGAACGGCGGCTGACAGTGTAGTGGGGTGTTCCTTCACTACCAAGGTCCGCATGTTACCGTGCAGGCCGTTGACAAATAGCAAGGCTCTGGAGAGTTCGTCAAGTTCCGGCACCTGTAAACTTAGCCGAGAAAACTCCGTTACGTACGATTCAATTGACCCACGCTGTTGGATAGAGAACATATCCAACCGCACTCTTTCCCCATCATAGTGCGGGCCATACACTCGCGCTAGGGCGCTTTTCAAAGAATGCCAATCCGAAAATTGCTCACCTGCTTCCAGGGAAGAAATTAGCCAAAGACGCGCATTCCCAGCGAGGTAGCTAGCCGCAAAGTTAACTTGGCTCTCCGGGTCACCTTGAGGTGAGCACTTCAAGGCTAACTCGACCGTAAATACCCATTCTTTGAACTCGGAAGGGTTGCCATGGAAAACATTCGGTTCTCTGGTAACGCGTTTGACGCTCGAGCTTGTCTGGGAGAGAGAACGCGATCGACACGGGGCTAGATCCGGAGGACTTGAGCTTGATGTAGCAGGTAATTGATGTCGTCCAACTGTAGCAGCCACGTTGTCCCGAGCGCGGCGGATCTCACGGAAAGCAAAGTATCAGCAAGTACAGTCATGTAGTACAATTTGTTCCCAAAATAACTTCGGGACAGTCTGTTCATGGTTTTCATTTGTATTGGACTCGTTCTCTACACTTGCGATAATTTAGCGGCAATTCTAACGTTGTAGCGTTGTTCTCTTGTAATTTAGTGGAACCTGTATTGAGTAACTGAGTTTTATGTTTCGTTACATTGTCGTCAGATCTCCTGTGTACCGGTTTTGTGGCACAATGATTATAGCCATTATATTTGGTCGTCTCCATTCTTGTGCAATCATGCGTACATGTATGTAGGTTGGTTCTCTTCATGTTATTGTGACCAATTTCATAGATGTTGGTTGCCTTGTTGCTTTCTCTCCCCTCTCCTCTCACCCAAGCCATTCTGCATAAGCGAAGCTGTGGACGCAGCATACTGCTGCTACACTTCAACGCGGGAATGCGTATAATAATAATAATAATGTATATGTGTGTTATATATGTGTATGTATATGTGTATGTATATGTGTATGTATATGTGTGTATGTATATGTGTGTTCTCGTTTGTTTGCTTTTCTCTAGATCCTTTCCGACAAACCTTCAACCTGGGCGTGTTTGTCAATGACAAGATCTATGATCTCATCTTACGTGTGTTCAGAGGTGCACACCATCACTTGTCAGTCCCCACCAGTGCTAACTTTCAGGACATTCGGGTATGCCGCCACTAGCTGCTGATATGAACGTGCACACACACACACACACACACACACACACACACACACACACACACACACACACACACACACACACACACACACACACACCGTTGGAAAGCCCACAAAGGGCCACATCACCTTTGATCGTGATAGCATATAATGTAGGTGGGACACTGGCTCCAGTACCAAGATAAGTCATTTTGCAAAGTGAAATTATGACCACGGGTTCAGACGACAACTCTCAGCGTGGCTTGGCTTGGTTTTTTTGTGATGGCCGTGATTGTGGCAGTTCTTCCCGTACTGGGCAGGCGTATGCCACTGTAATGGAGATGATGTCCTGTTGTGGACATGGAAATCTGGTCTGAGGTCAAGCGCCCCAGGATGCTGGCCATGTAGCTGTGAGTACACATACGATCAACGCGTGCACTGCATGCAATGTTCTGTACGCACTGAGGGCGTTGGCCCCGCGTCTTTCGACAGCATTTCCATGTCGACGACGGTAGTTATGCTAATCTACACACATGCACAGGCTTCCATTAGCCTTTTATCAAGTCATATGGTATGATCATGTTTTAGCTGTTGCCTCCGCTCAGAGATGTTGTGCTTGTCTTTTTTCTTTGCCGCCGCTGCTGCTGCTGCTGCTGTATCTAGACGCACGTATTCTCTCCCTATCATCTGATGGGTCGTGGCCAGGTGCAAGTACCACCCAAGACATGCACACACTGCGCTGTCCAGGGGCAGCACTTCTCCTGGGAATGTGACAAGAAGACTATGGTGAGCATCGTGTTGTTAAAATCATTTAAAATCATTACAGTGCAAATATCACTTATCCTGCGGCAAGTTTGCACCATCACAAGTCACAGCAGACCTCGAATTTGTCCCGTACATCCAAACAAGTCTAATGTCTGCAGCTAAAATACTTTTAAAAATAGAATTTAAAAAGCACATGAATAATTATCAAGAAAAACGACCAAAGGTTGAATTGTTATCCATAGTTGTCCAACACTGACAATTATAAGCAAGCTCCTGGTGAGTCACAACGTGCAGCAGTCATTAGAGAGGTTCTGCGAAACGAAAATGCGTACAAACTTTCGCTCTACATCATGAAGTGAGAAACTTTGCACGATCTTTCGCAACTTTTTTGGACGCGAAACTTGCATGAAACACAAAATGACTTTTCACGAGAAGTTTCGTTGGATCATAGCTAGCTCCTCCGTTGAGGCAGTTTCTGGATTGCACTCCATGCTGTTTCCTCTCAAATAGTCTTGGAACAGTCAATTTTTACCTAGAATAAAACGCACCGAAAATTTCGGTACTACAAGTACAGTACTAGTTCGCTTACCTGGAAAACGGGTTTACCGAAAATTTCCCTCCGCCGAACCGCCGATTTTGGAGTATACCGATAATATTACACCACCGAACATTTCTGCTTGTACAGTGAATAGTGTTATGTGCCCCGCCTGGTGCACTACAGTCTCTTTTGCACAATCAAACGATGGTTTTAAATTCTGCAAGTTCTACTTTTGCCCCGGCAAACTTTGCAACAATGTTGCGAAGACTTTGCCGGAATCCGCGGAAAAGGTGGACGTTTTCCGAATCTGTCGTGGCCACGAGGTCATGAAGTTCTGTGGGGACAGGTGAGGTGTGTGCAGTGGCAGCAAGCTGTGCGAGTTCTCATTGTCATGCAGATGAATGAAGCTACATGTGGTCGAACTAGTCTGGCTTGTTGCTCGTTTCATCGGTGCTTCTACAACTACTAGCCACCTAAGGGGTCGTCACAAGGGTTTTTGATCGTCGCTGAAGCGAATTATTGTTAATTTGAGGGGGGGGGGGGTTGTGAGCCGAAATTGCATGTCAACCGACACTGTGTTGATATCCGTCGTCCAGCATAGCAAGCTGCGTTCATTTTACAGTGGTGAGGGGGTCTGAGTACGATATGAACAATGTGTGTTTCAGGGACGACAAACAACTTTCGTGACGACACCTAACCTGCCTTGTATGCACGTGCACACACGTATACGTGCATACAGGTGTGGTGCCTTGACTGTGGATGAGCTCTGCTAGTGTCACATGTTTGCCTTGCTCTGACTTGCTCGGGATCATTCAAAAACCTGGCTCTTGATCAATAATTATAAGTTCTATCGCACCCAGAAATCCTTGGAAATTGAGGCGTTTTTGGTTTTTTGTCTCTTCCATCTCCTTCCCGTCGACTGATTGGGTGTGTTTCTCTTGTCACAGGAGTCCTCAAATTCAGCCGCTGGAGATCAAGGATGAGCCCAGTGGCGGCAAGAGGCATGAATGAGCCAGTACCAGTACATGTGCGCCGTGGGCCCTTACGCACGCGCTGGGACAATAGGCACGGGGAAACCCAATGTGGCCGTGCGGCCCGGCACATACACACACCTCCTGACATTGACAGTGTGATGATGGTGATGGTGGCGATGGTGAGCACGGGGAATGCGGTCTGGAGCAGCCAGACACCGACCGCCAAGGGCCAAGTACCAGTACCGTGTGTCACGCTGCACCTGCTGCAAATGCAGTACACACTCTGCAGTACACACTCTGCTGTACACACTGTGCTGTACATGCTGTGCAGTACACAGTGGTGGACCCATGCAGCGGCCGCACCTGCTGGTGCCAGTGTCTGCTGCCATGGTTACCCAGCCAGCACAACCACCTTCGGCACCTGGTCAGCAATGTAGCCGCCGCAGCCTCCGCTGCTGCAGTAGAGTGGCTACAGCTAGCCTGGTGATCAACTTTGCAACTTTCTACGTCTGGTCCGCAGACAACAGACAAACTGAGATTCGTGATCATTCTCCTTCTCCTCCCTTTCCATAGAACGTTTTACATATTATTTTCCAAGGCGTGCGTGCTTGCTCGCCTGTGTGTGTGTGTGTGTGTGTGTGTGTGTGTGTGTGTGTGTGTGTGTGTGTGTGTGTGTGTGTGTGTGTGTGTGTGTGTGTGTGTGTGTGTGTGTGTGTGTGTTGATTGATTCTCACGTCTTCTTGCACATCTGCTCTCCAACCATGGCTTCTGAGATGTATGTACTAGTCCTTGTGTAGGAATGAGCTGAGCTTGCCAAGTGGGTAGGTTCCGTGTGTTCACCAACAACAGCGGCACATGTGCTATGGATACGAAATATCTCAGAGCGCCTGTTTTGAGTGCTATGGCAACACTGCTGCTTGCTAGTTTACAATGGTGACTGTGAGCAATGCTGTCGTGGTCGAGTCTACATGGTCTACGTGAGTAAGTGTATGTGTGTGTGTGTGTGTGTGTGTGTGTGTGTGTGTGTGGTGTGTGTGTGTGTGTGTGTGTACGTGCGTGTGTGTGTGTGCGTGTGTGCATGTGTGTGTGTGTGTGTGTGTGTGTGTGTGTGTGTGTGTGTGTGTGTGTGCCAGCTAGTTCGGTTGGTAGGTACACGTATGCCTGATTGTGTTGGGTCTGTTGCCAACAGGCTCGGCTGCTTGAAGGTGTAATGTTGTACCTGCCACCTTTGTTGGTTCCAGGGTTCATATACTTTCTATTTGAAGTATACATACCTGTTAACCATGGACTGCTTCTGGCTAGATTAACTCTTGTGTAATCAATGGTGCTAGTGAAGCTTTTATCAGATCCACTCTGATTTAGCCACTCACACTAGTAGCAAATATTACCTTCACTGGGGGCCGGGGTAACTGCAGTTGGATCCCAGGACGGATACCCTGATGCCGTCAATCCTTTTTCTGCACCTTGTCCTCACCCACTTACTGAGGTGTGGTGAGCCCATAAGTGGGATCATTTTCAAGTCCACCCAGAGTTTTGGGGATTTCAGGGGGTGTCGGCCGTTGGGCGGTTCAATAACCAGTTGAGTCATCTTTCCAAGATTCCTTTTGAGTCACTCTCCCCTCTCCCCGGGGGACTCACATGACCAGTTTTGGCAGTGAGCAACAAGTAAGTAAGTAAGTAAGTAAGTGTGTGTGTGTGTGTGTTGTGTGTGTGTGTGCATGTGTGTGTGTGGTGTGTGTGTGTGTGTGTGTGTGTGTATGTGTGTGATTGTGCGAGTGTGGGTGTGGGTATGATTGTGTGAGTGTATGGGTGTGGGTGTAGTTGCTATGTCTAACATAGCTGTTCGCTATCATCGCTCCCGCGATGGGCATGTCTGAGGGTGTACGTGTGAGTGCTGGCTGCCTACCACTTGTGACTGTGTGGGGATGCAGTGTGGGGATGCAACATCCCCTCAGCGGAAGGGAGCAAAGACTGTGAGGCCTTTTGGAGACACACTTTGCCTTCCTGGATGTAATGCCTGTGTCCATGGTGTCCAGCTGTAGGAACTTGACTAACAAACTAACTGTGAGCCCTACAACAGTACAAGGCTACATTCTACAGCAGGTAGTGGTACAGACTTTGTACCACTACTAATATACTTTCAGCATGGCATGTCTCTGTAAGCCTACATTATAATCGTCGAGACGACAAGAGTTATTAGTACACAAAGTCACAATGTCATGTAATAGTACTAATACTCTTGCTTTCAGGTACAGTGGCAAGTAACAAGTTAGTGAGGTGTACTGTACAATGACTATTATGTACATGTACGTGTAGATCTACGTCTTGATCTTTGTTACCCAGCATGCCATGGTTACGGCTAGTATGAAATCTTTGCAACGCACTATTGACCTGTATTGTTTCGTTGACACTGTCACAATAGTAAAAATAGTTCGTGGTTCACGAATTTGTTTGGACGATATCGTAGACCTGCTAAGTACTAGTCGAGAAGAAAAGCTTGCTTGCCGCCAGCCGTGTGGATGAGTCGACAAGGATACGACCAGAAGTGCTTAGTGGGAAGAATCTGCCGAGGTCAGCTACAGCTAGGACACCACGCATGAGCCATGATCTATTCTTGGTGATAACCATGATAACACGGTTAGCGGACCGAGTGGGTGGCTGCAAGCTGCTTCTCGGTCACGGACGTGTCCGTACGATCCGTAGCTTCCTCAGGTTCGACTACAACAGACAGTCAACTATTACTTACTAGCTATTACCAGATTACTTACTGCCACTGGTACCATGGCATGGGCATGGTCGTCGCAGTCACGAAGTGATAGTTTCTGATAGCGCATGGCCCGCCAGAAGATACGTGTACCTCGCTACTGTAGAACTACGCAGCAGTTGCTGTCACAAGTCTAGTACAGACTGTCAGTGTAACTGTTAGCTCCATCACTGCATCAGGAAGTAGTAAAATTACCTCCATGCTGCGTGGTAGCGCGATGGAGGGTTGTGAGCATTTGCAGTTACTAGTATTACTATCCGTGCTCCTAGCGGCGGCTGCTGGGAGCTTCTTGTCGCGGTACTGGGCTCCTTGCATCGCGCCAAACCGGACACGCTCTTGACAGGCTGGACTGCAGTGATTTCAGCCAAGGCGAGCAGTTCGGTAAGAAGCTAATCTACATGCATGACTTTGTACACATGACCCCAACTTGGGGCCAAGGAACTCGCTAGGCAAATATGAACGTCGTCTCGCCAGTACAGCAGGGTGCAGTACTGATACTGGTGCAGCTAGTATAGACGGGAATTGGAAATCCGATACCGCCTGCTCTACCCTTTGGCCTTTAGGCATGATCACTCCCAGCAGCTACAGATCCAGTGTAGATGATAGCAAGGCAAGTGTCACTGCATTATCACAGTCTGGATCAGGTTTCAAAGGAGTGTGTTGATTCAGTTTCCCAAGACAACAACTAAGGACAGCTAGATTGCGTCAAATTACTGATGCACGCAGGGGCGCATACGGTTTTGTGAATTGTACCGAGGCATAAGCAGCTTGCCCTTAGAGTGGTCACTAGCTTAGTGGCTAACACATTGGTCTTCGTGGCCACTGGTCTAATTGACACAGAGCCAACAACCGGTCCGGACCCACTGGCCACCGACCGCCACGTTGGCAAACCTCCCGTCCCGTGGCAGGAAAAGCTTAGGAAGTGATGTGGTCTCGGAAGGGTGGCGTCAGCTTTGTCACGCTGATGATACTCGTTGTGAATGCAATTGGAATGAGCCGTTGCCAATCTTGCAGTCCTTCTGCTTTCCCAGACACAAGTAATGTGAGGACATTCCTTGATGGAACAGCCAGTGGTAGCAAAGATCACCTCCGCTATGTGGCAAGCCTCTTCCAGCAGATGAGTAGTGCACAAGCAAACTGCTCGGCCGATGCCAGCAGGACACGATCTACCTTCACCACCATTCCTAACCGTGTGTTTGCTGATGGTTTTCAAAGCAGAGTTTTTGAACAGCAGGAAGTGTTCTCCGTCAGCAACGCACAGCTCCTCAACAATTTACTTTTGTCTGCTCCGCCAACTGCCAACAATGCTAGCTCAGCTAAGCAATCTTACTGCTTTGCTGAAAGTGGTGACCAATGTACTGATTGCAACATCTGGCAAAATGACCTGTACTTCAATTCTCATCTGAGAGCTACACTGGAAGCCAGGCCTGATGCAACTGCAGTTGGTACCTGCTTCAAAACAGGGCCAACTACCATGGACTGCCGAGAGGCAACAGCTGTTGCGTCCAAGAACATATCTATCAGCCGCCAGTCAAGTGTGAACACTGGTTCATGCAGTGAATCATGGAAGTGGCAAAAGCCATTGGACATCTTCAATGCTCAACAAGCAAACGGTAGCTTTAGCAAGTCAAGCATGACAAATATAGTCAGTGATGTTTATCAACGTAATCAAACCGTGTATTATGTGACCCGAAACACCTCTGCGTGGAGCGATGTTATCTCTCAGTGCTATGAGGACGGTAGGACTGAATGGGTCCATATCCACACCGTTCCTGTCATAGTGAATTGCACAACACGTCTTGCATCTGCTAAGCTTTGCACCACAGCTGAGGTGGGCAAGCTTGTGATAGTGGGGTCCTCTTGGACAGCCTTCTCTCTACGCACAGCATACAACTTGACACAGTGTCCAGCTAGCAGCAGTGGGCCTCAAAATGATGTGTTCGTTGGATCAGCGGCATGCGGCCAGGCTAACGTTGCTGGTGATTTGACTGAGTTGTTGCAGTGTGTGAACCGTCCCAGTGGATTCCAGCCAAACAGTTATGCCTGTAGCTGTCCGGGTGCCATGCATCTGGTTGATTCGCAAGAGTCGAATACGGTTGTTTTGTCTGGACAACGGGTCTCCTACCTTGGCAGTTACATAGCGTCGCGCGTCGGATCTGGTGTGAAGCAGATCAGTGTCAGCACATGCCAGGCTTGTCAGCCCGGCTGCCGTAGCTGTATTGATGCACAAGTGTGTCTACGCAGCGATGATCCAGCGCTCCGTATTCCTATCGTCAGCGTCAGTGCCGTGTTCCTGGCTGCTGTTGTTGTCCTTGCGCTGTACATCTACAAAGTCCGTCTAACAAACGTCATCCAATCCGCATTGCCGCCGTACCTATTTGGCATTCTGGTCGGCGGTGTCTTTACCAACCTTGAAGCATTCATTACATTCCACCCGCCCCATGATGTACTCTGCGCGCTGCAGCCCTGGCTTCGGCATGTTGCGTTTGTCCTCACGTTTGGCTTTCTGTTCGGCAAGATCTGGCGCGTTCACGTCTTGGCCAGGATAGCGCCAGGCCGCATCCGAGTTGGTGCTCTTGATGCCAGCATCCAGCGGTTTGTTCTGGCCATTCTTGGGCTGACGGTGCTGTACCTGACTATCTGGACAGCCACTGGACGGGCCACTGTGGAGATCATGTACGATGGTCAAGATAGGAGCTACGCCAGGTGCAGTGTGGACTACTGGCGCTACATCATTCACGGAGGTGAGTTCAAACACCGCTAGCCTGGCCAGCCAAACTGTTCTATTTGCCAACTTTTCAGTGGAACTCAGGTACTGTTCGCAAGCCCAGCACTGAACTACTGTGTGTGTAGCTGTAGTAGGAGTCTGATGATGACCCCAGGCCGAAGGTTCGATTAAGATTTGTCTTCTTATTGTAGCATAGAGACGAACTACTACTGTTATCTAAATAGTGATGATCGAGAGCTTGATTGACTGCATGCATATGCAGTAGAGAATACTAGAGAATAGTAGAGATGCTTAATGGAAGCCAAACAATTTGCAAGTAGATCTACAGGATGCTTGTTTGTGCAGCAACCTGTAACCTATCGCAGACTTTACCTTAGATTTTGTTCGGTAGTTTATGCTACGCTTGGTGTATGGTTAGGGTTAGGCTAGGTCAGGATGTGGTTAAGATCAGGATCAGGGTTTGGGTTTGGGGCAAGCCGACTGCTATAATTACAAAGCTGTAGTTGAAGCATGTGCTGACTCTGCTCTCCCTCAATTCTTGCAGCGGAGTTCCTATTCTTGCTGATGGGTTGCGTCGTCGCTCACCTTACCCGCCGGCTCGTCTTGGATTGGAGCGAGTTCAAGTTTCTTCTTGCCGCCTTTGCCAACGCCGCCGTCGCCAAGGGCCTGATCGGTGTGTTCTACTTCACCCTGCTGCCGAACAAGTACGCCGACTATCTGTACCTGCTGCAGTTCTTTGACAACCTGCTCACCGTCGACGCTCTGCTGATCATTGTGTTTGCTCCGAAGGTTAGCTGTTGATTACCGCTGTTGGTTAGTTTTGGTAAACACTAATAGCTAAATATATACAGTCATGTGTATGCAAGTACCATAAAGTCCGCTGCAGACGCCCACCCCGTTTTTGCAAGATCTGTTGGCCTCTACGCACTGTCAGACCCCATGCACTGTCACCGCTATCGTACGAAAGTGCATCTCACACCGTAGCGCGAAGAGCGCTTTGCTACGGTAAACTATGTCCGCTTTCCTGGTTTCAAAATGTCTTTGGGCACTAGCTCGTAGAATCACCGTTGAGTTCATCGTGGCACTGCAGATCTTTCATGATTTGAAAACCAGATAGATTCTACGGCGTCACCACAGATGGACGTTGTGATACCCTCCACACTTGGCCATGCAGTTATGGTTCCATAGGCGAAAACGCCATTCATCGTACATGACTCATGAGTATGATAATGGCTTCACTATACAGCCACGGTATGTCTGAATGCTGGTGATGGCAGAGTTAGTAGTCACTATACAGTATGTATGAATGCTGGTGAGGGCAGAGTTAGTTCTTTTTACTGCTTTATACAGTATGTGTGTACGGTTTTAGGGGGGGGGGGCTCAGAAAGACTGTATTGTACGGTTCCGATAAA
Source organism: Sycon ciliatum (assembly GCF_964019385.1). NCBI lineage: Eukaryota > Metazoa > Porifera > Calcarea > Leucosolenida > Sycettidae > Sycon > Sycon ciliatum. The sequence goes on along the minus strand of NC_088643.1, from coordinate 60,144,240 downwards.
TGGCGACAAGTATCATCGGGTCGGCCCCTTAGTCAACTCGTTCGTTTTCCCAACTGCTGCTTTCCAGGTCTACATGATTCAACGGCAGAAAGGTGATCGTGAGATTGGGCCGACCATTTCCATGAAGCTCCCTCCAAAAGAATCCAAGCCCGATGCGGGTGAGAGTGAGCAGGTCCACACCGAAGTAGCACTACACGAGCACGTCGATGTAAGGCCAGAAGCTGGAGCTGGAGCTGTGGAACGAAATGAGTCTTCCCCGGGCAGAGGAGCGGGATCGCCAGTGCCCGTAGCTGATATTGGAATCCTGGATGTCATGTGTGGCTGTTTCTGCGGCGTGCTGAAAGCGGTAAGGTGACCGACTGCATGTGCCGGTAGACAGTGCGACGGTGTCTGACAGGTCACTGCACTTACTACTACCTTGGGAACTCTGAGACGTTTTGGCCACTTTTTTTCACACAGGGTGGAATTGCATGTTTCTGTTCCGGACACTGAAGACTTTTGTGCGTTCTTTTTTTTGTTTTGTTTAAATGTACACGTGTATGTTTTAGCACATTGTTACGCATATACGATACTGTGTTACCCGCGGGGTTTCATTCACTTACAGGAATGGTCTGTGGACGATGGCGCGACTGCGGGGACCGAGACCGGGAGACCGTTAGACGTCCTGGCGACCCAGTTCACCGTTGCCAATGCAAGTCCAGCGACAACCGAGGGAAATACCACCTCAGCGGCCAGTGCCAGCCCCGCCATGACAGACCAGCACGATGGAGGAAAGAAGACTGGCGAGGACGAGGAGAAACAAAGCGGCGCCACCGCCACTTAAGACCTGCCATACATGGTGAACTACATGGATAACGTGGAGCTAGGCACCACCTAATCACGATTACCCGGAACGCAACTGGCTGTCACAAACCCAGGCACGCAGTGATCATCGGTCAGGGTAGCAATGGGGTATGCACACCGCGATTGATTTGTCGAATCACTGCTCAACCGCATTGCCGGAGCACCGGCAGCAGTGGACAGCAGTTGAAACTTGTCTGAGGCCCCAAGGAATGGAAGGCTGTGCCAGTGATGAAACTGAGACTGAAATACATAAGTTACGTTGCAATCCTTACAATTATATGTACATGTACATTGTGTATGGGCCTTGGTCACTCGGTGAATATATTCACCTCCGGAAAATCCGTACTTTTCTAGTATCTGTGTAAATTGGCGCAGCGTTTCCATTTCCATTATTGCTGTTGAAGCCGCTGACCATCTGCTGACCACCTGCTCGCAATTTGCCTCCGGATACTTATTATTATTATTGTTTCCGAAATAATCTGTTGCATGAGCATGCAGTACATGTACAGCAGAGAGTGCATTGACAAACTTTGGAGGTCTACACGAATAGTGCTCATGTGATCTTGTCACAGGTTTTCAAATACGCTGCCAATCAGCGTTGCCCGTGCGCACGCATTTCTTCGGTTTAAAAAAATATATAAATAAGGCCATGGTAAAAAATATCTTTGATTCTCAAGTACGCGCGCATCGATTTTTGGTGGCGCACCGACGATTTTTTTTATTTCTATGCATGCATATGCGTGCATGAAAACGGTCAATGCGAAAGGCATGAATCCGGGAGTAGTAGTAAAATACCGGTATTTTTCTACTCCCTGGCCTGAATAATAAAATAATTATAAATTAATTATGAACCTGTGACGTACACATGTGTGACCCTATCTTTGGAAATAAAAAAATTGTGGGAATTAAAATAAAAAATCGCTCGCTCGCACCGATTTCCACAGGCTCATGACCTGAGAATCAACTTTATTTTTTACCATGGCCTAACTTATAATGATGTTTGGCTTGGCACTGGCGACTAAACTGGATCATGTGACCGAACAGCAATGTGCCTACTAGTACCTCACTCAATACTGCTCAAGTGACAATGCAATGCTGGGTTTGGTACGCTTGCATGATTCGCTGCTTCTGTTTCCACTTGTAACGTTATGTAGTGCTACTATAACTATACAGTGTAGTTCCAGCCGATCATATCAGGTACTCATACCCGGTACTGGCAGTGCAGGGTAGCAGTACTGTTTGCTGCTAGGAGGGTCACTAGGGAATTGCTGTCTCCTAGCATGAAAACAAGAGAGGCAATGAGCTGCTTATCAGAACTTGGTAAGGTTTCAACCTTCCCTTGCTTTTCGGCGTGCATTTCCCTTCAACATCAGAATTGCCAGAAGGCCTCCACAGCATGTGAAGGAGGCCGGTCTTATATATTTCCACTCGCAACTGGAGCAAACGGCATAGATTTTCGGCATGCATGTATGTGTATGTGTGTGGGAGGGGTACAATGTGCACGCTCTGCATTCCTACCATCCGTTCGCCATGTTCTGTCGGATGATGTGGTTATACTTGTAATATTACATGTACCATACTTTCGAGATGGCCGACAACCACAAGCTTATTGGTTCCATGGAGAAGACGAGGCTGCATGATCAGTTTGTGGCGCGGGGAAGTGCATGGTAGCAGGATGCTGCTACTGCTGCTTACGCCGCCGGACATTCTTTTTCTCAGGCTCCGCACCTCTTGCGGCCTTCCATGGTACGTTGAAAGCTGCCGGGCATTTCAGTCAAGTATGAGCGGTGGGATACCTACTTTACCGCTGGGGATGGCCTATCACCTCCTGGGCCACCTCCGCTTATTCATTATTTTGTGGGAACTTGCGGCACATTTTCCGGACAAAAGATCAAACCAGATCAGATGTAGGTGTACTGGGCTACTACTGGCAAGTGTCAACTGGCTGTTCCGCACCAGAGAGCCCGTACACTGTTCGATGGTCCAAAAGTCAAGGTAGTTGTTTAAACTACCTTGGCAAAAGTGTCCTCCATTGGACCATGGTCCACTTCATGTGTTTTCCTCTCCCAGCCACCCGATGCATTAGCAGTTACACATGTCTGTTGTTCTACCCGCTGCTGTGCTATGAGTTGGCTGCTTTCGATCTGCTGCCTCACTTTGGGACCATCTCTTCAGCCTAGCCCTGGCATAACATTATGTCCAACTTGTGACGTTGACCCAGATGTTTGCGGCCGCAGGAAGACTCAGATGTCAGCCGTAGGACTTGGCGTGGCATCACTGTGACGCTATTCTCTCTGCAGGATCGGCTGCCTCTTCAGAGGCACCACCTCATTTCTTTTTCTTTTTTCAATCTCCTCCTAGTCTGGTCACAAGATATCAGTTGTCTGGAACAAGCTCCCTGAGAAGCTATGCGGTGATCGATTGTTGTCATGTATTCTGTTTCTTCCCGGTGGGTTTTGCCTGTAGTTTTTCTTGAGCAGTGTTTCAGCAAATTCTTTTCCCTTGACCCCTTTTTCACTTCCCTTCTACCCCATCCTTTTGGAGAATCCATCAAATAAAGTCTGAAGAATCAGGGAGTCGTAAAATACGGTATTTTACGACTCCCTGGTCTGAATGAATGAAAACCATGTTGCATGCCTAGCGACTGTGCGAGTGTCACGGCCTGTGTGCCTACGTGATCGTGAGTACAGTCAAACCTCGCTTATCCGGTCCTCTTTTATCCGGATCCCTCGCCATCCGGAAGAAAATCGTTGGTTACCGATTTACAGCATACAATGTATGTCATGCACTGAAGCCAGCGACACTAATGATGCACTTTACTTACAATAGTAGCAAAGTATGCTTCACAACACATCGTGTGGCGTCAAAGAAGAAAATTAATGATCATTTTAGTGGATGGCTAATTCTCATTGAATTCAATTTGTATTCAACACGTTCTACCAAGAATACATGTACTCTTGGTACTACTTGTAGTGCATGTACCAGCACGGGTGTTTTGAGATTCGGAACCGTGCCGTGTACAATAACGAGTACATGTACAGGGGGGGGGGGGGGGGGGTACATGTCAAGAATCACGGTCAAGGTCCCTTGTGGTGTGCCCCGTGGGCAGCAGGGACTGCAAAGACTATTACCAAGAGACTCTATATCTTAGTGTTTCGTGTCCTGAATCAGTTAACTACTACTCTCCTTACTGCTGCTGGGAGCGAGTGCAGGAATTGGTACGAGTAGAAGTAGAACGAAGGCAAAAGCAATCAGTAAGGAGAGTAGTAGTTAACTGATTCAGGACACGAAACACTAAGATAATAGAGTTTGAACTGATAGCGCACAGACAAAGGGAGAATGTGATGGCGTGCATTAATAAGGGATACGTCAGAAAAACGAGGCATACTGAACACAATGCGTAGAGCTCTATTACTAAGACGGACTAGACGGTCGTGCAGAGTTACTGACAAGCAGTGAGCAAATGAGTTGCTCCCATACTCGAGTACTGTCTGAATGGAACAAATGTAAAATGCACGCTTTGCAGTTACCGTCATGTGATCTCGGACCTTTCTGAACATGGCTAACTAACTTACTTCCAACTTTCCGCTCTAGTTGCCTAACGTGCTCTCCGAAGGAGAGATGTTCGTCGCCAAGGTATCGAATGTGTGCACTACAATTGTAGGGTTGATTGTGACCTCACACCCAGCTGTAGAGCGACGCTAGCGCGCTAGGGTCAAGGGGCTTGCACTTTGACCTGAACACGACAAGCTGCGTCTTGGAAGGATTCAGCAGTAAGCCTCTGGCCGCCAAGAACTCTTTCACTTTCACAATGTCTTCTGTCAACTCCTTGCACAATTGTTTGACGTTCTTGCCAGCTTTGTACAGGGAGACGTCGTCCGCGTACTGTCGAGCCTTGCAGTGCTGGGGTACAGATGGGAGCTTTCTGACTGACAGATTGAAGAGAGAGGGCCCCAAGACGGAGCCTTGCGGAACCCCCCTGTTGCTGCTATATGTCAGGCCTTGCTGTGTCTTGGTGACCACACGAGGGCCCCAAGACGGAGCCTTGCGGAACCCCCCCCCCTGTTGCTGCTATAATTATGTCAGGCCTTGCTGTGTCTTGGTGACCACACGTTGCTTCCTGTGGGTAAGGTAGCTACAGAACCACTGCAAGGCAGTACCACCGACACCGATCTCCAGAAGTTCACTCAGTATCGGAACTTCATGACTAACTATGTCGAATGCCTTAGACATGTCTAGAAAGGCAGCTACGACATAATCACCATTGTCCAAGGAGAGCATCCAGTCGTTGATCACGGGAGTGAGCAAGTCCTCGCAGGAGTGGCCTCTGCGGTAGGCAAATTGCTCAGCAGGTAGGGGTAACAGTGGTGGTGGTGCATTATAGATATAGTACATTAGTTGGTCGTGTACAATATGTTCCAGTAGCTTAGACATGTGGGACAGGAGTGATATTGGTCTATAGTTTGATGGGATTAAAAAATATCGATCCCTTGCATAAACATGTGTATGTTCGTTTTGAGGGGGGAGGGAGGGGGTCTAGGGAGAAATGAACAAATATCGTCTTGAAAAAAACATCGATATTTACGGACGTCCCGGGGTTACCGATAGTTTTTGCAAAACGAAAAGTATTAGTATTTTTCAGCACCCATCCACCCACCTACCTTTTCTGCAGGTAAAACGAATTCCAATAAAATATTGATGTCAATTTTCGACACCCAGAAGTAACTGGGCATTCTCCATCTGCATTCAATAATTATTTTCAAAACGAAACTCCTTCAAACCCACCCACCCCCAAACGAAAACTTTTCGTTTTGAAAATACTATTGGTAACCTTCGACGGCCCCTAACTCAAGGCTGTAGCCTTGACTTTTTTTTCTATGCCTCTTGAAGAGTCTTGTACGGGCAAAACTTAAAGACAATCAATTATTATTATTATTACACAAGAGAGAGTTTGGAAGCTTTGTCACAACTCCGAGTTTCACGTATCTCTACGATCATCAGGCAACTGATGGATCCAAAACGGGCAGCCAGAACATAAGGGGGAGCAAGGTGGGAAATTCCGAGGGGTGTCATAGGCGACGCGTATCATAGCGCAAGAGTCAGGTGCAGGCGTGAAGTTGCCAAGTCTTCAGACTTGGGGCTATGCAGCAGTAGTTCCGGCATGAATGATATAGAATAGAGCTGGGGACAAATGCCAAATCCACACATGCCCACACCACTACAAAAACATACACCCACACTCTCTCCCTTTTCTCACATACACATACACTCACACGCGCGTCCGCACACATTCTCTAAATCTCTCTCTCTCTCTCTCACACACACACACACATTCATTCTCTATATCTCACACATGCACAGGCACACACACACATTCATTCTCTATATCTCACACACACACACGCATTCTCCAAATCTCACACACACATTCTCTAAATCTTACATACACACACACACATTCTCCAAATCTCACACAAACATTCTGTCTCTCTCTCTCTCTCCCTCTCTCTCTCACACACACACACACACACACGGCCACAATGCTCATCCTTTCATTCACACACCTACCGCACACATACTTGCACCCGCACTTATCCAATCACCCACACGCACTCTCTTTCTCACGAATGCCCACAAACACACACACACACACACACATGCGCGCTCACACTCACACACACACACACACACACACACACACACACACACACACACACACACACACACTTGGCAGCGGGACTACCAGCTAGATTCACTTGACCTTGCGCGCAAAGTTACAGAGGTAGAACTTGTTTTCATGACGACACTTGGACACAAGCTCTGACCTCTTGTTGAGGGAGCGGGTCTTGTCGGCCCAGGCAATCTCCAGCTTCTCGGCCAGACACAGGTTGCAGCGCTTCGAGATGTTAGAGTATGGTGCGGCTCTCCTCACTATTATTATTATTATTAATTCAACATCTCCTGGGGGGGGGGGGGGGGGGGGGGGAGTCCTGGCTCGTCAGAAGACTGCCAATATATATGAGAAGTCGGGTGATAGCCAACCACGGCGAACTGAATAATAAGGAGAGAAACAAAGAGAGTACTGCAAGGGGAGGCATGACGAAAATGGTGAGATTATTTAGGACGAAGAAGCTGAAGCTTGAACTCCTTAACCTCTAAAAATTACACATAACGTGAGATTTGCACCGCGTTTTGAAAAAGGGCAAAAAACGTGTAACTTAATCTCTCTAAGGGGTCGTCCGTATTTTTCGAAAAATTAAAAAATCCGTCCTCAGGCAAAAAGGGGGTGCACCGGTGGGTGGTCAAGAGTGCTGGCGGAATTTAATTTTTTGATTTTTCGTACTTTTTTTTTTTTTTTTTTTTTTTTTTTTCGCCAGTGACTTTCATACACTTGTTGCACTGATACAAGTATATAGCTGACTGTGTATACTGTACTGTAGACGTACAATTTTTTTGTAGTGTAGGATCGATTGTCGCAAACACCAGTATCTACTATGATACATGACTTTTCATGTAGTTGTAGGACGGTGCATGCATGGCCGTGACGTCGGTAGACCTACTACTCACTGTACTTAGCTATGCTGTAGTACTAACACAGGTGCAGTCAGAAAACGTGGGGTCAGGAGTTCTTATTTTCGAGCTGGGCATCGGTAAAAATCAAAAAATTAATGGGAAAAATTGGGGGGTGGATGGGTGGGTCAGAGACAATTTTGCACGAGGACGGATTTTTTAATTTTTCGAAAATTACGGACGACCCCTAATGAGTTCAATTTCCTCATGAAACGTGACCAGTTGCCACTTTAATTTCACCATACACCCTCTAGCCCTCTCGCTTAGGATGAGCTTTCTTTTTTATGGCAGCTTAAGCGAAGGCTATATACCTGCTTTATGCAGGTTGATGTCAACGCGAACAAGCAAAATAATAAATAATAATAATAATACACCTAGGTTTATGTTGCCACGGTCGCACAGCCTTGCCATGGCTATGCTCACGAGGTTGACTTTCACTTTGTGTAGGTCATAAACTACATGTTCGAACAGCGCCCGTCCTTGGATAGAGTCGATATCTTTTTCTGCAAAGACGAGACGAACAGGGCCCAAACCCCCTCCCCCCCCCCCCAAACGAACGAATATCTTCTCTAAAAAAACATCGATATTTGTGGACGACCCCTTAGGCCTTTAGGAGCGGTTCAGGGTATAGTTTCCAGAAATCGCAAAGAACCCAAATTTACCTCGGATGACAAGCTGCGCATGACGTAATGTAGGAATTTCGCCGAGCGCTGGGTCCGGGTCTATGCCCGTTGCACACTCTTCGGGGTTATGAACTCTTGGTCATATGTGGCACACAGTTTGACCTTTGACCCCACACTGTTTGCGTTGTTTTGTGCCACATATGAGTGCATAATTATGTACACGTAGATCTACGTGGTTGCCATGAACGTTCATACCGGTACCGCTGTACCGGTACGGTAATCATCATTTGGGCACCGCGAGATATGCGCTAGTGTGAGAGTTCTGCGGTCCGGAGTCGCTAGTCGTACGGATTATTACCATACATATGCAGCGAGTTCATCCAAAAAGAGAAGTTTTTGGGCAATACAACCACTGCCAATCAGTACCAGCAAGAGTCCATAACCCATGGACTCTTGGTACCAGGGCTAGGAAGTCGTAAAAAAGTATTTTACGACTAAAAAAGTATAATTATTACGACTCCCTGATCAGCACAATCAGTTGGTTTCGTACGGTTGTACAGTGCAGGGTGTACTACACTCGCACAGCGCACTGCACTGCACGTAGATCTACTGGCGACGTGGCGAGTCGAGTTGGGGTACCCCCGGGTGTACGGTATACCATTGTATACGGTTAGCTTCGCGGGAAGTACACGAATTGCCAAACGGAATGGATTTCAGGCAGAACCGCCACAGATCGTTTTTTCCAGCCAGCGCAGTCTTGGCCGGGTACGCAGGTAGGATCACACTTCACTGCATGACTGGTGTGTTTTCTAACTGCCGCCCTGCTTCTTGTGTAGTTGTGCTCGAAATCCCTTCGTCTCACTTTATGAGGCAAGGGAACTCACCTTTCCATCTCCTAAGACACGGCCTTTCCACCAACGAGCCAGTCTTGAACGGAAAGCCGGAGAACCATGGCGTGGTTTCACTTGACTTTCATCAGCTTCCTATGTGTTGTAAGCTTGGTCAGATGTCAGTCTCAATCCTGCACTCGCCCCGCTTTTCCGGATACAAGTAATGTGAGGACATTCCTTGATGGAACAGCCAGTGGTAGCAAAGATCACCTCCGCTATGTGGCAAGTCTCTTCCAGCAGATGAGTAGTGCACAAGCAAACTGCTCGGCCGATGCCAGCAGGACACGATCTACCTTCACCACCATTCCTAACCGTGTGTTTGCTGATGGTCTTCAAAGCAGAGTTTTTGAACAGCAGGAAGTGTTCTCCGTCAGTAACGCACAGCTCCTCAACAATTTACTTTTGTCTGCTCCGCCAACTGTCAACACTGCTAGGTCAGCTAAACAATCTTACTGCTTTGCTGAGAGTAGTGGCCAATGTACTGATTGCAACATCTGGCAAAACGACTTGTACTTCAATTCTCATCTGAGAGTTACGCTGGAATCTAGACCTGATGCAACTGCAGTTGGTACCTGCTTCAAAACAGGGCCAACTACCATGGACTGCCGAGAGGCAACAGCTGTTGCGTCCAAGAACATATCTATCAGCCGCCAGTCAAGTGTGAACACTGGTTCATGCAGTGAATCATGGAAGTGGCAAAAGCCATTGGACATCTTCAATGCTCAACAAGCAAACGGTAGCTTTAGCAAGTCAAGCATGACAAATATAGTCAGTGATGTTTATCAACGTAATCAAACCGTGTATTATGTGACCCGAAACACCTCTGCGTGGAGCAATGTTATCTCTCAGTGTTATGAGGACGGTAGGACTGAATGGGTCCATATCCACACTGTTCCTGTTATAGCGAATTGCACAAAACGTCTTGCATCTGCTCAGCTTTGCACCACAGCTGAGGTGGGCAAACTTGTGATGGTGGGCTCCTCTTGGACAGCCTTTTCTCTACGCACAGCATACAACTTGACACAGTGTCCAGCTAGCAGCAGTGGGCCTCAAAATGATGTGTTCATTGGATCAGCGGCATGCGGCCAGGCTAATGTTGCTGGTAATGTGACCGAGTTGTTGCAGTGTGTGAACCGTCCCAGTGGATTCCAGCCAAACAGTTATGCCTGTAGTTGTCCTGGTGCCAGGCATCTGGTTGATTCGCAAGAGTCGAATACGGTTGTTTTGTCTGGACAACGAGTCTCCTACCTTGGCAGTCACATAGCGTCGCGCGTCGGATCTGATGTGAAGCAGATCAGTGTCAGCACATGCCGGGCATGTCAGCCCGGCTGCCGTAGCTGTAGCGATGACTCCGCATGCCTGCGCCATGAGGATCAGGGACTGCGTGTCCCCATTCTCATCATCAACGTGATTGCGTTGGTTGTCATCCTGGTCTTGGCCGTCTCCATTCACGGCTCTCTGCAATCCTCTATCATCCAATCGGCTGCACCATCTTACCTGATGACTATTCTGGCCGGCGGCATATTCGCTAGCCTTGAATCGTTTGTCCTGTTTCCTCGTCTCAATAGCGCCGTCTGCGCAATCCAGCCCTGGCCCCGTCACCTTGCTTTCATCGTCATGTTTGGCTTCCTGTTCGGCAAGGTCTGGCGCGTGCAGATCCTGGCCAGGTTGCCCCCGGGTCGAATCCAAATCACTGCTCTCGATGCCAGCATTCATCGCTTTGTGGCATTCCTGATCGGCGTGGTGTGTCTGTATCTGACCCTCTGGTCTGCCATTGCACAGTCTACTATTGAGATTGTGTACGATGATCTGGACAAGAGTTACACGAGGTGCTCGGTGGACTACTGGCGCTACATCATTCATGGAGGTGAGTTTGAACGCGGGCATTGTTTTCTCCGCTTGTCAAACTATTGAAGAACCATATTTTCCTGAGTGTGAGGCGTACTTTAAACACCAGTCACGGCAGTAATCACTCTAAAATATTCAGTGCAGGTTATACTATGACAGTAAAATTAATGGTGATGAACAGGGTAGATGCCTGTATTTCGTGGCAAAAAAATATCCGGGTGCAGCTTCTAATCCAGTGCAGCGTATCTCTGGAAATTACGGTAGGCTGCGCCGCCAGAGGTCCCATCTCCCGGGAATGCATTGACGCGAGTGTCCTGTAGATAACGCCATGCAGTGGGCTTGAGAATATCAAGAGTACATAACACCCAAGAGTGTGCAACTCCGCTATAAGGCCACACGTTTTTATTTCTATGTTTCTCGTCACCCGCGCGCATACGATTCAGGAGTCTGGAAGAAAAAAAGAGAGAAAAAAACTGTGCTGCGCTGACTGTGCATGTGGCCGTGGGGACCAGCACACTCATGCACATGTACATAATGTGGCCTGGCCTGCGCAACACATGATGCGAGGTCACCATTTTTTTTGTGCGCAATCTAGCTGCACGGGCGCGTGCGCAGGGGGGGGGTCCCGTTGCCCGGAAACCCCCCAAATGTTCCAAACGAGCAACGTTTTTGGGCATTTTTGGTAGGGCGCATGATCGATCTGGCAAGAATGCAAAACTTCAAAAGATCGTAACTCAGTCACATCTCGCTCAAATCCAACGATCCAAATATCCAAGTCGAATAGAAAATTCTCAGCTGTCGGTTTAAATAATTTGCGAAGCACTGCGAGCAATGTATCGTGAGATAAATCATTCGTAAGTTGAGCCGCGATCTCGGCAATTTCAAAAGCGCGCAGTGCGACTGTGAGATTTTCTCCTCGCTGATTTGCTCAAATTTGCAGGGGCTTCACTTGTGAGATTTTCAAGAGTACACAGCAAAAAATCGAAACTCTGCGATCAAGAAAAACGAAATCGCTGGAGCAGGATGCGTTTGAGCCTGTTTGGGGCATTTTTCGCACCGTCGCTGCACTCTACCGAGTATAGCGCTGGATATGTACATGACTGTACTGCGTCCTATCATGGTCGGCCTCATTCTCTCCCTGGTACCTTTCCACTTCCAGGAAGCCCAAGATAATGAAGATTGAGTGAGTAGAACTGAAGTTATGATCCAAACAACACGAAAAATGCATAATTTTGAAAAAATCCTAGGGCTCTTTAGAAAGGGTTAAAACTTAAAACTCATTATTTGGGATTCGGTTGGAACCCCCCCTAGAGGTGACACTGCGTACGTGCCTGCTGCACATGCACAGATTGTGACAGAAGCTCCTACCACATACTACAGTCCATTTCAAAACTATAGACTTGTACCTAGGCAAAAACTGTTATGCCAGCATCTATACCACATAAAATCTGTGATCACTTTGTGCATAAATTTTTCCAAATTGGGCGTCTGTTATCCAATCCTTTAGAAACTATATGAGAGTAATTGTGGAGCGATCCTGAGCAATATTCCGAAAACTATTCTCAAAAAGTTCCAGCCAAATTTGAAATATTTCAAAAACCCTACGCGTCTATAGTTTTGAAATGCACTGTAGTTGCTAACTATGGATGCTATTTTGCATGGTGTATTGGTGGATTTTAGTGTGAACAAAGGTCTAATAAACTTTATTTTTATTTTTCGGTCATTTTTATTTTTTCCACCTCTCGCATACGTTTTTAGATTTTCAGGTGACGAGAAACATAGAAATAAAACGTGTGGCCTAAGTACTGTCCTGACAGCGTTTCAAGTTTACGTCATTTTTATGATGCAATCGCCGATATGAAACTTATTATCAGACATGTCCAGGACCAGAGGAGGACAAATCCTCATTTGATCGCGTGCAAGCATCCTAAATCACTGTACAAAGTAGAAGTGCAAGACAGTGTTGCCAACTGCCAGTGTTTGTCTGTATTTTACAAGGATTTGAATTACTGTCCGCAGCTCGGAATTGGCAAACATTTCCCCAGAATGGAAACTTATTCTATACTGCGGAATTTGAGAAATTAGTGGTCGAATCATGTCCAAAACACTGTAAGCTGCAAAGCAACTAAGCCTACTGTAAAAGCCATTATTCTAACGAGGCGCATATAATAATAACGATTTCCCAAAATTGACTAGTTTACGTGTACCAAAGGTAGCCAGGTAACGATTTTCACTCATTCTCAACGCTCAATAGGACAGTATATGTGTCGATTTCTGTATAACGATTTCTATTTTAACGACAGATTTCTCCTAGTTAATTCATTAGAGTTAGCACTTCGTTATATATATATATATATATATACTCAATCTATATATATATATATACTCAATCTGCGGACAGAACTGTTTCGTCCTTTGTGGACTCATCAGCGCAGCACAGAGGAAATGAGGCCGAACCTGATAGCAATGGAAATAAAAATTTCCAATCAGGCCCGAACGTACCTTGCCAGAGTGCTCAAACTGACAAGTCAGTGAGCTCTGCATAACGCAAACAGCAAAGGCACTACCCCACGCAAGAGTGCTCAACTGCTACAAGAGCAGGAGCAAAATACTCAATCTGCGGACAGAACTGTTTCGTCCTTTGTGGACTCGTCAGCGCAGCACAGAGGAAATGAGCCCGAACCTGATAGCAATGGAAATAAAAATTTCCAATCAGGCCCGAACGTACCTTGCCAGAGTGCTCAAACTGACAAGTCAGTGAGCTCTGCATAACGCAAACAGCAAAGGCACTACCCCACGCAAGAGTGCTCAACTGCTACAAGAGCAGGAGCGAAATACTCAATCTGCGGACAGAACTGTTTCGTCCTTTGTGGACTCGTCAGCGCAGCACAGAGGAAATGAGGCCGAACCTGATAGCAATGGAAACGAGAGAGCTTGGAAGCTCAGGGCCCTACGCTATGCTTTCTTGCCTTGATGACCTAGACAAAAAGCATAGGGATGTTATAAATTCTTTAAAAAATTCCTTTTTTTTTTAGACATAACCTGGGATTCGAACCCGCACTATCGCGCGCCCTGCATTCATCCCCCGATGCACTTCGCATACATACTAATTCTTCCAAGTTGTTTCACATTGTGATCTTGCATTTGAAAGCCCTATTTGAGTTATATGCATTGTGGCCAGCAGTCTTTGATGGCACGGTACGGTAGGGGATAGGGACGGGACAGGAACGATCGAGGGTAATACGACACCGTCTCCCGTACCGTACCGTACCATCAAACACAGCTGGCCACATACAGCTTCCCGCAATATTCAAATAGGGCTTTCAAACGCAAGATAATAACGTAACGCAACTTGGAAGAATGGGTATGAATGCGAAGTGTATGGGGGAATGCATGTAGGGCGATAGTGCGGGTTCGAATCCCAGGATATGCCTGAAAAAAAGGAGAATTGAAAAATTTATAACATCCTATGCTTTTTTGCCGTCAGATACGGATAGCGCCAGGCGTGACACAAACAAACACACAAACAAACACCAAATTAAAGCTGTGTGGACCCTGGCTAGCGCCAGACGTTACTGAAGTAACGTCTTCTGCATAGCTACGGGAATAAAAATTTCCAATCAGGCCCGAACGTACCTTGCCAGAGTGCTCAAACTGACAAGTCAGTGAGCTCTGCATAACGCAAACAGCAAAGGCACTACCCCACGCAAGAGTGCTCAACTGCTACAAGAGCAGGAGCGAAATACTCAATCTGCGGACAGAACTGTTTCGTCCTTTGTGGACTCGTCAGCGCAGCACAGAGGAAATGAGGCCGAACCTGATAGCAATGGAAATAAAAATTTCCAATCAGGCCCGAACGTACCTTGCCAGAGTGCTCAAACTGACAAGTCAGTGAGCTCTGCATAACGCAAACAGCAAAGGCACTACCCCACGCAAGAGTGCTCAACTGCTACAAGAGCAGGAGCGAAATACTCAATCTGCGGACAGAACTGTTTCGTCCTTTGTGGACTCGTCAGCGCAGCACAGAGGAAATGAGGCCGAACCTGATAGCAATGGAAATAAAAATTTCCAATCAGGCCCGAACGTACCTTGCCAGAGTGCTCAAACTGACAAGTCAGTGAGTTCTGCATAACGCAACACAGCAAAGGCACTACCCCACGCAAGAGTGCTCAACTGCTACAAGAGCAGGAGCGAAATATATGGCTTTTACAGTATATCAATCTTTGCCAGCTGTACACAAGTGCAGAATGTTTTTTCTTGGAGACTGTACCAGGACAAACTACTAGAAATTACAAGTAGTAGAATAGCTCAGTTGTTTTGGAAATATAATTTCAGTTACAGCTGTATGCCTGAATGTTTAGACCGCTCAAGTAAATGCGCGGATCCACGAAAATTTCTGCAAATGACATTGGTCAGAGCCCAAAGAACCAGGGAGTGCTGGGTAACCATGGTAACGCTGGCCAAGAAACACATGTGCTGCATGGACACCCAGTGCAAGCGTCGTAGATTGCTCATGCGCGGAGCAATGCATCATGAAAAAAATGACTTCCAACTTTAAAAAAATCTGTCGGGATAGCATCGCATGCGGGAGTTGCACACTATTGGGGGCTGTGTACGCTTGATAAGATCAAGACCATGTTGCCTTCGCTTGATACACCGGCACCTCTGTCACATTCTGGCAAACGAAATCCTACATTCGTCATTGGGCCAGCGCCCCCAGTGCACTTCAAAATGTAAATACGGTGTACAGAACGTAAACTACAAAGCGATCAAGGGCATCATCATAAGCAGGTCCATGGTCACAGTCATGTCATGGGTGGATGAGCGCTGGTACACACAGAAAGTATTCGGATCCGGCACCCAACTCCGCTGTGTTGTTGTGGTTGTGCTTTTATTTATAGTCATTCCACCTAGCAGGCAAAGGTGCTCTCTCACAGGAAGACGAGAGAAGACAAAAATGACTGGAGGGGGGGGGGAGAGAAAAGGAAAAAGGAGAAAGAACAGGCACAGAAGCTTGAGGAGAGATGCCTGGGGTGCTATCTTGTAGAAACTATGGACCAAGGCTTTGCATATTTCATGTGAATACTTTCAATACAGTGATGCCAAGCACATTCATGTTCATTGCGCACTAACCATTGCTGTTTGGGGGATTTTTGCATGGATTTGCGTATTCGATTTTGGTGGTCCAAATATCAAGGAATACTGTGACAACTGAACTGTATTTCCAAATCAACTACATGTACCAGTAAACAATAGTAGTGCAATACTTTGGAACTACATGTACTGTATATCACCTTATTTTCGGTGTTGTAAAATTTCGGTAAAAGCCAACCCCTGACCTTTCGGTGTAAGGATAAATCTCCGCGCCGGCGCCGCCAGGGCCAAAATGCTCCACATAATATCAAGAGTACATAACCCCCCAGAGTGTGCAACGCCTGATCCAGCTGTGCATAGGGTCTTGGTCGAGCGGAATCGGATCTTTGCGTCATAATACCGTACAAATCTGAGGGGAACCCGGGGAGCCGCGGGTACTCTTGGATCAAAAACAATGGTGCCCTGCCTCGAGACCGGCCTTGCACTGGTGTGGAGTGTACGCATGACATCAGAAGATCCGATTCCGCTCGACCAAGACCCTATGCAGAGCTGGATCGGGGTTGCACACTCTGGGGGGTTATGTACTCTTGATAATATGTATACCGGTACATGTTATGTATGTACAATGTACTACCGGTATACCAGTATACAAGTATTAGTTGATTTTTTAATTTGACAGTGATTTTCATGATTTTTACATATTTTGGTATTTCGGAAAATTTAGGTGTAATGTTAAATTAGGTGTTATACAGTATGTTTGCCCTCTGTATAACAACTGACAAACAATGGCATGGGCATAGCTGCATTGTAGTTCACAGTGTATTGGACACGATTCAACCATCAATTCCCCAAATTTCATCTTACCGCATACATTTCCATTCTGCGAGATATAGCGTACCAGGCTCCTACTGCGTACAGAGCTTGACGTTTTTCGTTAAAGAAATACAGACGTGTATGATAACTAGGGTGTGTCACCTGTGCATTGGCATAATCTTGTGAGACTGGTCTTTGTTTGCTGCAGCGGAGTTCCTCTTTCTGCTGGCGGGCTGCATTGTCACGCAGCTAACCCGGCGCCTTGTCCTGGAGTGGACTGAGTTCAAGTTCCTGCTGGGCGCCTTTGCCAATGCGGCCGTCATCAAAGGTCTGATCGCCGTCTTCTACTTCACCCTGATGCCCAACAAGTACTCTGACTACCTCTACCTGCTGCAGTTCTTTGACAACTTCTTCACCGTCAACCTGTCGCTCATCATCTTGTTTGGCCACAAGGTTAGCTGGCGTGTTAGGAGGAGAATTTGTGTTGTTTTCCTGCTGCTGTGGCGTGCTCTCAACCGAGCTGTTCATACCCTGCAATGCTGCCATATCACCGGGCATGTAGTCGTGATGGCGGTGTGACACTTTTGTTCCTCCCCTCTCCTTTCCGGCTTGTGACAGTCCACCTGCGTGTTTCGTAATTAGGAACTGTCCACCATTATCTGCCCAATTTGGCAATGACAGCTATGTCTAAGGCCACACGTTTTTTATATCTATGTTTCTCGTCACCCGCGCGCATACGATTCAGGAGTCTGGAGGAAAAAAAGGAAAAAAATGTGCTGCACTGACTGTGCATGTGGGGACCAGCACACTCATGCACATGTACATAATGTGGCCTGGCCTGCGCGACACATGATGCGAGGTCACCATTTTATTGTGCGCAATCTAGCTGCACATGCACAGATTGTGACAGAAGCTCCTACCACATACTACCGTTAAAGTCTGTAAATAAGTACCTCCCCGAAAGAAATACCCCCTTCATTCTTTTGGCTCTGTCTGTTGAAGTCAAGTCAAGCCCGATAAACATACTGCCCGAAATAAGTACCGGTACGATGCGCCCATGCAGCACGTAGCATGTACATCTACATGAAAACGATAGTTGCTAACTATGGATGCTATTTTGCATGGTGTATTGGTGGATTTTAGTGTGAACAAAGGTCTAATAAACTTTTTTTTTGGTCATTTTTTCCACCTCTCGCGTACGTTTTTAGATTTTCAGGTGACGAGAAACATAGAAATAAAAACGTGTGGCCTAATGTGTTGAGCGCATCCTGGCGATTTGAAGTATATGAAGTATATCTATTCTTACTGTAATATTTTAGCGCTACTTACACCACAACCATGTCGAATGTTAGGCTGTTCACTGGTTTGGACGGCCACTGCGCACAGGAACACTAGTGAATAGCATTGTGCTGATGATCTCCTCTGCTCATGTTTAGGTGTACATGATTCTGCGTCACAAGGATGATCGTGCAATCGGCCCGACGGTTCCCACCAAATTATCGCGCAAGGAGTCAAGCCAAGACATGACCTCCATGCAGGAGGTGGCACTCCAGCAGATTGCTGAATCTGACCCCAACAATAAGCGTCCAGCCCTCAGCTTTGGCGTGCTTGACATCATGTGCGGCTGTTTCTACGGCTCGCTGAATTCCGTAAGTCATCCCCTTGTTTATAATTGTTTTTATTTTCAATTCAGGGCGGATGGCACTACAACTTCACCGTTATACTCAGTTTGCCATGGTGGCATTGTTATTGTTTCTTCACATTACTTCCCGACTGTATGTCGTGTGTATGTGTGTTGTGCTGAGATACACAACACCTAGTCTTACAGTGGAGATCTACAGTCGTGCACAGGTGGTGGTGCACATACGGGTACTTGGACCGTCCTGAAACATCATATTTACATTATAGCGGAGTGGGTTGTTCTGAATTAATAGGGGGACGGTTTCGGGATACGGTAATGCCCCAATCCCAGTGTGGACGGATGAGAGACGTTCTCACGTGTGTGTACACTCTGAGTTATAGTAGTGTGCTGTATTCAACCGTAGTGTTCGCCGCCCCCGGGGTTGGAAAGTGCTCTGACCATGTGAGCGTGTGTACGTGTACAACTTGGCGCGAGCTGCGACTTCAGTTCCTAGCTGTATGCTGGGTGTATGCCGGGTGCCGTCTCGAAAGTGGAGTACACTGTACTAGTGTCGCAGTACATGTAACTGGGTTACTGGTGTGTGATCAAGGCTGATTCCCCATGTAACTAGGTTAGTAGTGTGTGATCAAGGCTGATTCCCCATGTAACTGGGTTAGTAGTGTGTGATCAAGGCTGATTCCCCATCATATTGGCTACTGTCCTGTGTAAGAAGTTGATGTGCTCTTCATCCACCCTGCAGGAATGGACAAACGACTACTATGGTGCCAAAGAGAAAAGGAAGGGCGCTGGCAGCCAAATGGTTTCCCAGGGCGAAGAGACAATCAGCACACCTGATACAAGTGCAACAACTAATAAAGACAACAACAACAACAGTAGTAAGGAAGGCTCTGATGACAATGGCCTGCCTTATATGGGTGACCCCAACTGAGTTTGGCATAGTGTTTGCCTCGCTTTCAAATTAGACTTCTTATCTTAAAATGTTCTCTTCTTGAGAATTTCCCGCTTGTTGGTCGTTTGCGCTAAGAGTGTGCTTACGGCCATCTTGCCAGCATAGGCATAATGATGGTTTTAATTTATTTTCTCTACTGTGGGATTCTCTCTCTATCTTTCTCTCTCCTCTCCCACATGCTTATTTAGCAATGCTGTCACCCATGCATGTGTACATAGAGTGTCCTTATTTTTTTTCCTAATTGGCCATTTCCCTGGACTTGTGAATCGACAACATAATGTGTTACTGTCCCTGTCCGTGCCCGAGTCTTTCTCATCCCTGTTCCTACTAGTAGGGCAAAGTGTTTGTACATACCGGTAGAGGCTATCATCATGTGCTCTTCACGTCAGGTGTTCTTTTCTTTTTAATTCACACGCAGTCTAGTCTCCCCTAGTTATACTGTGATCGATATTGTACCGGTGCTCACATTTTCTCCTTTTCTGTTGTCTTTCTCGGCATTGTGTTGCGGAGCTTCCTGTGGTCATTCCCTCAGTTCTTCTTTCTCTGTCAATGATTGGAATGGTGCCATGTTTGTTTGTCCTTCTCAAGTACTATGCTTGCATCGTTGAGCTAGAGCTGCACAATGTAGTTTTGTCGTAATCATTATGCAGCTCCAACTGTTTGTGCTTGCGCATACGAGCATGATGATTGTGTTGTTTGTGCGATGGTCTTCGCTCTGGTTGTACAAATAGTTATTTTGCTTCGGCTGTGCTTATGATCACATTATTAATCTTTTTTATTCTTATTTTGTTTTGGTCTCGAACGGCCTGTTTCATGGGCAAAATAGACTCAACCGATGTGAAAAATAAAGGTCCACCCTTCGTCGACAGGCCAATCAGCTGCAGAATACATGCACTAACACTGGTTGTGAAAGCAGCGCATGTACTCGTGTGCACCTATCTACCCTTGTGCTCAGTGAAATCCCATCCAGCGTGTCTATTTGGCTGTCCCCCATGAATTCCGCGGATTGCAGAATCCAGTGGTGTCCGCAGAATTCAGAAAATCCCGCGGAATATTGCAGAAAAGAGAGAAAAACTGCTTTTTCTGGAGACTTTTGATGTATTCACAGCCAAACCAACCCGCTTGTGACTTTCAAAATCAACTCGCAGGGTACATTTTGGAGCTTTCAATTTTTTAGACCAGGATTTCGCATAATTTCGGTTCACAATTTGTAGGGACAACAAACTTCGGTGGTGTTGCGGAAATTCAATCTGTTTTTACGCTCATTTCCCTTGCAGAATTTGGAAGGATTTGCAGAATTTACTGTTTTCAGCCGCAGAATTCTGCACGGAATTTCTGATATTCTGCCGCGGAATTCACGGGGGACAGATTTGGCGCCCTCAACTAGAAGTGGCACAAAATCCATCTCAAATGCGGCTGAATGTACACATGTACGAATATAATGATGTAATCGGAACTTAAGGGTGAAACAACTGAGTCGATAGAAGGAAAACCCTTATCAACTCGCATTATGTTTAAAAATTACATGTATAAAAGCCGAGAAGTGCATTTAGGTCTTGCATAAGGAAGGTGCGAAACACATTTAGCATGGGTCTGTTTGAATGTTGAAACCTACAATGTGCTCATAGTGTGCTTCTGTTTGCTTTAATATGCATGGATGTGTGACCATGCATGTGCATGTACGTGTGCGTAAACGTGCTGTGCTTGTGTTCATGTGCGAGGGCAATGTCAGTCGATAACGAGACGATAGGATTGGATCTAGTCGATAAGGAATTTGGGTCAGTCGTTTCACCCCTACTTAAAATAGTCCAGGGCGCCAGCTTTGCACTTCGGGTCGATTTCACCGAGCCACTTTTCTTTTTAACACAATGCCAAAAGTGCCCAGAATGCAGGATTTTGCACCCTAATTTCAAAATGTTCACCCCTCCGGGCGGACCACCTCCAACGGCGGTGTTACACGCCTGTAGAAGCCTGTCTCATAGAGTCATATAGAAGCCTGCAAAATTTCCCCAAAAAGTCATAATTAGAAGCCGCGGCCTTTATAGTTTATACATGACTTTACGGTAGGCACGGTCAAATCCACATTTTGTCAGATGCCCGCAGGAGGTGAAATGTGACCGTTAAGTGAGTCCTCAGTTAACTGGTACCGGGTGGCGGCCGGCCAGAGTCCCCCCCCCCCCCCGTGAGTATACAGTGTTACCATGGTGATACCGTAGTGACATGGAAATGAGCAGCTTTCGCATCAAACCCGTACCCAAAAGCCGCAAAGGCAAAGGGCCGAACAAACAGGGTTCAAGATTACCGTACTCTCATACGACAATACTATCGTATGACCTCTTTGGCTCATAACTGTGAAGGTCGGTAACTTCGGTGCTGACAATTTGTACCTAAAATAAAACGCAACCGAAAATTTCGGTACTAGACCGGTACTAGCGAGAATATAATCCCCCACAAGTGCGCAACTCCTGATACCCTTTCTATGGAGTACGCCGATGGCGAAAACATCACGTGGTGTAGTGTGGCAGTTGTACATTTCCAGCCAGTTATTAGCGACCAGCGGAGTAATAAAAAAGCACTCTCTGACAGAAACTCACTGCGTGTATGAAATCCCCCCGCATAATCATGGCAGATATTCGGATTGCGCGCATGCTATCCTTCGTTTGTACGTAGTACGTAACGTACCTGAGACACATGATATGAGTTTTCGCCGTCGGAGACCCCATATGCAGAGTTGCACACTCTTGCCTAGTCTTGGGGGGTTATAATACTCTTGGTAGTAGTAAACTTCTTGGAAAATGGGCCTACCGAAAATTTCCCTCCACCGAACCGCCGATTTTGGAGGATACCGAAAAAATTACACCACCGAATATTTCTGCGTTTACAGTACATGTACTATGGTTTCCTTTTCCATTTTCCATGCTTTTGCGTATTTGAGAGGATTGACACACCGACCCAATGTAGATTGCGATCTGTTCCTGGGGAAAGCCGCGGAAGAAGAGAAAAACTCTAATTTCGCGGTACAATTTGCGGAAATCGTGGATTCACAAGAAATTGTGAAAATCGTGGAAAATTTGCATCCGTGGAATCGCGATTTCCCCGTGGGACAGTTTAGTAGATCACTCAGCCAGTGCTGTGGTATTCCTTGTGCCTTGTCAACCCCCCCCCCCCCCCTCCCCTCTTTGTTCTGGTCCTATTCCATTCCTGCTGGCCCCTCTCTCCTACGTCTGTATCCAGCAAGTGCAAACATCATGTGGATTGCCGGGTACACATGCACACGAGCCCAGTGTACAAGTGCCACAGAAGTGCTTATACAAAGTCACTGTTACGACAACGTAATGGAATAATAGCAAGCAGATAGAGATAGAGAGGAAGAAGGAAAGAGAGATAGAGAGAGAATAGCCATTATAACGTTACTCAACTGAGATGAAAATAAGATCCATCCGTTTCTACTTGGGAAAGCCATTGAGAAATGAAATTATTCGAAGCTTTGTGAAATTGTTGGACCAACGCAGTACCAGTGCGCCTACAGTTCGATGGAAGAGAGTTCACAACAGGAGCAGGCAAACACTGGAGTACTGACAGTCTGATCATGGTCTGCCTCGTCACCCAGCACACTGCCAGCCAATTGCAGATTGACACACACTCACTGCATGGCAACAGTGGTAAGTATGTTCCCGCAGGGATGCCATAGCATCCGCGCGTGTGTGTGCGTGTGTGTGTGTGTGTGTGTGTGTGTGTGTGTGTGTGTGTGTGTATGTGAATTTGTGTATGTGCCGACGACCGCTCTACTGCACCTTCTTGGCGGCGGCGGCCTTCTCCCAGTAATTGGCACCACCGCTGGCTCGATGGGCCATAAGAGCCAGCGACAGCAGCATGGAAGCACCCACTGCAGCCATTCCTGCCATCTTGAGTGGTGCAGGGAAGAAAACTGCATGACAGCACCAAGAAAAAAGAAGAAGTGAACAGCCAAAGCCTGCACTACGGCTTCATGTGTTTCAATCAGTACTCGCATAAGCGAAAACAGGCTGGGTTTTTTTCTCCAGAAATCAATTCATTTCCAAAAGGTGGTGAATTCACCTTACCTCTGAAAGGGGTCATCCAGCATCATCGATAATTTTCACGGAACGAAAAAGTTTAGTTATGACCCCCCCCCCCCCCCTGCTCCGAACCAAAAATATTGTAATTTGACAGCTAACTTAGAATGGATTGATGTTTCTGCTATCAATATAATGAAATATTATTTCAAAACGAAACTCTCCTCTGACCACCCACATATAAACAAAATGTATCCGTTTCGAGTAAAAGATCGATAACTATAGGTGATTCCTTTAAGAAAAAAGAACAGCCAATGGGTACGTGCGTGTGTGTGTGTCGGTGTGTGAATACTGACAGACTGCTGTACGAGTGCACTGGATGTTCACCACCAGCCTATTCTACCCAGGTAGGGTCGACCATGCTTCCTGTGACAAGTGATCACGACCGACAGCATGCACACCTAGTACGGCACTGCGCGGTACCCGGGTACGGTCCCCCCCCCCCCCCCCAGTCTGAATGGACGGTGGTGATGGATCAGGGAGTCGTAAAATACCGGTATTTTACGACTCCCTGGCCAGAATGGACGGTGATGGTCACCCAGTATCTGTACCTATTGCTACCTAACATTCCTTCCTAGCCGACGGCAAGAGTACATGACCCCAAAGAGTGTGCAACAGCCAGCCTGCCCAATCTCTATGCAGTTCTGCGATAGCAGAACTTCACATCACATGACATGGTTCAAAAGGTTATGCTGGCAAACAGTGCAAAGTGACCACAAGAGAGTTGTACCCAAAGCTGCGTACAACCCTGTATCTATCATGCACAGAGTGCAAATGATGTGTACGGGTTCATCATGCGATGTGAAGTTCTGCCGTCGCAGACCCCATAGCTGGAGTTGCACACTCTTGGGGGTTATGTACTCTTGCCGACGGTATCGGTATGAGACCGGCACGGTAAAGAGTGAGTAGCCAGCTACTTACAGGTGGACACCATGCCTATCGCAGTGGGATGTGTGTTGAGCAGTAGCACCACCGCACAGCGAAGCACCTCAATGCCAAGCGCGTACGACCTGCAGGACACAGTTAGACATGCATGCACACAATACATCCATCACTCTGAGCATGCGTCATGCATGCACACAATACATCCATCACTCTGAGCATGCGTCATGCATGCACACGATACATCCATCACTCTGAGCATGCGTCATGCATGCACACAATACATCCATCACTCTGAGCATGCTTCATGCATGCACACACGATACATCCATCACTCTGAGCATGCGTCATGCATGCACACAATACATCCATCACTCTGAGCATGCGTCATGCATGCACACGATACATCCATCACTCTGAGCATGCGTCATGCATGCACACAATACATCCATCACTCTGAGCATGCGTCATGCATGCACACAATACATCCATCACTCTGAGCATGCGTCATGCATGCACACAATACATCCATCACTCTGAGCATGCGTCATGCATGCATGCACACAATACATCCATCACTCTGAGCATGCGTCGCCATGCATGTGCATACTACACCAGTGAGGACGAGTCCACAGACACATTCCTATGGGTGAATGCTAAATTGCTAATACAGCACAGGCATTGCAATCCTGCACTACAGTCCTGTCGGACGTCGAAGAACGGAGCGCCCAAGAGAACGAACCGGCTAGGATTTCACCCAGCACAGCCCACCGGCATATACGCCTGTGACTCAACTGTGCATAGACTTGTACATGAAAAATAAAAATAAAACGGCTTAGGCTGGGCTGCGACAGTTTGACCGCCGGTTCTTCGGCGTCCAGCGGTACTGTACAGCACTTACTAGTAGCACAGGCATGGTGTCAACTTCTTGACAGCGGTCTAGTCAGCGGTCTAGTCAGCGGTCTAGTCAGCGGTCTAGTCAGCGGTCTAGACAGCGGTCTAGTCAGCGGTCTAGACAGCGGTCTAGTCAGCGGTCTAGTCAGCGGTCTAGTCAGCGGTCTAGTCAGCGGTCTAGTCAGCGGTCTAGTCAGCGGTCTAGTCAGCGGTCTAGTCAGCGGTCTAGTCAGCGGTCTAGTCAGCGGTCTAGTCAGGCAGAACACGAGTATACTTATACAGGACACAGCCCAGGTGCAGGTCCGGCCCCGAGTACTTGTTCTTCTTCTTAAAAAAAACATTGCTTAAAAAATGACAGAAAGTCTTCCTGCTAACCATGACCATGGACAAAGAATGCCCTGCGATGTACACATGCGCCTGCGCACACAAACATGGAACATGGAACGACGTACTTATGATCTAGCATCATTCCCATGCATGTCAGAGTGAAGGTGACGTAGCTGACACCCAGCCACATCGGGAGAGTCGCAATACCCTGTACAGGACACCGGCACAGACAGAAATGACTCAACATCATACACGTAGTCACACACACACATGCACACATGTACCATACACATACATACACACATGCACTTGCACATGTACACACCTCAGACCTCAGACATGCCCATCGCGGAAGCGATGATAGCGAACAGCTATGTTAGACATAGCAACTTGTGCTGGGATTACACCATTCAACAGTTTGCAAGGCTGATGAATTGACCGCCACTATTTTTAGCCTGGCACACACACACACACACACACACACACACACACACACACACACACACACACACAAACACACAACACACACACACACACACACACTAGGGGTGAAACGATTAGTTCGAATATTCGAGTATTCGTTCGAAAATCTCAAACGAGCGAGTATTCGAAATTTTGCACTCGATCGTTTTTTTGTTTTTTTTTAGTACTGGCCTTTTATTTTTCAAAAACTTCTGTTGTACTGCTCATCGACTGGTACATGGTATGCATGCATTATTCGTGCCTTTGAGTCAGTATTTTATGACTTGGACAATGCGATCACCACGGCAATAACGTTATTTTGTTTTGAGATAATGAAAGTACTGGTGAAAATCGTTACTTTACGCTCTAGAGCGCTCTGTATAAGACGTTGGCGACTTTTGTTCTATGTTCAAAGATAATTTCTTCCGAATTGCTCGAGAACTCACAAATCTAGCACTTTTGAATTTCGATAAAAATACTCGAAATAATCGGATACTCGATCGAATATTATGAATGAGTGATCGATTGGTCAAAATAGATACTCGTTTCACCCCTAACACACACACAAGTGAATTCAACACTCTTCAACGCTGTAAGACCTTCTCCGACAGCCTGTTCTGCATGTAACAGCACTCAAACTTCAATTTGCTTCTTGTCACAGAAGCACATTGCCAATACCCCCCCCCCCCCCCCCCCCAGCCCTGAAAACAAATACAATGGAACCCACTTTTAAAACAACAAGCATACACCCAGGGGAATTGTCGCACCAACCTCTTCTTCACAAGCATACACCCATGCAATGAAATTAGGGATAACATAAAAGAATATTCAGATGAGAATAGATGTTGGATTGTCCTACACTGGACAAACATTTCGGTCTACACGAAATTCTGATACAAATGAGCTGACGCGTCACTCACAGCACATTCTCGACGCGAGTCTATCCTTATTCTACCGTTGCAGGTAGCTCAACCAATTCGAGTAGGTTATTATATTTTTGTTCAGCTAAAATTGGTAGCTCTATCATGGTCTTACTATCTCTACCAAAGTCAGGAGCTGGCACAGTATAACTTGTTTATAACTTGTTGACCGCGAAAATGAGTATTCAACCTAACCGTGGAGTCAATCAGCCGGCTTGAAACTGCCGACTTTCCACGGCAAAATCGGTGGGTCTGCCTCACTCAGTGGATGCAGTGTGGGACGAGCGCAGTGAAGTATTCAAAGCCACCTTACCTTGTCCATCAGCGAAAAGTAGGGCGGCATGAGAAGCACATACTGCACCACCAGGTATCCAAGCAGAAGAGTCGGCAAAGACCTGTTGAAGACCTTCACTGGATACTGCACCTGTGAAAGGTAGAGATTACAGGTAGAGATTACAGGTAGAGATTACAGCATGCACACAGGCAACAGAACAAACACAGTATCGCCAGCTTTCCTCGTGTTGGATTTCCCCCGAGCTATTGTGAAGCAGTTTATGGTAAATAAGTTCAGAGAAGGAGAAAGGTAGCAAGAGGCAACACAAAGCAGTACAGTCAAGATCACAGCCTACAGATCAATCACCAAGGGACGCGAGCACACGCACAGCACTGCTATGCGGCCTATGAGCATTTTCGGGTTTTGACGGGCACAGCAGCTGGTGAGAGCAGTGCAAAGCGGACCATGCTGCAGCGTGATAACTACAACATTGGGGAGCTACGTCATCTGACAGTAAGCAACCAGCCAGCAGAAGGTTTACCTCTGGAATAGGCACAACCTCTTCCCCGGGTGGCGTCCATCCCGGACCACGGAACAGAATTTGCAGCTGCGGGTACAGCACACAGACACAGACACACACACAAAATACAATGTTTCAGGCACAAACGAAGTGGTTCAGGTCGAGGGAGAGCTGATGTGACGCTCTTCGAAAGTATGAACCGGAACCATGCGCACAACAGCAGCACATATCCAAACGGCCTGGGAAGTCTCCGGAGATAGGTCAAGCAGAATGTCGCACGCACAACTGACTTGAAAGCGTCACTTCATGCAATAGATGTAATGCACCCATTGCATTTGGCAGGCTCGGCTCCTTCCCACTTGAAGTAGAATTAAACAAACACACATTGACAATTTCAAGCGTCTGTACGTATACAGTTTGAAGTACACGTTAGTTCATAAGGCAGGAATTACTTTGTTTTGTTGTAACTCTGAGTTTCATGGCAATACCATATATGTTACCTGTGTAACCGATCACAACGGGTATCAGTAAACGGGACGTTGTCCGAGTCAAAGCCTGTCACGTCTGGAGTGCCTCAAGGTTCAATCCTGGGGCCTCTTCTATTCATCGTCTATGTGAATGACCTCCCATACGAGATTCCTGATGTGTCCCTGTTAGCGGATGACACTGCTGCCCCTGCCTCGTCGTCGACCTACTCCAGCCTCTACCCCATTGTTCAGGAGAAGATATCCGCCACTACAAATTGGATGCGGAAGTGGTTTCTACGCCCAAACATAGATAAAACAGAACTCCTATTCTTTCCATCTCTTCCCGATCCCCTTCCCACCTTCCGTTTCCCCGATTCACCCCCTGCTTCATCATTAACTATTACATCTAGCCATAAGCATCTTGGCATTGTATTCGATTCTTCTCTATCTTGGTCCGCCCACACTGACCACGTTTTGTCCCGTGTTTCACGTACTGTAGGCATCATGACGTCCCATTTCTCTCACTTACTCACCAGTTGTAAGGTATGTTTTTATAAATCTTACATTCTTCCACTCTTTCTTTATGGATACCCTGCTTGGTCTACCATTACGAAGTCCCAACTGGAGAGGTTGGAAATTCTCAACCGCCGTATCCTCCGCATGATATTTAGAACTGGCCGCTACATTTCAAACTCGGACTTGTACAAAATTGCAACCTGTGTCCCCCTGCAGAGTTATCTCGATGTGCTGTCTTGTGTACGCAATGTACCTTGGCATATTCCCCCCGCACCTATAGCAACTTAATTGGTTTGTTTCGAACTCCCCCACATGTAGTAAAGTCCATCTCCCCCGAGCTACCACATCTCTGTTTGCATCTTCCCCCTTTTTTAGCTCTTATACTAAATGGCTGGCGTTGCCTCTTCATGTCCGTCAGGCAAAGTCGCTTCCCTCATTTCGCAATCTTGCAAAGCAGCATTTCAACATTCCCATTCAATAGTCAATATACCTGTTTAGTCTCGGTCGTCTCACGTCGGCTGTACTGCTCCCTTTCCTCTGTTATTTACCATGGTATTGGTGCACCACCACACTTCTTATACAGTCGTCCCTCTCTAATCCGGCACCTTTTGCAGCGGCATTTTCTGCTGGATAAACAAGGGTGCTGGATTATCAAATCCTGCCCTCCAACCCGGCCCACCTATTAACATACATGTTTGTGTTGTACGTCAAAACGCAGGGATTTTCTGTTTCCATCTAAGTACTTGGAATGCATGTCTATACAGTGCATAGGATATTCCCAAGTGTATGTTACATGTGTAGAATGCTCCCTGATAAGTTAGTTCATGCACGTCATGCACTAACCAAGCTGACATAGCTGTGCACGGCCGTACGGTATGCGATGTACAACTGCTGGATTATAAAATCGAATTATGTACAGTTTGAGCGATTCGTTGCAGAAAATCGCTGCTGGAGGCGGAATTCAAGTGCCGGATTAAAGAGTAGGAAATGAACTGCAAAAATCCGTTTCGCCAGAAAGTGTGCTGGTTTGCAAGGGTGCTGGATAAACAAGTGCCGGATTAGAGAGAGACGACTGTACTCTCTTTCTACGCCATGGCTGGCAAACGCCCCCTCCTCATCTATATTGGCACTGATTCATCTTTAGCCACTGGAAGGTGTAATAATAATAATAATAATAATAATGACTGGTTTGAGGGAAAGAGACAAACGGGAAAAGTCTGAAGAAAAAATTGACTGTCACCACCAGGACCCTCGCTTGTAGCCAGCGATGCTCTAACCACTGAGCTATGGTGTAGTCGTCATCCCAGCAGAGGCCGTTCAACATTTTCTATAATAATAATAATAATAATAATAATAATAATAATAATAATTGAACCAATCATCAGACAACATAATAAACGGCAACTCCGCTTTACACTTTGAAGTGCATGCATGTATGAACAAAATTTATCCAGCCACATTACGTTCACACTAGCTGACTAGCAGACAGTAGCGCTAGCAGACAACTACATCATACGACATTGCACAGCACAATGTACACATTTTCAGAATTTTCAGGTCATTTCCCTGGTTCCTGTTGTTACCAGGAAAGGTGTGTTTCCATATTTGGGCATCCTATACGGTATATTGGGGTGCTTAGCATTCCTCAGGAGTTTCTCCCCGCTCTCGAGCTCACCTTGCAGCAGCAAAACACCTGTCAAGATCCTATGTGGGCTCCCAAAGTAAAACCATAACGCGCACAGCTACAACAATGCTGGCACTTAGCACACATCTCGAACATTACTCATGCTTTACCTTGATGCTGAGGCCTTTAGCATTCCATGCTTTGGTCAAGATGTACTGGTAGTAGTGGAACTGAGCCAAAGCAGAAACAGACAGGTGAACAGCAATGAACTCCTGGACTATTTACACCAGCGACACAGCAGTGAACACCATGGACCATTGGCTTGCCCAGGTGTTAGTTAACACATGACAACGTCACGTGTTGCTAGGCATTTACTAGTGCTCACCTGTGCAGCGATGGGATCCCAGACGTCCAGCGGATAGACCAGGCCATAGGCCACGTTCCTCTCCTTGGGCTCTGGTTCAAACGTGCCTGACCGTGTCAACCACCAAACGTGTATCAACAACAGCAGTACAGCATACACACGTTACGCGGTGAGAACAATGAATCACAAATTCAGCATCAACAGGATCAACAGGATCAACAGGATTGCCTGCAGATAACAGCACAAAACTACAAATAGCGACTCTGGCGGCAATACTACAGTACAGTACTGCAGTGCAAGCAGTGGACAATGAAAGTCGACCGCCTCATGCATATACATATACAGCAGCTCGGGGAGTGTGCATGGTTTGTCCTGCATTACGTTGGGCAGCACGCTGGAAAGATGATTGAGGTCTTTTCTGGTTTGAGATTCGAACCTACCAAACATGCGGTCCCAGATGATGAAGACGGCGGCTAGAACACACAGAGCAGCAACGCACCATGACAGACACAGTCAGTTGATTCCAATGCATAGACAATGTGCAGAGATCTCTACAGAAGGTTTCCAGCTTAGCCAAAACTGAATACTAGTAGCTGATACAGGTACGTGCTGATACAGGTACGTGCTGATACATGCATATGGTTTGCAGCAGTACATTTGCGAAACTTAGGTGGTTCCACGGAACTCCTGCTGGATCCACCACAGCAGTAAGCGGCCAGCCAGCAATGCATAAGCGGCCAGCCAGCAATGCAATCTCTGGCCGTAAACGTCTTGTGTACAAGGAGTTCTCCACTCCCCAGTGTGTGTAGTCCCATACCATAGTTCTTGTCCAAGCACTTCTCATTCCGACCTGTTACCAAGTAAGCGGCACAAAAGAAGAAAAAGAAAAGCTTGAGACATGTAGACCAAGTTCACTAAGGTGGTAGGAGAGAGAGAAAGCTAGAAGAGAGGGAGAGGGAGAGAGAGAGAGACAGAGAGACAGGCGGAGAGAGGGAGGGAGAGGGCACCAAACATGGCAATACCGCACTTGAATTGAGCACAACCTCCATGACGTGCTGAACTCCATTCCACATGCCGGTATGCTATGAGTAAATGAATAAAATGTGCTATGACACTGACTGCTACATGTATTGTACTGACCATGATGGACACGATGATGGCTTGGTGTATTCAGTATCCACTCTAGTGGACCCAGGTTATCAACAAGCTAGCAACAACAAATCAACAACAAACACAAACAACACTGAAGCAGCACTACCATATAAATCTCCAACGTATTAAACTATTAATGTTAGTCATTTTTGTCCAGACTAAACTTTTTCCATTTCCATCGAACACAGATGCATGACAGCTAGATATCTGCACCCCGTCGCCTACTTACTCGGGAGAAACGCACCTACCCACGGGCAAAAAAAGTGCCAGAACTTCACTCCGGTATTAAAGCTCCCCTCAGTTCAATGTGGCTTAGAGGACATTAGCTGCGCAGTGTAAGGTGGCAGCTGGCAGTGGAAGGGGGTCAGCTGTACGAGCGTGGCCATACCTCAGTGTGAATCCAGAACTGGTAGATGAGATTGAACTGGCCGTGGATTTTGAAGATGGGTGCCGGTATGACCAGCGCCAGGGGCATGTAGAATACCTGCAGTACATGTACAGCATCATGTCACGGTCATGTGTAGCAAGAAACAGCCAATACAATGTCATGTACTAATAGACAGGTGGGTCATTCATGTCAGTGATCCCTATTATTTCCTAATTTCCCGTGTAGGCTCGTCAAGCCACTCTAATGCTAGGTCCAGTGGACTGAACAAAGATACACAATATAGGGATTGGCAATGCATTTGCGATCGAGGATGAATCAATGAACCAAAGGTACGACATTACCACGTCACAGTTGCGTCGGGACAGCGTGCATCAGACCTTTGAATGTGCCAATGCCAAATGGTGCACACAGATCTAGAAGGTTCTTGGCTAATGGGTAATGGCTTACCCAGAAAAAGAAGCCTTGGAACATTGATTGGCGCAAAGCAGTGGTAAGGTTATACGACTCCGAGCTGTGATGAACCTGATGTGCTGCCCACAGAAAGTTTATTTCTATGATCGTCACATACGCACGTGCATGCACATGCGCACAAATACACACACACACACACACACACACACACACACACACACAATACACACATGCACCAGACACAAACGAAAACGTAACCATACACATGCACAGAGAGAGAGAGAGAAAAATGGAGTGGTTTAGTTAGCATGACTGAAAGCCATGGAGTGGAGCAAGCAGAATACCATAATTCTGGCTGCTTCTTTTCCATAACATTGTCAACAGCACACTCGTACAATCATACCTTATAGGCATTAACAAATAAAAAAAGATGTGGTATGTACATTTGGAATTTCAACGATGCCCGAAAACCAGTACTAGTAAATATTTCAACATGGGCGCATGTACTGCAGTGGATCCTTTTGTACTGGTAGCTACTTCGACGACGATAGTAGAGGAAGCATGTGTTGCTCTCTACGCCTATGCCTCATATGCCTCAGTACGTGTTTGCACCTCCAAGAGCAACGCTGACTCATGCTGTTACGTGGAGTTAACAAGGCGTTTTCGAGCTGGAAACGGAGCCCCATTGTAGGTTGATACGTGGGGTGATGTTAAGCATGCTAGCTGCTATACATTTAGTGGTGCCAGCACAAAGTTCACTAGCCTACTCAAGCTTCGTAGATGAGGGCTGAATTCCTCCAAACACTGTGTATTGATAAGGTTGAAGGAGTTGACAGTGTATTGAGCAGGGAGTGGTGCTTTTTCTTGTAGGTTTGCCGAGTGCAAGGTTTGATGGACTTTACTAGTGTGCATAACCTAGCAAACACTTCGCAATGCTGCGGCAGCAGTTCAGCACTGCGTGCAGACAGTTACACGCAGACAAACTCTGAACTCTGAAGTACATGTCGTCATTACAGAAATTGGAAAAAAAAGATTTTGACCGAGCGGAAAAAAGTAGAGTCGGTCGGGATTCCTGAACTGCAAACCTTTTTTTAGTGCGGCTCTTTTTGGGTTCGACGAGTACTAAGAGTGAAATCTTGATCTACAGAAGCAAAGTGTTTATAGTCCTAATGCAAAGATACCTACCATGTCCAGCACGGTGCGCCCAGTAATAACCAAAATCATAACCAAGTATGCAGAGCCACCACAGCCAACGAGAGTCCCACGGCAAATCCACAAGATGATAGTGGTCGTAGACGTACTGGTACAAAGACAATTCAAACCCCAGGAGCAGAACTCTGTTCACACAGAAAAAAGGGTAGAAACAGCAAAGAAAACTCTTTGCTTCCTTCCTAGAGTCAAGCCTTTTAGTACAGGACCAGCACCAAGTGGCTGGTGGATCTCTCTGTGTGTCTGTCTGTGTGTCCGTCCGTCCGTCTGTCTCCCCCCCCCCTCTCTTCCTCCATTCTTTCGCTATCTCTCTCTTTCAGACCTTCAGCACCATTCACATACTCCACTCATCCACACTCCCTTTAATGTAGATCTATAATGTACATTGTAGACTGTACGACTCGTAAGCACTGGAGTACACTGCACGCTGCACATCGACTGTCGCTGTACCTGGTCATTTGCTGTATCATGCCAGAACCAATGGAGCTGAATGTGTCGTTGATCCTGGACGACCGCTTGCCAAGATACCGTGCAATGAGGTGCTCCACAAACATGAGAGTGAACCAGAATGGAACAGACTGCATTTCAACAAACCAGTTAAAAAAGCACCACCACAAAAGAACAGAACATGTCTACTTGTGTACAGCTCGTGCTTGGAGTACATGCAGCCACTGCTTGAACATCCCCCAGCGGCTTACACTGTCAAGTACAGTAACTTCAATACATGTGTTGTTGTTTTTCTCTTTCCAACAATTACCGACAGTGTGCTCAGGATCTGATCAACATAGTATTATATTGAAACATAGTCAGGGGCAGCGTCGGAAGGTATTTTAGGGTGGCACGGTCAGGCACCTGAAGTACAATCTACTTGGGGGGTTGGGGTGGCTCCTCTGAATTTTTTCCCAAATTTTTAGAGCACAAATCAGGTTAGTTTTTAATGGTTCACGGGGGGGTACCCGGGGCAAAGAGTGGTCCGGTCAATACCATAGTGCCCGCAGCGTGTCCGACACCCCTGTACTTGCACTGCAGGCTGACAGCATTACATGTGGTGTTGCCCATGCACTGGCATTACCGTACCGATACTACACGGGCCGGGCCAGCCTGATCTCTACATGTGATTGTCCGGCGACCTATATTATTGATATTGAACCAGTAAGTCGAGGCCCCAAGCGCTGGGGTCGACTTACCAGTGCAATGCGATACCTACAAGACATGTGTGTGTGCAGCACGATTGTGTATAACCACAGAGCGACATTGCCCTGGTATTCGTGAGAAGTGGGGAGTATATCTATCGCCACGTGGACTGGATGTTACCAGGTTACTGATGGTCCATCATGGAGATGGTTTCTAGGTCACATCGTAAGGCTAGCAATCATGCATGTCCTGACATGTCCTAGTACATGTACTGAATAGCGAGTACGCAGCAGTGTCATCACTGTGTGAGTGTATGTGTGGTGACATGCACTACCAATGTACCATCCATTCCTCCAACGCTAGCCGTGTACTAGTGTAGTAACCAGCTAACCTGGGTGACATAGTCAGGAATCTCTTTCAGAGTTTCATACGTCGACTCTGCCGGTGTAACCATGTAGAAGTTAGCACGGGGCACAATGCTCAAGTCCCAGGCATACGAGGCATATTGTAGCAGCGGAACGGACGTGTTGGGAGCCGCCATGACTGTGCTGAGCTAACAGCACACGGCCGAGTTAGCTTCTCGTCTGTAAACACGGAGTTAGCTGCCTGGTCACTCCCACTAAATACTCGTTCATCTGCAAAGACGCCAGTCCCCAGGAGTCGTCTAGACCTGACAATTGACATAAACATTAGGTGCCTTTCAGCCAAATGGTCGTGTCCTGATTTCGCAGACTGCGAAAGCAGTTGACCTTTCAAACACGGTATCCACTGCATTTCCATTGCAGTATAGACGACCTACTTCTCGTCCTAGGGCACTTGACAATCAGATGTCAAGTCTGTGGATAATAGGGAGGCCTTAGGCTTGCCTTCCAGGTGAAAACAAATCTATCAACACAAGAAAACTACATGACAAGTAAGTAAGTTATTATTAGTTAGACCTGAAAGGTGTAGAGGTAAAGACAAAGCGGATTTCGAGTTCGAATCCGGAAAGCTTGTGCCACGGCCTCGAAGGCCGCGCGAATGGATCACGTGGCAGGTTTTTTCGACGAGTCTGACGAGTGACGACACGATTGAAACATGAATATGAACGAAGCAGACTCACTCGATCGTACAGATCAGAACTCACTGAAGTCACATCAGTAGAAAACGTTCGAATCCAAGGATTTTCAATCAAGTGTTGACTGTTTGTGTTGTGGAGCTACAATCATTTCGTTTGCATGGTTTTGTAGACCACCTTCTAGCTCACAGGACTTCTTGTGTCCATGTAGCTTTCACCTACGAACATTATTATTATTTCCGGCAGTATAGTGGGACCAGGCTAGATAGGAGCACTGCCCCCCAGACCTGAAAATGAGCACTGAAATAGATCTTGGAGACCCTGCAGCTGATGGGTTCGGTACAGCTAACTCAGGAGCCACAGATAGCAGGTACGGTGAGAGTATTCAGTAAGCAAATGCTGCACGCCACTACACGCCCTGTAGCAAGTCCTGCAGTGCCAGAGAACGTGATTTCAGTTGATGAACTACATAAATTATAATTAAGTTGCATTTCTTCTGCCCTAGACCCTAGACATGAAATAGGAGCTATAAAGAGTTCATGGTCTCCAAAGGAGGGTTTCTTGAGGGCTGTTCCGGTTAGTAAAAGAAGAAATAACATAAGTACAATTTCCCTCCAGTGTCGCGAGTTGTGGTACTTTTTGGGATTAAGGGGGGATACACTGTACCCTTCGCCTCGGGCTATATTGTACATGTAAATAGAACATTGAGCGCCATCTAATACTCCCGGTTTGGCAGATGTGCATATTACAGTAACGGAGATTGAGTAATACAGTAACCTGTATACATTTAACGGCAAGAACCGTGGACAGTTGCATGCACTGCTCTACACATAAGCAGCCACTGTTCACAATGACATGCACGTGGGGTCACCATCATCAGCATCATCTAGTAGAATGGGTTGAAGCTGAACAGTGGTGACGTGTGCCCTGCTACACTGTACTGCATTGTCACAACTCTTGCATGCTAGCTTGGAGTCGTTCCACCACGGCAGCATTTGCGAGACCCTTCTCAGTCACGAAAGTTGACTCTCGTTGAACCTCTCCACGGAGTTCCACTGTTGGTACAGGCTGCAGTTGTTGTGGCCAAGTGGCGGCGCTCTTGGCAAGGAAGTTGAGACCGTGCCACCACTCTTCATCACTGGCCAATGCTTCCGCAATTAGCTCACGAGTGCCCTTGTTGGCCGGATTCTGCTTTCCCGGAACATGTCGCCACTAGGACGGCTTTGTGGCACTTTGCAGCTCAGATACTCGGTTGCCAATGTCCACCTTGACTCGGGCTGTGTGAACGGATCCGTCCCAGAACATTCATAGAGTCTCTCCAGAAGGTGTGTTTGGAAATTGGCGCATCCAACGCATCACCGACTTCGCTGCTGATTCTCAGTCCGAGCACTGCTCCACGAAGCTCCAGCTGTGGAATGGTCTGGCGACGGGTCGGAGCTGTCTTGGCATGGGCCATGGCGAGTGTCACTCGTACCGCACCAGACCTATCTTCAGCACGAATGTAGGTGCGTGGCTGCCGCAATAGCTCGGTCGGACGCGTCCGTGAAGGTATGGATGGATACGGATGATGATGTTGATGCCTTGAAGCTGCGCGGCGCTGCTAGTGCTGGCAGTTCGCCAAACCACGCCTTCCACTTGGTGACTACTGTTGACGTGAGGTCGTCATCCCAGGACAATTATCAGCACAGTCATGTTTCTAGACTCCTGAATGTTCATGTACTCTTGCTATGACGTGTGTGGTGTTGTTGTTACAGGTCTGGCACAGATGGAGACCATCTGACACAGCGCATCCAGGGAGAAGTGGCAAATCAAGTTGCCGGACAGGTAATAGAGAGGCAGGGTTCTAGCCAAGTCAAAATAGTAAGGGGGGGGGGGGGGGCATACATGGGAAACAGTTACCCTGTAACCCATTTTTCCATTTTCCCAAATTGTCTTGCCATGGAAAATGTAACGTACGGGGTGAACCCCCGACTTCATGACAGACAAATGTGCCTTTATGAACCCTCTGTTAGTGACTATCGACTGCATTTTTGTTGAATGGGACATTATCAGTGCTGCCAAATATTTTTCGCCCAAAATCGGACACCCTTCACCGCCAAGGCTGGCCACATGGTGCGAATTTTTCTCCTCAGAAATTTTTTTCCAGAGAATTCAAAATATCGCTCAAAATAGATGTACCATTAAAATTCGCTTTGTTGCCATAGTAACCGATATGGCACCCCGAAGTTGTCATGAATTTTGTAATGCACTGTGCCATCCAGGCATTTTACTTTAGCGTCAGCCTTTTTATAAGCACATGTACATTGATTTGTGCCTTGGCTTTAGTTGCGCTGAAAAGTGAAAATACAGGACTTCTGCATTGGGAATAACTGATCCCTGACATTTTGGCTGCTTTTCAGACCTTTCCTTTTTCGGACCGGTTTTCGGAAGAGCCTTCAAAAATCGGACGGTTTTGCAGCACTGCATTATGCATCAGTTTCCCGCCATTAGGTTTGCGGGGCAAGTCCACTACAACCGTACACACCTTGATACCAACTCTGCATAAAAAGGTCATGAACTTTGTGAGGTCATACTCTTAAATGCAGTGAGTATCGTTCATAAAGTGACCGGGTGTAACGATATACCGGCTATAATGATAGAACTTGACAAAATCAAAATCAAATCGCAAAAATACAGCTAAAATATCACTATACACACTATTATCGGCTATACCGATATATCGCTTATTGTGATGGGCTTCAGGAAGCAAACCATATCAAATGGACATGAAAATATCGCATATACCGTAAAGTACCGCCAGAGCGCCCCACCATCTCATCCTTTCGTGGTCGTTTTGTGGAGGTGGTCTGCTGTCTGTAGGTCATACGACATGAACCTTGTACACATATAGCACGTTTTGCAGTCAATCTGTACCTTCGAGCGGACACAAGCTCCACACAAAACCTGCCAAGTGTGACCTTAGTACACTAAGATTCTTACATCGTACAAACTTCGTTGCACTCTGCCATACGATTTTCCTTTCTCTGGCTGTAAAATCAAGGTGGGGCGCTCTCGCGAGACGGGGCGCTCTGGCGGTACTTTACGGTACTGATCAAGAGTGATGATCACAAAACAAGTGTTTTTCCAATATAGTTCACTTCTTCCGAAACTGATCCAGTGTTGCCTGGATGCATCAGGCAGCAGACGTGATTGAGAAAAAATTCTTCTCTGTATGCTGTAAGCAGCCACACGTACACGTGGCTACTTTTCATGCTTTTTC
This sequence comes from Sycon ciliatum, assembly GCF_964019385.1. Classification (NCBI taxonomy): domain Eukaryota; kingdom Metazoa; phylum Porifera; class Calcarea; order Leucosolenida; family Sycettidae; genus Sycon; species Sycon ciliatum. The sequence continues at coordinate 60,105,014 of NC_088643.1, read as the reverse complement.
CAGCATGAACGCATCATTTCATGCACAGTCACGTGCCATGTGTCAGTCATACATGCAAATCGGCTATAGTGATGCACCAGATATAGTGATAAATTATCGAAAATCAAAGGGGCACGTTATGTCCACTATTTACTGTACTATAATGGGTTGTACCTACCAAGTATGGGGTAACTTGCCCCGCAAAAAATGTGACGGCCATCTTGGATGCATACCTCCCATTGCCTGAAAAAACACTAAAATCGACAAATGAGCAGGGGGGGGGGGGGGGCACTCAATCAGAGTAGGGAGGTTGACCTCTCCCCCCCTCCCACCTACCCTCCTTTGGGTGGAATCCTGGAGAGGTACACACACACACATTCACACACATTCCTTTCATCGTTATTCTTTCTCCCCTCCATTACAGGTGTGGCAGGCCGGCAAGCAGTCAGCTCGGCGTGTTTTCGACGTCTATGGTAACGTTGACTTCCTGAGACCCTACTTTGATGTTGAGCCCTGGCAAGTAAGAAGGCGTCTCTTCTGGTCACTCATCCCCCAGCGGCCAACTGGCGATCCACAAGTAAGGCTTCTACTCGTACTCTACTGTGTCGGTATAATTTTTTTGTAATCTTTTTTGTTTGTTTTATTAGCTATTAAAATGGGAATAGTGGCCACTAGTGCACTGTAGGCATAGTGTGAACTAGTGTTTAAACCGAACACGGATTCTTCGAACGAATAATCTATCGAATAATTTCGCCCTCCATCGAACGAATAATCTATATTCTATCGTACGCATGATGGCATTTTTCAACACTTTTTCAGCACTTTTTAAGTACTTTTTTATATATTTTTTGCTGATTATCGGGTTTTGTTATGTGGAGGTGCAAAACCGGTTAACATGTACCGCCAAGAGTACATAACCCCCCAGAGTGTGCAACGCCTGATCCAGCTCTGCATATCGCATCGGGTCTTGGTCGAGCGTAATTGGATCTTCATTGTATCCATGTTTCCCTCGTATGGAAAGAACAGAAGTATTACTAGATACCGATAGGTGATTAAAACTTAGAGGAGAAGAGATTGAGAAGAAATACTGCGAGCAGATCTACGCAGTGCAAATATCAGTAGGGTCAGCACTGGAAACTGGCACCCTAACTTTTTGGTGTCTCCCGTACATAGTTGTAGATATCATGAAAACAACAGTACATCCTGCATTGTGTGACCCGTGCAATTACTCCTTGCCACATTTGAGGCCAGAAAAGTCCAAGAACAGGGAAATAGAAATTCAGCCAGGTTTTACAAAATTAGGACAGGTATGCCATGGCAAAATGTATGGAGAAGCAGATCCAAAACCCAGATTTTTGAGATTTAAAATGGGTTTTCAATCCTCAATTCGGCCCAAATCCGACTTTCAAAAGCCAGCGGGCCAGTTTCCGATGAATGGACTGTAGATCTTTCTTTTTTTCTTTTTTTTTCGATTTCTGATAATTCCTACGACTATTCGATTATTCGTTCACCCCACGAATATTCTAAATTATTCGATTATTCGATTATTCGTTTCAACACTAGACTGTGAACCCTGTTTCCAGAAGCACGCATACACTAGGAACTTAGGAAGGCCGATTACTATTCTTCTACTCGAAGTATCTGCAAAGAGCTTGACGCCTAGTCACAGGTCATGCTGTACCGACAGAGTTTATCAACCGGTGAATAAGTTGTGTTCTATATTCACAACTGGTAGTCGCCCTCTCTCGCCGACCCTGATTACTAATCAGCCACCCTCCTGTCATACATGTTGATGTCTTGTCCTCTGTGTGTGTGTGTGTGTGTGTGTGTGTGTGTGTGTGTGTGTGTGTGTTTGTGTGTGTGTGTGTGTGCTTGCTCGTGCTTGTTTGGTGTGTGTGTACTGTGTAGCCACTGGACACGGAGCTGTACGGCCCTGTGATGCTCGTCTTCACATTGGTTGCTATCCTGGTGTATGGCATGAAGTCAGCCGATCACGTTGTGCAAGAGGGTACGCTGATGGGAACGGCCATTGGTATCTCCTTCCTCTACTTTGTGGGCACGGCGTCTCTGTTCTTCTTCCTCGCCTACTTGCTCAACGCGCAAATCACTCTCATACAGATGCTGTCGCTTACGGTACGTTTCTCAATTTTTTATATATTTTCTCAATTTTGTTGCAGTTTGTGTGTGCATGTGTGTGTGTGTGCGTGTGTGCATGCGTGTGTGCACATGCACGTGTGTAGCTGTCGATGTATTCATGTGTATGTGAGTATGTACATCGCTAGAACATACGCATAACTAGCTTGGTCACATCCGGTCTCCGGCCGAAGAGGAATGCTCAGCAGAGCTGATGCCAAACAACATGGCTATCTCTAGCCAGGCGCACCACGCTCATATCCTTCTGTCTCAGCAGGTTGTCTTTCTCACGTTATCCGATCTTCTTGGGTCAGGTACAAGGAGTAGTGGAGGTTCGGGATTCGAGTACATGTACAGCCATTCTAACAGCAGGAGCAGGGCTCTTGCTTTCCATGATGCTGCACTCTATTGGGCTCTTGCTTTCCATGATGCTGCACTCTATTGGGCTCTTGCTTTCCATGATGCTGCACTCTATTGGGCCTTCGACTCCACTGGAATAGTCCTCATCTTTCGGTAAAGGTGAAAATAGCACAATAGTCAAATTTCACCGTAGAGGCAGGAGGTACCTCCTATTGCGATGAGCTCGACGTAACTGTTAGTTAGGACGATGCTCATCTCCTCTCCCTCCTGGTAGTCGTCAAGTAGGAAAATTGAAATGCCTTTGAGTATCGAGGAGTTCACTTGTCTTCACTTCTAGTATATTCTAGATTTCTGACCAATTCCTTTTTCTCCTCCTCTGGCTCCTGTCATCCATTGCTGTATGTTGTACAGGGCTATGGACTATTTGGTCCATGTGTAACACTGTTCTTGGCAATCGTCATTCCTAGCCAAACGGAAAAAATGTTCTATTCCTTTTGGCTAGTCCTTTGTGGCTTGTCAGCTCTGAAAATGGTGAGTACATGTGTTGTTGTTGTTGTTGTTGTTGTTGTTGTTGTTGTTGTTGTTGTTGTTGTTGTTGTTGTTGTTGTTGTTGTTGTTGTTGTTGTTGTTGTTGTTGTTGTTGTTGTTGTTGTTGTTGTTGTTTCAAATCTTTATTCTCACGATAGCCAGTGGCCAATAAGAGATGTTGTTGTTGTTGTTGTTGTTGTTGTTGTTGTTGTTGTTGTTGTTGTTGTTGTTGTTGTTGTTGTTGTTGTTGTTGTTGTTGTTGTCGCTGTCATCAGTCAGTGTCATTGTCTTTGTCCTCTGATGTGTGGTTGGAAGAGTGCTGTTTTGGAGGGTACTGTATTTTTAGTTTTTTTGTTGTCACGTTTAATTTAGTTAGGTTCGGGGATGAGTTGTAAGTACCGTAAAATCCCGTCAGAGCGCCCCTACCTCCGCAACCATTCGAGTAGATCCATTTGGGGAGGGGCGGATAGGCGAGTCCTACTTGCCGCACACAGTACTACATGAAAAAGTACTCACCCTACGAAATCTGTGCGTGCATCTCGTACACCGACCAAAGGTCAAGAGCTACAGGAGACGTACAGACCCATCAAAAACCAGGTTTTGTGCGATCCCTGGTCAAGAGGGCGGGAACTGTTGCGTACATTTCCAACCAGGTCGGGGACGCGTCTGCAGTACAGTACGGCCTCACACACTTCACAGAGTCATACGAGGATACAATCATTATCACTTCGCTGAAAAGAAGTCAGGGAGGGGCGCATGGGAGAGGCGGGGCGCTCTGGCGGGATTTTACGGTACATGACCACTGGTTAATGGTGCTGGTGGCACTGGACACGGCTGATTCCTGCTCTCTATCCACACTGTGCCACCGTGATCACCTGTCTGCATAGGATATGTTTGTACTGTATTTGAATCTTCTCTCTCTCTCTCTCTCTCTCTCTCTCTCTCTCTCTCTCTTCAGGCCTGTGCCATCGTGTCACGTACCTACACACGCAAGCAAGCACTGGCGTTGAGTGCAGTGGTGATAGTCATTCACATGCTCTTCGTTCTCTACCTGCACTTCTCCTACGCACATCTCTACCAAGGTGAGTTTGCCTGCCCCAGCTTTTAGCATGATCCACACATTGTATTAGACCTCGAGCTTGTGGCAACCATAGTTCTGGTGACATTGTGAATCGGATCTTGTGCGTGTGTGTGTTTGTTGCCGCTGCTGCAGCTATATCACAACCTCTGGCTGCTGGACCCGTGGTGCCAAGACCGATGGCGCCGCACGCCGCTGAGCACACACGTGCAGCAGTGACTCAGGCCACGGCAGCGCTTGCCAAGGACGTGCTCCACTCCAAGATGTCGAACAAATTGCAGGCCAAGATGATGGCCAAACTTGCCGTGCAACAGCAGCTGGTGACTCGTGCCATGGCAGCAGCTCACACTTGATGTCATCTGCGTGAACCAGAACCAGTGTTTAAAGTAACCTACTTTACCCCGATATGTTCTTCCACCGTTGACATTCGGCCTTTTGCCCTGTATCATTGATAACGGAGCACTGCTGTCGGGAATCAGGAAGTTGGACTCTGAGTTAGTAGTACCGACTTGTCTCTCCTCCCCGTGCTCTCTTTGTCCTGCCGACACCCACCCACCACAACAAAGAGTCGGTATGGTCGTTGACAGCGTCGTACGGTAACAGCCTGTGCAGGTTTCTCGCTCTCATTGAGATAGCTGCGCCGTGCCCATACTACACACAGTACCGTTTGAGTTCGAACTTGAAGTTTTTTAGTATTTGTATGTGCACATGCACCCTAGTATCATCCAAGCTACTACATTTAGGATCAGGGAGTAGTATGTTTACTACTCCCTGTTGAGAATAGCTGTTATGCAAGTGCATGGTACTATTTACTTGAAGTAGCAGTCCTACTCCTACTCCTACTCGCCCACAGTGGTATTCTTTTTTTAAGAGACGTTTTTAACCAAAGCTTGTCAACTCCATCATTATCTTTATCATGTTCTCATGCTGTACAATGAGTCACCACGCTGCCTTTTTGAGTTGGTCATTCTCATGGTTGTACTGGTTCATACTTATTCGAATGTCATTCTTGTACCACGAGCATGTTGGTTGTGTTGTTCATGCGAGTAACAAGTACTGTGGATCTTCACTGAATGCATGCAGCTCCTGGCGCATTGCAGTTGGCACGAATGAATGACCTGCATGCTACTGCGTGCTACATGTACTTTGAAGTACAAAGCAAGTGCCGGTAGTTACCGCTGTAGCTACATGTATAGCCAAGCCATACAACACGAGCAGGACTTGATGAGAATTGATGTGCTGACATGTAGTGATATTGATGTTTTGACAATCCACATATTCTTCAGACTGAGATCTGTATGCAACACGATGATCTTTTACGGTGTACGATGGTAACGAGTACAACTGGCCGATCAGAGGCGATCACGTGACTCGTCGTGGTTGTGTCGTCGGTATTTTACGACTCCCTGGCTGGTGTCGTCATGATAACTATTGTAAGCTACATGTACAATCGTAAGCTTGGCATCATCAAGAGTGCATGATCCCGGGGTGAGTCGATCTCGAGGTTATTAATTTTACTCTGGGCAAGAATATACCATGTACCACGACTCAGTCAAAGCAGGAAAGAATATACAGTCATGTACAATGAAAAGTCAGTAAGGCCCTACTAAGGGTTATGTACTCTTGCTCTGGGCCATGGATGATGACTGTCATCAAGAGTACATAACCCCCATGTTACTGACTTTTCATTGTACATGACTGTATATTCTTTCCTGCTTTGACTGAGTCGTGGTAGGTCTACATGGTGTCATGCAGCAGGGAGTAGCATCAGATCAACACTTCCTGCTCTTGCAAGTACAGGTAAAGTCTTTTGGCAGTTTTGGTCTTCTCTCCTGGCCTAGCCTACAGTCTGTTTCAAAAAGATTAGCAATCAAGTTTGGGTCTTAAAAAGTATGAAGATAAGGGAAATTTGGACAACAAAGTACATAAAATGGCTTGTTAGGGCACGGCAAATTGTTCTGTGAAGGTTTCGTCTTCCATCAGCTTTCACAGGCGTCTGCTTTACTCAAAATGTCGTCGAAGTCACACGGATAGCTTTGCCACATCAAGGCCTTGGGAATGAGTCTGTGTCGATGCCGTTTTCGTCACATCGTGAGAGTAAATTCAACTAAATTGCATCCGCGGCAGCTCAAAGAATCTATTTGGTCACAAAACGAATTGGGACGCATCCCGCTCGTCAGAATTTACCACACTTTCGACATGTCCTCGACCAGCTCCTCTCTGACTCCATATCGATACAAGGAACAGAAGAACTCGTTTGTTGTAAACCAGACGAACATGTACGAGACGTCAGTGAGTTGCCTGTCATTTTTCATGCTTTCGCGCGGAATATTTCTTCGAGTTCACAGTGAGTTTTTCCAGGCAGCGCTCGAGCGCGCTCATACGGTAAGACAGCAAACTCCCCGGGCGATCGCCAGGATTGCTAATCTTTTTGTAAAGACAAAGCGGATTTCGAGTTCGAATCCGGAAAGCTTGTGCCACAGCCATTTTTGCTCTCTCGGCTGTCTTCACAGCCTTTTTTGCTCTCTCGACTCGACTGTTTTCACAGCCATTTTTGCTCTCTCGTCTGTCTTCACCAGGGAGTTGTACTACTCCCTGGTCTTCACAGCCACTTTTGGGTTTTGCTCTCTCGACTGTTTTCACAGCAAAAAAAAAAGAAAAAAAAAGAAAGCTTGTGCCACGGCCTCGAAGGCCGCGCGAATGGATCACGTGGCAGGTTTTTTCGACGAGTCTGACGAGTAGTGCTGACCCGAATTTGCCAGCTGAATCTCGATATTTTGCGGCATAATTTTGCTCGTGCATCGTCGAAATTTTGCTTTCATTTTGCTAGGCCACTCGATATTTTGCTCCCTTTTTGCTCCAAAATTTGTGTCACGTGTGAGAAAACTGACCGAAAGTGGGTTACGTGTTGGCAAAAATGAGAAAAAGTGAGTCACGTGTTGTTAAAATTGTGCCGAAATGAGTCATGTGCACCGTATATGTGTAAAATCTCCCAATTCCCAGCCAACACACCGATATTTTGCTCCATTTTGCCAGCAAATTCCCTTTCAAAATTCTTCGATATTTTGCTAGAAGAATTGCTAGCAAATTCGGGTCAGCACTACTGACGAGTGACCCCGGCCGGCCCATACGCTGTGACGACACGATTGAAACATGAACGATCGTACAGATAAGATCAGAACTCACTGAAGTCACATCAGTACTACAGTGGTCCCTCTATAATCCGGCACCATTTGTGCCACGAAAATCTGCTGGATTAGGGAGGGTGCTGGATTAACAAATCTGATCTACTGCTGCAATGTGCATGAAGAGGACATTTGGCTACTGAAAATTGTGCCGGTTTATCGAGGGTGCTGGATTATAAAGTGCCGGATTAGAGAGGGACGACTGTACTAGTGTACTGAGTGAGTAGTAGTAGAAAACGTTCGAATCCAAGGATTTTAAAGGGGAAGTGCATCGATTTTTCGAGTAGGGTCCAGAAGAAAGACAATTATTTGATATCGGTTCGAATGGCATATCTCTCGCTTCCATACGATAAGCCAAACTTGCCAAATCGCCAATTGTATACTCACGTTGCCATAGCGACCAGAGCAGTGATGACGTATGAAAGGCTTAGCTCCTCCACAGAGAAGGTCGATCACTGCATAAATTGGTCATTTTTCAATTGTCTTATAGTATTCACGATGTGAAAGAAGTGCTGTGTTCAATGCTGTTAGTGCCGTGAACTATTTATCGCCCTTCTCATGCATTTCCCTAGGCTGACTGTGCCTAGGAAATGGTTTCCTCCAGGACAAGATGCTTGGAATTCGCCATCTCTCCTGAGACATTTTCAGCAAACTTTCAAACCTACGACATTATTTCATTCGTCAATCTCCACCACCCGGCGTCTCACCTGGCTTCAGAAGATGTTACGAGAGATAGGAGAGTCGCCAGGAAGCATCTCATTCATCTTCAGGAAGTGGAAAGAGCAAACGGCATGGTCCTTGGTTGGGGGAAATGCTGAACGTCTGATTTGTCCCAACCAAGATTTCAGCATTTTGTTCGTCACTATTTTCGCTTGTCTGCTGGTGTCTCCGCACTCCAGCTTTCTCCTGTCGGTGCCACGTCCCAGTACACAACCGAGAGGACTACTAACAAACAGTTCACTGCACTAACAGCATTGAACACAGCCCTTCTTTCACTTCGTGAATACAATAAACCAATATTGAAAATGACCAAATTCTGCAGTGATCGACCTTCTCTGTGGTGGATCATGGAGCTAAGCCTTTCGTACGTCATCACTGCGCTGGTCGCTATGGCAACGTGAGTATACAATTGGCGATTTGGCAAGTTTGGCTTATCGTATGAAAGCGAGAGATATGCCATTCGAACCGATATCGAATTGTCTTTCTTCTGGGCCATACTCGAAAAATCGATGCACTTCCCCTTTAAGCTGTTGACTGTGTTGTGGAGCTACAATCATTATTTTCGTTTTCATGGTTTTGTAGACCACCTTCTACTACTAAGTTCTAGCTCACACTGAGTCACAGGACTTCTTCAAGTTCTTGTACTTGTGGCCATGTAATGTATACAGCTTTCACCTACGAACATTATTAGCGAGGTTTTGCATTCCGAAATTCGGCAAAAAGATTCGGCACGCGGGCGGGAGCGAGGTCGAAAATGCACACGGCCGGATCGGCGTGTTTGTTCGGAAAAAGCTCACTTTGTCTTTGCCGAAAATATTTTTCGGATGCATTTTCTTGTAGAAGAGCGCTATATATACATATGTATAGCGCTAGCGCGTGATTTATTCAAAGGGGTTTCTTATCAAGGGTTGGGTTTCTTATCTCGGCATCGCTTGGCAGGCGTCTTTGGCGACATAGCATCGTCAGCTACCTTTGATTGCTCCTCTCCACTGCCTGTCTACTCTCTTTCGCCTGGAGTGTCCTCACCGTCATCTGTGTGGCTGAAAAGACTATGGCGACACGCATAAAATTTGACTTGGGCATGGAGTTGGTTTTTCTGAGGCGACTGAGGAGGCAGGTTTGGCCCTCGACTCTTTGGGCGATCAAAGTTCGTTGGAATCAGCAAGAAATGGAGCACGGGACAGGACGTTGCTGATGCTGGGGCTCACGAAATGAAAACACATCATTTTCGACTTGCAAAACAAACGTTGGTGCGAAAATTCGACATTTTGATGTTCGACAAATGACCGAAGAACGCTGTACCGAAATTCGGAATACAAAACCTCTCTATTATTTCTGGCAGTATAGTGGGACCAGGCTAGATAGGAGCACTGCCCCCCAGACCTGAAAATGAGCACTGAAATAGATCTTGGAGACCCTGCAGCTGATGGGTTCGGTACAGCTAACACAGGAGCCACAGATAGCAGGTACGGTGAGAGTATTCAGTAAGCAAATGCTGCACGCCACTACACGCCCTGTAGCAAGTCCTGCAGTGCGCTAGTGCCAGAGAGAACGTGATTTCAGTTGATGAACTACATAAACGAGAGAGCTTGGAAGCTCAGGGCCCTACGCTATGCTTTTTTGCCTAGCTCATCGTACATGTTATAAGAACTCATGGAAATGTTTTTTTTTCCGTTGATTGGCCACATCATTGTATTGCAAAAACGTTTCAATCAGTTTGAATATTATGAGTTAGGCAAAAGTATTTGCAGAATTTATTGCAGATTGTCATTTCTTTAATATCATCTACTTTTGGTTTACTCCTTCTTCTCTTTTTATCTCCTTAGGCCAAACTAAAGAAGGTGTGTGGTTCGACTAACATGGACATTTTTTTTACGGGCGGGCGGGCGGATTTTTTTTTTTAATATATTTTTTAGTACATGTAAATACACTGTATACGCGTATCGAGTAGACTCTACTACCAGCACAAGGCAGCAGTCGTACCACTCACTGCACTGCACTGCAGTACAACTACATGTACAAGTCAAGTCCAAAAGGAGCCGCCTGCGTCCGCAGACTCACGCAGCACAGCACGTAGACGTGGACGTGTTCAGTCCACGTACGTCAGTCACACGACAGCCCGCCGAAAAAAAGTTACGGTCGGGCTGAAATTGTACGGTCGGTCGGGTGAGTCGAACCACACACCTTCTTTAGTTTGGCCTTATATTGTAAATCAACAAATTTTGGCCGATGAGAAACTTTGGCCGATGAGAAACGAAACTTTTCGCCGTCATTAAACTTTGGCCGATTGGAGTTTTCATAAAGAAATCGATCGGTACTTTTGCTCTCACATGCATCCATTGCTCAATCATGCATCATTATTTTGCCTCTGTGACAAACTTTGGCCTGCGATTTACTTTGGCCGGTTGGTACCAAGCGGCGAAATCAGCGAAATAAAATCGCCAGCGAAAATTAGTTGATTTTAATACAGTAATCGGATTTTCTGGCCTTTTTGTAGTAATACATGTACATTGACCTGTTGAGCCAATGACGACGCCGAATGCATGGTTGCCTGTGGAGCACATTACATTACATAACTTTACAGTCTCCTAAAATACGTATCCTGTCCGACGGCAAAAGAGGCTGCAGATTTAGTTTTTCTGCGCGTCGACGGGATGTCTGTCCTGACGTTTCCTGGGACCGGCGCTGACTCTGCCGATCACGGGCATTCTGGACTCGACGGGTTGTCTGTCCTGACGATTCCGGGGACCGGCTTAGACTCTGCCGATCACGGGCGTTCTGGACTCGACGGGATCTCTCTTCCGACGTTTCCTGTGACCGGCGCTGAATCGCTCGTTCACGCTTATTTTGGAGACGACGGGATCTCTCTTCAAAAGTATGTTTATGCTCACGCATCCTATCACCTATTCGGCGTCTATTCTAATTTAATTTCCTCCTCGTCTCCCTATTTCTTTCCAAATCTCCCTCTACATCAGGAAGTCGTACACATAATACGACGAATATTGGTACGGTACGGGACAGATACAGGAGCCGGTACATATTGTGGACAGCTGTTATGTACAATCCTGTAGAGCCTTTGTAGTCACAGATACGGGACAGATACGGGACAGATACGGGATAGCTCCAGGCGTGACACAAACAAACAAACACACAAACAAACACCAAATTAAAGCTGTGTGGACCCTGGCTAGCGCCAGACGTTACTGAAGTAACGTCTTCTGCATAGCTACGGGAATAATTATAATTAAGTTGCATGTCTTCTGCCCTAGACATGAAATAGGAGCTATAAAGAGTTCATGGTCTCCAAAGGAGGGTTTCTTGAGGGCTGTTCCGGTTAGGAAAAGAAGAAATAACAGAAGTACAATTTCCCTCCAGTGTCGCGAGCGGGTACTTTTTGGGATTAAGGGGTGATACACTGTACCCTTCGCCTCGGGCTATATTGTACAAAAAGTCATGTAAATAGAACATTGAGCGCCATCTAATACTCCCGGTTTGGCAGATGTGCATATTACAGTAACGGAGATTGAGTAATACAGTAACCTGTATACATTTAACGGCAAGAACCGTGGACAGTTGCATGCACTGCTCTACACATAAGCAGCCACTGTTCACAATGACATGCACGTGGGGTCACCATCATCAGCATCATCTAGTAGAATGGGTTGAAGCTGAACAGTGGTGACGTGTGCCCTGCTACACTGTACTGCATTGTCACAACTCTTGCATGCTAGCTACTACTTGCAGCAGTCTGTGGGGCATTCTCTCAGTCAGTACTGTGTGTTGTTCATGTTACTTCAGTCTGCATCAAACTTAGAATGGCACACACCACAATCACAGTGTAATATCAAAAAGTATTCTTTCTGGACCAAAGAGTGGTATATTTGATAACATTTAATAACGATAGAAATTTTTACGATACTTCTCCAGACGTTTCGTTGTTCTGAACAACATCGTCAGTGGATAAAGAAAGCCCCCCCCCCCCCCCCCATCCACTGACGATGTTGTTCAGAACAACGAAACGTCTGGAGAAGTATCGTAAAAATTTCTATCGTTATTAAATGTAAAATAGCAATGAGAAATATCAATTGTGCACTCATAATCATGTATAAACAATTAAAATGAAACAATTCCAGAACGTTTTCGTGTGACCATCATCAGTGGAACATCGTCACATAGCAAGAATCACTAAAACAACCAGTTATATAGCTAGAGTAACATGAAAAGAAGCGTGAGAATGCAGCACAGCTAGCGGTTATGCATAACGCGTGTAGTGTGAACCTTTGCAGTGTATCTGAGAATGGTAGCAGTAGATGAATGTGGCAGCTGTGAGTGCGTGTGAACAAAAACTGGTGAGTGTGTATTATTTAAAAAGTGTGAGTGCTACAACATTCATCTACTGCTACCATTCTCAGATACACTGCAAAGGTTCACACTACACGCGTTATGCATAACCGCTAGCTGTGCTGCATTCTCACGCTTCTTTTCATGTTACTCTAGCTATATAACTGGTTGTTTTAGTGATTCTTGCTATGTGACGATGTTCCACTGATGATGGTCACACGAAAACGTTCTGGAATTGTTTCATTTTAATTGTTTATACATGATTATGAGTGCACAATTGATATTTTTCATTGCTATTTTACGACTGTTGTCTCGTCGTCGGTTGTTATTAAATGTTATCAAATATACCACTCTTTGGTCCAGAAAGAATACTTTTTGATATTACAATGAGAGTGAATAATCAACGGCTTGTCCACCAACTCAATCACAGTGTTCCGTATAATTATATCGATCTGTGCTCACAGTAGTACCCAGTGGTCCTCGGCTGCCTGTATCTCTGACGCGGCTAATTCTGGCACTGGTGTGGCTGTTGTCACATGCAATAGTGCAATGACCTTGTTGCTCTCTACCTTGGAATGGTCTTCCCCCTTCGTGCAGTTGCGGATAAAGGGCTGACACCACGCTGTGATGCGAGCCAACTGCTGCCGGCTTGAATATTGATCCGGTTGGAGTCGTTCCACCACGGCAGCATTTGCGAGACCCTTCTCAGTCACGAAAGTTGACTCTCGTTAAACCTCTCCAGGGAGGTCCACTGTTGGTACAGGCTGCAGTTGTTGTGGCCAAGTGGCGGCTCTCTTGGCAAGGAAGTTGAGACCGTGCCACCACTCTTCATCACTGGCCAATGCTTCCGCTATTAGCCCACGAGTGCCCTTGTTGGCCGGATTCTGCTTTCCCAGAACATGTCGCCACTAGGACGGCTTTGTGGCACTTTGCAGCTCAGATACTCGGTTGCCAATGTCCACCTTGACTCGGGCTGTGTGAACGGATCCGTCCCAGAAACATTCATAGAGTCTCTCCAGAAGGTGTGTTTGGAAATTGGTGCATCCAACGCATCACCGACTTTGCTGTTGATTCTCAGTCCGAGCACTGCTCCACGAAGCTCCAGCTGTGGAATGGTCTGGCGACGGGTCGGAGCTGTCTTGGCATGGGCCATGGCGAGTGTCACTCGTCCCGCACCAAACCTATCTTCAGCACGAATGTAGGTGCGTGGCTGCCGCAGTAGCTCGGTCGGACGCGTCCGTGAATGTATGGATGGATACGGATGATGATGCTGATGCCTTGAAGCTGCGGGGCGCTGCTAGTGCTGGCAGTTCGCCAAACCACGCCTTCCACTTGGTGACTACTGTTGACGTGAGGTCGTCATCCCAGGACAATTATCAGCACAGTCATGTTTCTAGACCCAGGACAATTATCAGCACAGTCATGTTTCTAGACTCAGGACAATTATCAGCACAATCATGTTTCTAGACTCCTGAATGTTCATGTACATGTACATTTCTATGACGTGTGTGGTGTTGTTGTTACAGGTCTAGCACAGATGGAGACCATCTGACACAGCGCATCCAGGGAGAAGTGGCAAATCAAGTTGCCGGACAGGTAATAGAGAGGCAGGGTTCTAGCCAGGTCAAAATAGTAAGGGGGGGGGGGGCATGCATGGGAAATAGTTACCCTGTAACCCATTTTTCCATTTTCCCAAATATTAATTGTCTTGCCATGGAAAATGTAACGTACGGGATGAACCCCGACTTTATCGCAGACGAATGTGCCTTTATGAACCCTCTGTTAGTGATTTATCGACTGCATTTTTGTTGAATGGGACATTATGCATCAATTCCCCGCCATTAGGTTTGCGGGGCAAGTCCACTACAACCGTACACACCTTGATACCAACTCTGCATAAAAAGGTCATGAACTTTGTGAGATCATACTCTTAAATGTACTATAATGGGTTGTACCTGCCAAGTATGGGGTAACTTGCCCCGCAAAAAGGTGACGGCCATCTTAGATGCATACCTCCCATTGCCTGAAAAAACACCAAAATCGACAAATGAGCAGGGGGGGGGGGGGGGAGGCACTCAATCAGAGTAGGGAGGTTGTCCCCCCTCCCCCCACCTACCCTCCTTTGGGTTGAATCCTTGAGAGACACACACACACATTCACACACATTCCTTTCATCGTTATTCTTTCTCCCCTCCATTACAGGTGTGGCAGGCCGGCAAGCAGTCAGCTCGGCGTGTTTTCGACGTCTATGGTAACGTTGACTTCCTGAGACCCTACTTTGATGTTGAGCCCTGGCAAGTAAGAAGGCGTCTCTTCTGGTCACTCATCCCCCAGCGGCCAACTGGCGATCCACAAGTAAGGCTTCTACTCGTACTCTACTGTGTCGGTATCATTTTTTTCTTTTATATTAAAGGCTGTTAAAAATGGGAATAGTGGCCACTAGTGCACTGTGGGCATAGTGTGAACCCTGTTTCCAGAAGCACGCATACACTAGGAACTTAGGAAGGCCGATTACTATTCTTCTATCTGCAAAGAGCCTGACGCCTAGTCACAGGTCATGCTGTACCGACAGAGTTTATCAACCGGTGAATAAGTTGTGTTCTATATTCACAACTGGTAGTCGCCCTCTCTCGCCGACCCTGATTACTAATCAGCCACCCTCCTGTCATACATGTTGATGTCTTGTCCTCTGTGTGTGTGTGTGTGTGTGTGTGTGTGTGTGTGTGTGTGTGTTTGTGTGTGTGTGTGTGTGTGTGTGTGTGTACCTAGCCTGCACAGACTGCCGCGTTATCCGTAGTGCGGAGTGTAGTACCGACCACAATCTTGTATGCTTATCGTTCTGTCTGTCGTACACCGTCAACTTTCGCACCGGAGTAGCACGGCGTTCACGCTTTAATATCCAAGCTCTCATGACCCGCCCTGGTATGACCGACGAACAATCTAATGCCGTGCAGGCTACTCGGCTCCAATTCGCCTCCGGTGTGCAACACCATCTGCAATCGTCTGGGCCAGCTGATACCGTTGATGCCAAGTGGTCGGCATACAAATCTGCCTTGACCTCCAGCGCTGAGGCACACCTGGGCAAACCCGTTCGACTACAACCAGACTGGTTCCTAGCAGCAGCAGACATCCTCCAACCTCTTTTTGCTGAGCGCACACGCCTCCATCAACAGTGGCGTCAATCAGAGCTGCCAGCGGACCACCGCCGCTTCCTCGATGTCCGAGGTAGATGTCGTACCGCAGTTGGTGCAGCGAAGAGTGCATGGTTGGAGCAGAGAGCTAGCACTGTGGAGCGTGGCAAATTTAGTGGTAAGCACGTTTGGTCCGCCATCCGAGACATTCAACGGTGCTATTCAGGACTCCGATCCGTCACCATCCATCCGGTCCGTAATGCTGAGGGCATAGTTTGCACGTCTTTGGAGGAGCAGGAAGACTGCTGGTCCACTCACTTCTCGAACTTGCTCAATGTCCCCAGTACCTTCAATGCCTCCACCGTTGCTAACATCCCTCAACGTGAGCCTGACGAGTCTCTGGCAGTCACACCAACAATGGAAGACCTTGTCGTCGCCATCAGACACCTTGCAAATGGCAAAGCTGGAGGTTCCTCGCGTATAGTCCCCGAGCTTGTGAAAGCAGGTGGCCATGATTCCCTGGACGCATTGCTGGATCTCGTCCAACTTGCTTGGACGACGGCCACTGTTCCGCAGGAATGGCGCGATGCCGAGTTGGTTCCTGTTCCCAAGAAGGGTGACCTGTCCAAATGTGATAATTGGCGGGGTATTGCCCTTCTTGATGTTGTTGGCAAGGTGTGTGGCCGCATGATTCAAGATCGCCTGCAGTTGTTGGCTGAGTCGGAACTCCCAGAGTCCCAGAGCGGCTTTCGGCCAGGCAGGGGCTGTGTTGATGCCATCTTCTCGCTCCGCCAGCTAATCGAGAAAGCATACGAACATCGTCAGCAGCTCTTCTGTGTGTTTGTGGATTTGAAAAAGGCGTACGATTCTGTACCACGCGCTGCTCTCTGGGTGGCCTTGGGCCGACTTGGGGTCCCGCAACAGCTAGTGGCCCTGATTAAGGCTTTCCACACCTCTACCTCTGCCTCGGTCCGAGTTGGCAACTCCACCTCTGATGAGTTCCCTGTGGTTAATGGTCTCCGACAAGGATGTGTCATGGCACCCGTTCTCTTTAACCTGTACTTCGGGGCGGTTGTTGAGACATGGCGTGCCCGGCTAAAGGATGCAGGTCGTAGTCACTCTGTCAGCATCCAGTTTTCCATCGATGGCCAACTCTACCCCCGCTCATCATCGCGCAGGGCTGGCGAGTCACTGTCTGTTAGTGACCTGGAGTATGCTGATGATGCCGTTCTCGTGTCTGAATGCCGTAGTGATGCTGAGTTTGGTGTGGAGCTCTTCTGTAGTGTTGCCCGAGAATTTGGACTAACTGTTAGCATCGCCAAGACGAAGATCATGACGGCGGGCCATGGGGTCTCTGCTGAAGACTCGGCTGACATCGTTCTCCCTCTTGGCACTATCGAAGCCGTGCCGAAGTTCACCTACCTAGGATCCATAGTGACCCCTGACAGTCGTTCTTCATCCGACATCAAGCGCCGTATTGCCGAAGCCTCAAAGGCCTTCGGAGCCCTCCAGAAGGTATTCACTGACAGATCTCTGTCCCTCTCTAGTAAACGCCACCTGTACATGGCCTGCGTTTCCTCAATATTACTGTATGGCGGAGAGTGTTGGACCCCACTCCAACGGGATATCAGAAGTTTGGATAAATTCCACCATCAATGCATCCGGACTGTCCTCAGCATCACCAAGCCTCGTCAGTGGTCCGAGCGGCTGTCATCCACAGACCTGCGGAACCGTTGGGGAGACCCAGTACTGATGTCTACACGCCTCCGCAATCGGCGTCTGGAATGGACTGGGCACGTTGCGCGTATGGATGAGGATCGCACCCCCCTCCAACTCCTCTTTGGGTGGCTACCTGTGCCTCGGCCGTTTTGTGGTCCCCGGCGACGGTGGAAAGACACGGTGATGACCGACCTCAAGGTTGCACTGCAACAGCCATCTCAGTGGTTCATCCTTGCTCAGGACCGCCAACAGTGGAGGGAAGTACGGGTTGCCCCTCAGTCGAGCTCCACCATGCCCAAGTCTGTGCATTGCGCAGTGTGTGACCGGAACTTCTCACGGGTCTCAGATAGAACGCGGCACAAGTGCACCACTCAGAGACGGCTTCCCATCCAGCTCCAGCGTGGATCAGTGCAATGCCAGAACTGCCAGAGGTGGTTCCGCAGCAAGGGTGGCTACTCTGTTCATCGATGCCAGCCTGTCACAAGTTCTCCTACACCAACAGTCAGTCTGTCTGTGCCACTTTCAGCTTGTTGCCAGCAGCACTGCCCAACATGTCAGCGATGCTTCCGTTCTGCGGCCGGGTTCAAGCGTCACAACTGCAATCGTGGTGCGAGACCATCTGCTGCTGAGAGAGCAGCTTTGCCCCTCAGCTGCCCACGTTGTAAACGCAATTTCCGCCGGCAGCAGGACCTAGCCAGACATTCGCGGTCCTGCTTGTGATCCGTGTCCCGTTTTCTGGTCCCCTTTCCATAGGGGTGACACTTGCCCCTCTGGGCAGTCATGCTGCTAGTAGTAGTAGTAGTGTGTGTGTGTGTGTGTGTGTGTGTGTGTGTGTGTGCCAGCTAGTCCGGTTGGTGGGGACACTTATGCCTGATTGTGTTGGGTCTGTTGCCAACAGGCTTGGCTGCTTGAAGGTGTATTGTTGTATCTGCCACCTTTGTTGGTTTCAGGCAGGGAGTAGTACAATACCAGGGAGTAGTACAATACCGGGAGGTGACACGGCCACACATCCGGGATTACGAGCTTTGCCTCACAAAAAAAATACAAACCGCGCGAAAATTCAAATTTTTGCTCTTTTGACAGCGCTGAGAAACCTTCAAATAGTGACGAGAAGACCAGACGTATCCCTTCGTGACAAGCTGCCACTTGTTCTTTTCAGCTCGAGCCTTTTTTGGGAGCTACTCTGGTACATCGTCCACACTGCTGCCAAGTCTCGACTTCCCAAAATGGATGGAAGTGACGAATATGGAGGACGCTATCCTAGGTAAGTAACGTGATGGAATTTTCTCATCTTGACATGGTGTAACACGAACCTGAATTTCTCATTTGGACCCACTCGGACACCTCACCAAGTTGGGATATTTCGAAAGTATACCTATTTGTCTACCATTCTACTTCATCTCAACGTGTTAGCTTATGTAACTCTTTGTAAAACTCATTCTGAAAATTTTGAAACTTATTAATTTGTATAGACTTGAACATAATGTTCAAGATCACTTGTTTTCAGCACTGAATGAGGCCAGGCCTGCTTGCTTTGTTGCTTTTTTAACCCCCAGAACCCGTGGACAGAAGAGGAAGAGCGACGACTTGGGTGCGGCTGCGAAGTCTGCCTGCCCAACGCCAATTGCTCCTCACCCAAAAAGTAAACAAATTATATAGCAGGAGTGGTTTCAAGTGGTTTCAATGCATTTTGTTTTGGGGATGTTGGTGTGTACTTATGCAGTCCTAGCGTGTTGAGCAATAGCAATCATGAGAAGGGTATAATTCTGCAATACAACATTGTTGATTATAAATATGACACTGAAGCAATACTGAAACTACGTTTTGGGGTTGTATTTGTTTTCATGCGTGTTCTACAGCGCACCCCATTGACGAAGATCATCCTTGTATAGACGATGATAAAATACTCTCATCTGACAAGGTTAGTTGCACAGTTCTACCATATGTGTAAGGTGGACGTCGGATATAACATGGCTTATCTCTTTTTGGTATGCCATCTACTGCACAGAACACGTCATCAGAAGTCACTGCCTGCTGCGAATAACAGCGCATCGTGTATGACAATCTCTTCACCAACAAGTGCTACCCGTAAGTCAGACAGCAGAGTACAGTCATTCAATAATAGCCAAGTAAGCCCATGCTTTATATGCTTATATGACAATAAGCTGATGGAGGAAAAACAGATCCAATTACATAAAAGTACGCCCAAAAAAGCAACGGCCAAACACGCACACACCAGAACAATTTCAATGCTCTTCATGCACACCAACTAGGCTTATAAATCTGCACAGTGTACGTAAATGAAATATCTTATCCGCAGATCGCATCTGACTTGTTTGATAAAACCTGCAGCAAAACAAAAGCACAACACAGACATATCGAT